>NW_021163212.1:0-318656 GCF_004324835.1 Dendronephthya gigantea | reverse complement strand
TTATGCTGTTGCTCTTGTGATACTATTATATTCACATTCTTATGAGTTAATCCACTTTATCAATTTTCAACACCCCATATGAAACTTTATCTCTACTGCATGCATGCATAGACAATCGTGCGAGGTATGAACTTTCTATAGAGGACTGCATGCGATAATAGATTAAGATACAAACTAAGCTTTCAAATTTACAAAATGTTCGAAACAAATTATGTAGATCTCAAACGTGGCTACTTTATATTGACAAAAGCAGGACCGAAATTAGATTCGAAAATTAAGGGGAAGCATATATTTTCATTCTACCAATCTGTCCGACTGTCCGACAGATTAAGAAATCCGTTGGGCACAAGAGAATGTATGAATACGCATCCCCTCCACAATTATCACGCTAATTTCGGCCTACAAAAGACTGCATGATCTTACTTACCGGCCACTGTTGAGCCTTTCAATGAAACCAAATTCCGTGCTGGAAAACATTGCATAAAACATTCGGCTGTGAATAGCGAGACTTTAATATTCTTCCCATGACATTCAAACTGGCACTTCACTGACGCCTTACAAGCCAACAATTCATCAAGCAATATAGACAACTATAGCCAAATGAATAAATAAAGCCACAGCATAACACTGTAATATCTACGTACAACATTTCCATGCAAGGCACGCAGCCACGCACTTCTATAGCGCTCACAACCAAACCTAAGTTCAAAATGAAATGCTATACCTAGAGGTCGTCAAATAAATACACGACTTGACACATGACAAACGTCTCATCTTGATTATGTCGCAACAGTGTTACCCAGCACTCGTGCTATTTTTGGCGTACTCGGACTATAAGGTTTCCATGTATGTAGTCAAGTCCTAGTAGAATTTGCACGGGCGGACTGCATGTTGCTCATCACGTAAAAAATCGAAAGACAGGGTTTTAGTTATACCACCAGCATTATTGAAGGAAAAACTACATTTTTCCAAATGATTTATGATCATTTTATGATCATTTTATGATCATTTTATGATCATTTTATGATCATTTGGCCCAAACAATTTATCATCATTTGGCAAATTTATAGGTAGCTATATATAGCTATTCTGTTTAAAAAAACATAGTATTGAGATAATCTAACAAGGAGTTTTCAGTATTACTTTCAATGAATCTCTGAGGATTGTCTCGCAAATATGCAATACCGACTGCTCTAACTTCTAAATGGCGCTCAGGGTCACCATATAACTGATGAGACACCGCTCGAAAGAAACAGTCGCCACCCCCACCAACATCACATGGTATTAACTGATAGCGTCTTAGCCTTTGTGCTAACACTATATTTGATGGCAGAACAATGTTGGTATTTTTAACAGGACCAGGATTTAATTCAATATCTCCTGACAACAACAGTTTATTTTCACATATGTTATACTGACAGAGAAAAACTGCTATTTTTGTTTATTGATTGATTGCATAAAGAATGTTTTCTAATTTTATGCTTTCTCTGAACTAAATTAACGGATGGTCTAATATATGCAAATGACTGAAGAAATGTATGTTGCGTATGCATAAATTGAAAACAATATTCCTTGAAATTGCCCACTAGTTTGTTTAAAGTAGAAGACTTGGGTGCAGACATTAGCAAGTAACGCTTTAGAAGTGGTCTATTTTTCCTCTTTCTCATAGCTAATATTATTCGCTTCAAAGGTAATCTAGAAGGCTCGCGATCTCTTCTAAATCGTTTCATATTTGGTTGACTTAATTTTCTTGCACAAGATCTCACAGAAAATCGATAATTACATTTACACACACAGCGATCTGAATTTATACATTTAATACAACTACTGTGGACAGGTCTTGAATGTAAAAGCTTACGTTTCTGAGATTCTAATTGCATTGATCTCCGAAGAGATTGTTCAATTGTTCTCCAAAGAGATTGATTTGCCCTCCGAAGAGGTTGTTTTGCCCTCCGAAGAGGTTGTTTCGCCCTCCGAAGAGGTTCATAAGTCCTCTGAAATGGTTTAGCCCTAAGACGTAGATTCTTTCGTAAAGTATAAATTATCGATCCATGCAACTCACAAAATATACTAGAAGTACCGTCATTCGCACTGGTTAAAATATTAGAATTCATGATTAAAATACTTACTATGTCAGGATATACGGTCGTTCCTAGTTGCTACAAAATCAAAAGCCTTTTCAACTTCCAAGCAAAAAGTGCCAAAACGACAGATAAAAATCAGGACTGAGCTATAGATTATAGAATCGAATACAATCACTGAAATCACTGCTTTCTGCCCGTTTCCATGTGTTTACTGTTCAGCCTGCGAACGGGCATCGTAGCATTCCTGACGTAATCTTTCATAATACTAGCCGTTTATTGGATAGAAGTGAACAGTGAACAGTGAACAGTGAACAGTGAACAAGACGATAGCAATATATCTGCTACGCAGATACAAAAACCAAAACGGCAAAGCCATAAAAATTGTTTTAATTAGCAAATCCGTCATAAGTTTCCAAAAGTAAAAAAAAATGAAAAATATGTTTTCTATTAATTGGAAACAACCCCTCCATTTCGTAGCACTAAGGGCTGTACATGATCAAGGGTATAGGGACAACTTTACCAAGCGTTTACTATCCCCTAGTTTTTGCGCAGGCACCGGTAGGAAAAGTTAGTCCCGGAGGCCGAGACAAGGTGTTTACATGGATAAACGTTGTCCCTACCATGCACTATAGGGTTATCCTCTTTGGTAAACAGGATGTCCCCCACCTACCAACCGAGGCGGTGAGTGTAAAACCTTTCATATAAACACTTGCATATAAACATATATAATAAATGCTCCAACGAATTTGTCTATTAGAAGTTTTATATTATATATTGGATATTCGAATTCGAAGCTTTCAACTATAGAACATTCTATATTTCCATTTTTCATGTGTGTTTCAAGCAAAAAACGAACATTTATTCGTTCAGTTTCAAATATTTATTTACTCAAAGTATTTCGTTAAAGGTTTGTTTTTATCGTGCATTTGCAAAATGAATAAAATACAGTGCTATAATCACCGAAGCAGTTGTCACCGCGGTATATTCATTCGTCGCAAATTATCTATAGGTCAAGCGCATGTGGGAGCTGATTAAGGCGTTATTTACTTTTCATTTAATTGACTTTATTTTTCAGTTGAAAAATGTACTATATTTTATCTCATAAACTATATAAAAAAGTATTAATGGAAATTGAACTGCAATATTCATATATATAGTCTATATTCGCTACTTAGCTAATTTGGAAGTTAGAGATCATGCATACATATATATATATATATATTATATATATATATATATTATATATATATATATATTATATATATATATATATATATACGAACAATTTTCGATGATTAAACTGCAGCGGAAGGTCATTCCAAGCCACAACTCCCCGTAGGCAAATTTTCCATTTATTTTTAATTGATTAGGTAATGTTAAATGAAGTATCGAATTTGTCCTAGTAAACATTTCTGTTAACTTTGGTAGCATGTTATTTCTATAACTTAGAATCGCTAAGTTGACGTTTTCTAATTTAGAAACTCCATTTCCCAAAATTTTCTAATTTAAAACTCCATTTGCCTTTGGTGTTTTTGTGAAGAACTTGCCAAACGACCAACCATGTCAGACGACCAAGGAATGCGATCAACACGCAGAAACAAGGTAGCGTTTAAAATAAAAGTATTTATATTATATGGACATGCATGGGTGTTCTACCGTATAACACTCATATTTTCCATATTTCACCAGTGAAAAATAAAAAAAATATGTAATGGGTGTTTTTTTTTTACAGCTTTGTTTTGTTTTATTATTAATAATTTATTGAGTTTCTTCTCATTTTTGTCCATAATAAACGGAACATTCGCTGGAAGATATGGATTTTTCATATGTTCTCTTGTCAAAAAAAAATCTCACTCATTCCATGCGCTCACTCGTTTTTACTACTCGAACACACAACCCATATTTTCTTGCAACCGTTTAATATCCTATACCGCCCCAGATTGAGCACCACCCCAAAATGAGCGCGCCGCATTTGCGATTACTGCAGCCTAATATTAAGAGGGCATTTTATATCTTATAGAGAAAAGGACAATTCTCCCTACCTAAAGACGAAGAACACCTCGAGGAAAGATACATCGATGATGATATCGGTACTAAATCAGTATAATTTAATTTTCTTGACCGGCAGACCGGCCCATATAGCAATTGCCAGCTACGCTTATATCATAAACTTTATACATATAATTATCAAGTCATTCTATTTTTCCATTTTATTATTCCATTTTTCAGGTCGAGGAGTTTTTACCACAAAAACATTCTCCAAAGGGGATTTCCTTCTAGAATACAAAGGGGAATTAATTTCTCAAGAGGAAGGTTACATTAGAGAGAAGAATTACCCTGACGACCTTGGAAGCTTTCTTTTCTTTTTCCAACAAGGAAATGCCTCATTGTGGTATGTTCAGGCTAATAACGTCCATCCAAGCACTGCTTCAACATTTAGGACTGCTTTTCACTTACGCGATTTTCATACGCACGTACACGCACGTAAAAGTCTAAATCCTTATATATGTCATAAAGCCAGATGAATATATCGAAAGAACCTAGTTTTCCGTATATTTTAGTATGCAATTGTTGATCCATGTGTTAAATATAATCAAAATTTGGAAGCATTTAAATTTTTCTGCGCGTAAAAAAACGAGACAGTGGAAGGCAGCCCTTAATAAGTGTTTGAATAATTTGCTTGAAATATATTTTTAAACAATGAGTATTGTACGTGCTCTTTCGTTGAACCTAAATTACTACATTGGCTCGATCGTCATGTTTGCTGTGACTGTTTTAAATTCAGGCTTAGGTGTTTCTTTTTGAAAGTGCTACACCTACGCGGCCTGGAGCCGAAGAATGTCGCTTCTATAAACAAATTCTCCTGAAAGGTCGAAATAAGGTCATTTTATTTGAAAATCCAGTCTTTCAACTAGTGCAATCATTTCGGCAGGATAATAATTATTTTCTTCCAAAAAACTTCCATTGTTCTTATGCACGGTAAATGCCTCAGATGCACAAGCACAATTATAGTACTTTGAACTATAGATGTCCAAGTTGAAAATTAATCAATCTTCAATGAACTTATACAATTGTTTAGTTTTTGTTTCACTGCATGATATCTTTATGAATTCTGATGCATTGATACGCCTTAGCAGCAGTTGGTACAATTGCGGGTTGAAATGCGTGTTACTATAAACGAGTTTTATATACACACAAAATTCCAACTATGGACTCTTATGTATATTAACTAAAATTATATTACAGTGTCGATGCAACTCATTCAGACGGACTTGGAAGACTGGTTAATGATGCCGAGGCAAGAGTGGCGAATTGTCTGATGAAAAGACTCATCATTAATAGTCAACCTCACTTGGCAATTTATGCTAAGAGGGATCTATGTAAAAACGAAGAGTTACGCTACGATTACGGTGTGAAGGACCTTCCATGGCGAATTCAAAAGGGTATATAAATGACATAAATTAAACTTGCATGTCTTTTATAGCTCAACCGAAATGAGTGACAAACTTAGCAAACTTGACAAACCATTTTATACGGTCTGAAGAAAACTTATACTTTTTTAAAAATTGACCACTGGATTCAAATTATTATAATTCTAATTAACCATTATACCCTACAGACCGATTAAAACACAAACGAGAAAAATTCACAGGGCTAACGATCGCAGAGAAGGCAAATGAAAGTGCCAAAGGTTGGTTAGAATAACTGAAAAGATAGAGTTTATATTTACTTAGCAAACATGCATCTTTGAAGCCAATTTGAAGCCGAATTGAGCACCAGAGTCCCTTTCTATTCTTTTTCGGTGCGATTGCCAGCAGTGGCGTAGCCAGCATCATTAATTGGGGGCATATATTCATATATATTCATGTTAGAAGACTGTAAAGACGATTGATTTGAAAAGAAATTAATCCTGCTGCGTATCGTGAATATATGAATATGCCCCCCCCCAACTAATGTTCTGGCTACGTCATGCACCGATCGCCAGCCGTGAAGGCAAAAAATAAAAATAGACTTCATGGCACCATGGTTCCTAATTGGCTTCAAAGGTGACCACCAAGTTATAGTCCCAGTTCACATAGAGCACCCATGGTTTCTCCTTGTGCCTTAGGGCGTTATTTTCATATCGGGGTACTGTAAAATCTTGTAGTAACGTTATCTAATAGAAGATTTAGTCAAACTCAATATTGCAAATATCATTATTATAATATTCATATTTCGATAATAAAACAATGCAATGAACTGTTTTTAAGTAGCATTCAGTGAGTATAAACTATAACGCAGAGGACGCCGGAAGATCGATAAAACGATAATTGGGGGGGGGGGCATATATATTCATATATTCAAGTTCACAGACCGTAAAAACAATCGATTTCAAAAGAAAGCAATAATGCAGAACTCGAATATATATGAATATATGCCTCCCCAATTATCGATGTTGCGGCGTGCCTGCTATAACGAACATTGCCTGGTACAAGACTTTTAGTTTCTGTAAAAGCTTATTGAAAATACGCTGATTTGTAGACCAACAAAATGAGGACACTCCCCTCGGATCCATGGTTATTGATGATCATGCTCAAGTTACTAGTAAGTAGTTGTTAGTTTAATGCACGACATTTACGCCTAGATGCAGTTAAAGTAGCATTAATAAAATTTTTCTACGTTGCAGGCCAAGCGAACAACCAGAGTAATATTTCGTGTGTCACGCCTGTGTTTCCACAAAGGCATTTGGAGGATTATGTCATTACACGTATGTGATTGCTCATGTAATTTCACAATTGAAACTTTTCTTAACCTGTATCTGAGGAATATATAAAAAAATAAAACAAGGGCAGCAGCTACTTTCATGCATGCAGTAAAACTAAGCAATATCAGATAAGTTGATAAAAAAGCAAGCCATTGCTGTTAGCCATAGAGATTTCATACAGAGGTGACATTTAGTTGTTGTTAATTGTTGGGTGCTCATTTGAAATATTTTATAACTATGTAACGAAGCCTACACCCATGACGAGTCTGTCGCCTTGGAAACAGACAATCATGTCCTGGTTGCCAGTAAGTGTTGTAAATTTAATGTACGTTATAATATACATTCTCGGACAGGTATATATGCCGTGGCGTAGCGAGCCCGACAATTTAGTCATGCTATGCTAATATTTTGGTGTTCATTGACTGTGAAAACAATGAATTTCTAAGGAAATGAATAATGATAATAAATAAAATTTGCGTAGCATGACTAAATCGTCAGGCTGGCTACGCCACTGTATATAGATGTAAAGAGGGCGTAGCTAGAACGAGAATCGGAGGGCGAGGCTGTTTTATTCAGATATCTATTTCTGTCCGATGGATTTCTTTTGTAACACTTACAAAAGAAATCCGTCGGCCATGCCCTGAATATAAACTGGATGTGAAAATATTTCTTCCAGAAAAATGATATAAATGTAACGTTCTCTTAACTCTGAACAGCTACGGCTACTTAATTGACGAGGCAAAATAAACTAATGAAAAGAAATCAGTTTAATATTTAAAAACAAAGTATAGCTGCATGTATACTGCATGCACAGCTTAACGAGAAAATGATCCAAATATTCGTGCATTCACATTAGTATGTCTGCTTTACCTCGAATGACCAACTTGAAGAGGCTTAAAGTTTTTAACAAAAACAAACCGATTTTAATTATGAAAGGTCCATCATGTATGTCCACAAAAATTAACGTAAATTATAGCACCCGTTACCTTTTGATTATAACTCCCGTCTATATAGTGTGACCTCTGGTTAGCCTTAGTAGTTGTGTATTGAAATTTTCATTGAAATTTACCTTCATATATGTAGAACAAGAAAATGACGATGCGACAGTTTCCAACGAAATAGATGACTACGCTCAGATTACATGTAAGTAAAAAGTGTACATTTAATGCATTCTATAAACATTTGTTTTTAAGGGGAATTTGTAGCCACCTTAGCTGAAGCCAGAAATGAGTGGCAGTCATGCATAGCTAAATAGCTATATTCACAGGAAAACGCGAAAAAATAAACGCAGCCATATATTTGTGTCTTGTGCACAATAATGACAATATCATTGTTCACGAATCCGCAAAAAGTAGCCACCCTATCTTCCCTTGATATTTGTCTCGTATACCATCTATATAAATCTATATAAGTAAAAAATAAACTTATAATGACACTGCCATTACTTTTTTGCACAATTATAAAGCACTGTCAGTGATTGATAAACAAGAGAAATTAAAGGAAAGTGTCATTGGTAGGTCTCAACAAGTTTTAAACCAGTCAAGATATATATATATATATTATATATATATATATATATATATATATTATATATATATATACACCCGTTTGCAAAAACGTTGGCCGCAGATAGATATATAGATAGATACTCGAAATCTAATTAGAATTGCATATGTTGTGTAATCTGATTGAAATCCCATGCAAATGTGATTATATGCATTTCTATACAGATACATATGAAATATAACGGCACATCAACTATAACTTATATATCTGCATGCTGCCAATTCACAATATGGCATTAAAAATTACGTTACACGTATTGTTTGATCGAAAGCTTATGGTAACGGTTTAATTCCTAAGATATACGTTATATTGTTATTTATAAAATGTTTTCCTTTAGGAATATGTATCATACATTAAAAAGTTTATGCTTATATACTATAATATAGAACAAGAAAAAGACAACTCTGCTACCGGTGCAGAATTTTCCATGGAAATTGATGGGCAAATCCAGCAGAGTAAGTTATATACAAGAATATAAATTATAGTTATATATTCCTCTTTAGCAAAGATTATTGCATCAACGTTACACCACGGGAATTGAATATATTCGGAGTATATACATTCAATAGTGTAAGCAATTATTCTTACGCGGTACATCAGTGCATGTGATTAGCTGGTACAAGGTAATGTACATAATTCATATAATTCAATATATAAATATATAATATAAATGTTTACGTACATGTAGAACACCATAATGAATCTACTATAGTTTCCATGGAGATCGATGATCATTCCATGCAGATTACCAGTAAGTAAACGTTGTAACTTGACTAAAAAAGATAAACAATCTGACATTTTTGCACTTCGTAGTATACATGTAATTTCAAACTTTAGATATAACAGATGATCAGTGCCATGTTTGCTTTGGGGAGGTATCGGGGGCACATATGTGCGCATCATGTCATCGTGCTGTCCATGTATTTTGCGGTGTTGGAATAGGGCCAGAAGGCTATGGGCAAGAAGTAAGGTGTTTCAAATGCCAGAATACGGGTGAGTGAACGTGAGTTAATTGAAAAAATTCCATTCGGTAAAATTCCTTTAGGTTTATCCAATTTATATTCGCTCTAGCACTTATATATCAATTATATACCTTTTGACAAAAAATCCTTGGTTTAAAGAGAACAAAGAACAACAAGAGACAAGTGCTGCATATTTAATATCACAGGACATTCACTCCGATCGCTTACCATATCTATGGACACGCGCAAAGAACATTCTGACTTGAGTAGCATAATAATAGTTAATTAAAAAAAATGAAATTAACAACAAAAATAGAATTTTTGAGAATTTTGCACTCAATGCTGAATATCGCATTATACAACTATTTGTAAGGTTAACCTAGCTATTCCTTGTCAATTTAATTTGTTTTAATAAATTAGTGCTAGTATTCCCTGCCCGAATTTGTTCCTTACGTGAAGTCGGTTATATAATTATGCATTATTCTCTATTTTGCAGATAATTACTTCATCCAAACGAAACTGGCCCAGGTCCTAATTCTAAAATTGAGGTATTTTAACGCGTTTTGGGCATTTTGCCTTTCTATTTTGAGCTCATATTTTAGAAATATGCACGAGAAAAGAATATGGTACAAAAATGGAAAGCGAGTGCATGCAACTTATAATACAACATAAAAGTACTATATTTTATATAGGAAGAGAGCCAAAGTTCCAGTGACGAGTATGTACCTAGCACAGATGAAGAAGGTATGCATCAGGTCATGTGTATCGCAAAATATCGGGCAAAATACTTTTCGCACAGACGTCGTAGTCGGTTAATAAGCCTAAGTTTAATATTTCTTTTTAGACAAAGATTCTGAGTCTGAAGATGACGATGAGTATGCATTTAAAGGTACACAAGTTTATATATAAAAATTGTAGGAATAAAAACTATAAACGCTAAGAAATATTCAAGGGAAAAATACCACATAGCTATAAGTCGTATCGGGATATTGCTTATTTATCTCTTGCAATTCTGAAGAAACTGTTTAAGACAGTAAATGTACGATGTCTTAAACTAGCTAAATCTATAAGATTATTACAAATCAAACGTCTCAATGAAACGACTCACGGATGCACGAATAGCCGATTAATTGGTGGCTAGTAGACTAACCAGATAAACAAGTTGTTAATACTAAGCGCGCAATGCAGGTTGGCCGAGTAAATGGTACTAAAGAATGCGAGAAATGCCTCCCTGATTCCTATACGGAGTATCCGTGATTCAAAAATGAGTTCTAACCTTACCGGAAAATATTTTTCAAATCTCTTAGATGGAACAGACAAGTCCCTAATAAGAACTGACAGCAGCGCTAGTGAAGCAATCAAGAAATCTGGAGGTAAATTAATTTTATAGTGCATGTCAATTGATGCTTGCAATCCTCTCTATATAGACATAGTCCAAGTCCTTACAATTTTCCAACCAGTCAGATAACGTCTTGTCATGTCAGCGCCGTAGTCAAGAAATTTTAAGAAATTCTTTGTTGATCAATCTTTCTTTTTATCTGCATGTAGTGTATATAATGTCAAGCAGTGAAAAAGATGGAAGAAGAGTATACGACAAAAAAAATGCCTGCTACTTTTGTGAGAAGGAATTTGGCAAGCTTGGTCGACATCTCTTCCAAGTCCATAAAATGAAAAAGAAGTGGCAGAAATTGTAGCTCTCGAAAAAAACGACAGAACGCGCCAGTTGGTACTAGACAAATTGTGTCGCCTTGGTAATTTTAACCACAACTTGAAAGTGTTGGAGGTTCATGAAGGTGAACTAAAGGTAATGCGGAGACCAGGAGAAAACGAAGATAAAGACCCCTCCAATTACTTGCCCTGTCAGTTTTGTCATGGTTTCTTCCAGAAAAAGGATCTATACCGACACTGCCCAAAATGTCCTTTCGCTCAAGAAATAAACCACACCATGAAATCCAAGAAGCTGCAGCATGCGGGAAGATTGTTGTTGGCAGCAAATAAATTTCCATCCGGTGCTAGTCAACAACTATCAGATAACGTCTTGGCAATAATGGCGGATGATGTCAGCGCTGTAGTCAGAACTGATGAAACAATCCTAAGGGTGGGCTCCACACTAATAGAGAAACGCGGCAATGAAAAAGCTGTGGAAGTTTCACAACAAATGCGTATTCTTGCCCGATTGCTCATAAAGGTTAGAGAGTTATGTTGTGTTCCAACTTTATCGCTTGAGAAGAGTTTGACGCCAGCACAATTTGATAACCATCTTGCCAGCGCAAGATATCTTGGTGGATACACAGGAGCACCGAACACCAGTGCGGATCGTTTCAAATCCCCGTCGACAGCTGCCAAATGCGGATATGCCTTAAAAAAAGCGGCGTATGTAGTAAAAGGCCAGGCATTGCGAAGAAAAGACATGGAAGCAAAAACGACGTCGATCTGTTCCTAGAGCTGTACGAGGGAGAATGGAGCGCCAAAGTAACATCTCAAGCCCTGGATAATTTGTCATTTAAAAAACACAACAAGCCACAACTCCTGCCAATAACAAACGACCTACTAGCCCTGCGAACTTTCCTCAACGAGCAGATTTTGGAACTTAGCGAGGATGTGAAGAAAAACCCTATGCAAGAAAATTGGAGGAAACTTGCTAATTCAGCCTTAGCAAGACTGATTATGTTCAATAAACGGAGAGGTACCAAAACGCTCATGTTTATGTTCTGGGAGACTGATATTATTCAATGCTATTATTTTATATTATAATATCTTATCAAAGGACAGGGCAATAAAAATCATTTTTGCCTTGTTCAAAACATATACTTTCACCTTTCTTACTTTTGGATATCACATGTACTTGTTTGTGGTAAATGACTTTCGCGTTCTTTTAAATGCGAAAAAATAAGCTTTGGCAGATAAATAATTAAATTATTCAAAGTTACATGTATCTATACTAAACAAATAAACTTCATGTTAACAGGTGGGGAGGCTTCTCGAATGAAACTCGATGCTTTCCAAGGGAGGCCTTTGTGGGGCAACATTCACAACGAGGAAATAGTTTCTGCCCTTTCAGCCACTGAAAGAGAACTCTGCAAACGGTACGTGATAAAGTTAGCTACATTTTCATTATCTATATAAGTCAGCATAATGTTAATTGTAGAGAAAACCGGAAAAACAACTTACGCGCTTCATTACAAGGCAAACCTATAATAGTATAACGGTGACAGTCCAGAAAGGTTGAAACTTATAGTCCCATTATATAACCTGACGTATTATCCTAAAATAAATTAAACTCTAGGTTTGACATGGTGGAAATTCTTGGAAAACGAAACAGAAAAGTTCCCGTGTTGCTGACACCTGATGTAAAAGCTGCCATACTTGTCTTGAACAGGACAAGGGAAGATGGGAATGTGAACGAAAATCCCTATGTTTTCGCAGTGAATGACGGAAGTTCAAAACAGTTTTTACGAGGGAACGATGTTATACGTCATGCATGTAAAATGGTTGATCTTAAAAATCCCGACGTGATTACTTCAACCAACCTCCGAAAGTATGTGGCAACTGTGTCGCAGCTCGTTGACATGGATCAAAATGAATTGGGATGGCTGGCAACTCATCTTGGCCACGACGTGCACATCCATAAAGAGTTCTACAGGATGCAAGAAAGCACACTTGAGATGGCAGTAGTTGGTAACCTCTTAATGGCCATCGATGAAGGGAGGGCACACGAATTTAAAGGGAAAAACCTGCGGGACATTACACTTCAAGGTATTGTCAGAATGATAAAATTATTACATCAAACACCAAAATAAGCGCCGCCATACGGCAGACAACTTACAATTATTTACATTAACTGATTAGTATAGGTAATGATAAGAATATGTGAAGAAGAAGAATTAAAATTTCTTATCTTATTCCAGACTTTCACAATACTCAGAGTGAAGAGGATGCCGAGTCTGAGTTAGATAAAGGTAAATATTTCTAAGTAACACTGTTATACCAATTCCAGTGGTGGTGTGATCCAGGTGCTGTAATATTGCGGTTAGTGATACACATATATATATATATATATATAATATATATATATATATATATATATATATATATATATATATATATATATATTGTGTATGTGACATAAAACTGTTCAATTTCAGTTAACAGGCTCTTGGAGACACAATTTATGAACATTAATACATCACACAAAACCTATATATAGGCAGGTTATATGCAAATCCTATAGGCAACTACATGTACCCTTAGTGGTTATAGCTTCAGCCGGCATCCGGATCTAAATAAACTTCGTAACTTTCTTAACTGAATTTGCGCGTTGATACGAACGCTAGTAAGGCACGTTTCTCTCTGTCTCTGGGTCTCCGTTAGTAAAGTTTATCAACCTTCGGTTCATTGCGACAGGTAAAGTTGCTTAATTCAAACAGCATATTATATACCCAACAAAGCCTTCAACAACCGTGTGTTATACTGCATATTTTATACGTATTCCTGAAATTCTTCAGGCCAAAATCTTTAAGCTGAAGTCAGAAAATTGCTAAATTGCACTTTCTATGTTACTAAATATCTCAATATATATATATTGTAGAAAACCGATTCCCCAGAGCAACATAACATCGCCATCGCTAACTTCTGCTGGCAAAAGGACAACGACCAAAAAGGGTAAGGCTACATATGTGGCTTTTACTAACATTAATTGCTCTCAAACAATAAATCGCTTTGCGAGCAAGTGGTACAATTGTCTTATAGTATAACTACTATAAATACCATTTTATGAGCGAAATAAACATTGCATAATTGCAATTAATTTCAGTCAATCTTTATCCCCACATACAAAGAAGTCCGAAATCCAATCCGAAAAAATATAAGGGCCTGAAGCCAATATGATGCGCACGTAAATTGGCAAAAAATCATCAAGTTCACTTACCAGGTTGTTTTCAGCCAAGCAATGTTCAATATTTTCTAAAACAGAAAATCAATATATATTACATATAAGATCTCCATGTATGGGATTTTCAATGGCTTAAATTTTCAATGCTAGACAGTTTTAAACTTTTTAACCCTAGGAACGAACAAGTCCACTGAAAAGTCTAAAAAACATTGTAACAAGAAAAGGGGAACCCTCGAGGCAGGTAAGATTGTTGCAAAAATTTTAATTTCTGCATCATCAGTGACGCATGAATTTGTATAACGGTTAACCACACTGACTGTAACATAATGACAAACACTTGAGGAACGAAGCAGACACTTACTCAGGCCTAAGTAAATTTGCTCTCATTAAATTTCACCTCTGCTATTGCATCGTTATCAATTCTTTATCGTCTTCGAATAACATGCTATCTAACGCACAAAGCAAAACCATGCAGCCGATTCGCGACAGAAAAGTTCGTAACTCTCACAATATTAAACATAGAATGCATGCAGTCCATGAATGCTTATCATATATATGTATAGTAGCTATTTTTGAGACCTTGGAAAATATTTCCCTATGCGGACCTCCAATCTGGTAAATCACATATATGGTAAATCACAAATATTTACTCGTTAACACATGCACGAATTAAAGTTTTTTTATTTGTCCGAAAAATGTGGATATTAACATATCATAATGCGTGGCAAGAGTCATATGCTCAGAGGTTTCAAATTAAAAACGATATACCAACAGTCCATACCCATGCAAACGCATGCTGCGAAGATTTGTTTTATAGACTCGGCAATAGAGTAAGGTTGGTCTATCCCACGTCTTGCTAAGGATATTTTTTGGCCTTCTTTTGTGCACAAGGCACAGACCATTTTTTGAAGGGTAAATCATGCATAATCAGGCAGATTATATTCTGCAAAGGGCAAACCTAGTTAATTGAAGCTATTATTGCCACATTATGTTACTTAAGGCACTGTACAAAAATTGAATAACCTTTTGGAAATAGTGAGCAGTATTTGTACTTACTCTCCGCGCCTGTCTCGGATATATTTTGTCTTTATACAAAATCGGAACATGCTGAACAGAATACAAATATTTTTTCCACAAATCTCGGAAAAGATCATTCATTACAAGATCTACAAAGAGAATAAATGAAAATAACTTATCAGCAGAAATTAGTGGCATAATACTTTTATGGACTTTACATTTGAATTATCAACCGGGTAAGCTGATATATATGTAACGAACAATCAATTTTGTCACTCATAAGTCGTAACTAGACGAAAGACCGTCAGCCGTTCCATAATCATGTATTAACGAATTTAACTTACCCAGGTCAATAGCTAACTATGTTAACTTGTATTACATACAGTCTATAATGAATTTACTATAATTTATATAGGTCAGCAACGAAAGATGGTGGCGAAGAAAACGTGGACAACCCCAGAAAGAAAGGCAGCGTTGAAAACATTCCAAAAACACATTCAAAATGGAGTGCTACCCAAAAAAACGAGTGTGTTAAGTTTTTGGAGGAGAATCACGGGATAGTACAAAACAGAACATGGACAAACGTGAAGGATTATGTGAGAAACTACACCGTGAAAAAGAAGTAAACAAGTTTGAATCCTTTTATATTTTATTCAGAGCAGAACGCAGCTTGTTGAACTTGCCTCTTTATATATGATATTTTAGCCAGAATGCAATTTCAAATTCTTCACCAGCATTCTCGTTAATGCCGCTCTGATTCTGATCGTGAATTATAGAAGTGAAGTTGCTACGTGAATGTTAAAAAACTAAGAAACATTGTCTTTGCTGGAAACAAATGGCCAGCGATAAAACTGAATGACGTCATCGTGTGAATCAGTCGTAAATCTGCAGACGTCAAACCAATTCTATTATTTTATGTTTTCAATTATAACCTCAACATAACAAGAATGTCTTATATTAATTATTAAACGGATCTCTTTTCTTCAGATTACTTTGAAAGTGATTCCAATGACAATTATGGAGCGACGACCTTAGAAGGACTATTGCAACATATAGTGACTTTGAAACTGATGACATATTTAGTGAAAGTGTACAGTAAGACCTTAATTTGTAAACAGACATAAGTTTAAAGCCATTTTGTTGCACAAACAATTTTCACTAAAATGTTCGCTGCAATTTTCTTCTGTTGTGATTCTAAACAATTCATTAGCCATGTTCTAAATGAAGACAGCAAGTCGGATAGTTATATGTTTGTCTACATATAACATGACTGCTCTAAGCATCGGACAAACAATGATTTAATGATGTACAAAAATAACACAAACAACTGCACCATACCTGACAGCAAAAATTGTTTGTGCAAGAGTCGCAATAAAACTTTTGGGTAACTGTATTAATTAATTAATACTTCTGATTCACTTGTGCTATTATGAAAGCTAAGAAGGGAAAACTATGACATTGAGTTGTGTTCAGATATTTTTGCACAGTTTGTTTCAGATTGTTTGTTATAACATGCAATGTGCATTTAGTGCAAGCTGTAAACAAACTTTTCACATGTATATATAATATAATCTAAGGTTTTCACACCATAAAGCATGATTCAATACAAATATTTTGTTTATGTAATTTTGTATAATGTATTGTATAATTTTAAAAATGTCATAAGTTGATTTATGTAATAGATGTATATATAGGCCCAGTTTACATTTCAATAAATTTAAGTTTGATTTTCATGGAAAACAATTATAGATTGGTATATTTTTAGCAATTATGTATTAATGGCAGATAGGTTTTGTGCTTTTTCATAATAATATACGTCACTCTATTTCTGTTTTGGCACAAATACTTTAAGACGAATGACTAAACCCATACAATTCTGCCTGCTTGAGATGAATTTTGGGTGAATAAACTGACTGGATTTAAAAAATAAGACAGCAATGCAGGCAGTAGTAATATACAATTAATAGATTAATGATCAAATATTACATTTGTGATATCAAACAGGGTTTTGAATTAACAGAGTACTGGTAGTAGCACAATTATTTTATTTTCTTACACAATTCACCCCTGTTTATACTACATTTAATTTACTGGCACAGCACAACAAAATGGGTACTCATACCCAATTTTATATTTTTACTAGAGTTCAGGCTACCTATACAAAGACAGACCTGTGAAATGAGCATGAGTACCCATTTTAGCCGTGCCCATAAGTGTAGCGTAAAACGAGGCTTATACTATATAGTATATAGCCTATCAAAATAGGTACTGGTAAAGCTGGCACTGCAGCCATTTTGTTTGCCCACGAGACCAAACAGTCAGGAACGTACATCAACAACAAGCTCGGAAAAAAGGAAAAGATCACTGAAAGGCAACCGCCCTCCGCTGTAATTTTAACGTAGGTGATATGCACCTGGCAATAGGGACGATAAATTTTTGTTCAGACTTCAGATACCCGATTGCACAAATTATGCACACTTATAATTTACCCTCTGACAATAAAATTCAAAATTATCTTTCAACATGTACCTTGTGGGAATAAAAATCTTCATTTCTTAGATGATTAGCCGCTAAATTCGTCCAGGACAATCCCTTCTTTAGTTTTCCAACGGGAATGGAGATTTTGCGACAAGCTTTTTATATATTATCTCATAATTTTTGAGTTCATGAATGCGAACACATATTATCCTCCATTGGATTGTATCGATCAGGTTCGTCAACCTTGTCTTTGACTCTGCCGTTTGATATCGTACTAGGTGATAATTTCGGAAAAACGGCAAGAAAAAGAATAAACCGTTTACCATATCACGAAATTCTGAAGAATACCATACAAAGGTCTTTTATCATCTTTTATTGATGGTGCGAGCATATAGGTGCGAGTATGCTCCGAGTGTCATCCGACACTTTCCGAATTGTAACCGGACAACAGCGGTCCCGTTCAAAATTTCCAACTGTATTTTATTGATTTATTCATATAATATCTACTATTTCTACTATTATAAAATGGCGCATAAACATTATTTGTCTTTTCTCAAGAAGCTGTTACGATTGTTGGACGAGTCACAGATTGAAAAGATCGATGAAAAGGAAATTCACATTGATAGACGACCATAAATACTACGATCAATGAGCATTAGGTTGACTTTAGCGCCAGTACGGACTGTTGAAATATTTTCGCCGGGCAGTAAAAGACGTTCATCAAATAACGCGCCAAGAGTACTAAAGTAAGTGCGCTTCACTTCCTACAGGCTCGGGGATTTAATATAGGGACATTATTAAGCATGTACATGTAATGTAAGACGGCAAAACGAGGACGCGACTTAGACATTTCTTTAAATAAATACTATGGTAAAGAGTTGTTGTATATTATCAATCGTATCAATTTAATCAGGTATAAGACGTTGAAAACATTGTGTTAATATTTGGGAACAATTCTGAGAGCCTAATTCGAGGTACCGCTCACTGCGTCCTACGTCTCCACAACTAGAATTACAAATTATAAGTAAAACGCTGTGAGTGAATCCACGTAGTACTTCCAGATAGTAATGGCAATATTGTGCGTCAAAAAACTTAATCTTGTTTACATAATGATTAACTATACAATATTATATCGTCAATTCTCCCGAGTTGAGATCGCGTATATTACGCATTCGTATAGGATGAAACCGCAGTACTATGCTACGTGTGCTCAAAAAATCAGACCAACAAAAATCGCTGAAATCGAGATGCACGTCAACAATATAGGGCTAAATATTATTTATTTTCAGTGACCTATTGTATTGATAACATCGTCGTCGTGCCCCCGTCCTACATGCTTAAGGTCCCTTTTGGCATGCTGCGAGGGAAGATAATATCAGCATTTCATTATTGATCGAAACATGTATAATGTCTTAATGACTGCCATGCTAGCTGAATAAAATTGTGTATAAGTCATGCACAAAGCAGAAGCATTGTGCGGTCCTCGTGTATTACAGGTGTAGCACTGTGTGGACATAAAATGCAAGTCCACATTATGGAAAAATTCTTGTACAAGTTACCACAATGATAGTCGCATTTTATACACATTTTTTACACTGAACCTGTGAAATGTCATTGTGGGAAGACTTTGTTTTTTCTTATAATTCGCTATTTTTTTGTTTTTTTCGACTATATGTCCTGAACTGTTCGAGTTGTGTTTTTCAATGCGATTGAGGAAATTTCATTAGGATCCTCATTTTCAGATGAAAAATCTTGATAAACATTCTGTGGACTCGCTCTGAGGCCACACAATGTGCTAAGTCCGCGTAAGGTAAGACACAAACTTGTGGGAGCTCCCACAATGTGCGTTTCACAGATACAACATACCTTACATACCATACTGTCACATACTTTACTCGAGTGTAATTCCTAATCTCCGGGGGACAGTAGACGTTTCAATTGACTAACAATTTATTACTAAATACTAAGCTCTTTTATATACATGCGTTGGATTGAAATTTACATATAATATTTGCCTGCGCATAGGAATTTTATGTCTGTCATCTTGTTTCATTATCATAATGGGCAACTCTGCCAAAGGGGTGAAGGAAATCTGCTCTGAAGAGATAAAACTTTAGCTGTAGGCCAGTAATTTAACAATTAGATGGAACAATTAGATTATTTTCAGGGTGCTGTCATAAGACACACTCATAAAAATTTCAAGTTAGTCGCTTAAAGTCAGCTGGCGAAGCAAGTCATAAACTATTCTGAAGCAATTTCATACATCTGTTATTATAAGCAGTATCCATTCAGGTGAGTTACCTTTAAACTACTACTATTTTATAGCATATATACGCATCAGATTTAATGTGGTCATCGCGTGGCTGTGATCGCCTGGTTCAAGTTTTCAGTTAATTTTGGGCGTCCATATCTCGCTAATACGGCAAAATTCCTGGCCACAATGGCTGCTTCGTCCACTGGCCCTACTGTACCTAGGGTACTTATTTTGGGTCATTCATTCGTTCGTAGACTTCGAAGCGACCTACTTGCAGGTCTTGACGAGCGGGTAGCCAAAAATTTCGATCTTCATGGCACGGCCGATATATTTATGCATGGTGTGGGTGGCCAAACAGTCCTAAAATTAAGTAAGTTCGATATGGGGGTAATCGCGAGAATATCCACTGACATCGTCGTTCTCGATATAGGGACAAACGACTTAGCTCTCACCCCACCGGAGGTAGTGGGTTCTGCAATTGAGGAACTTGTTCGCTTGTTGCTCTCCGAATACTCCGTGCGCACAATGGTGTTGTGCCAAGTCACTCCCCGTGTGACACATCCCAGTTTTAATTTTAATGCGAGAGCCAATCTGCTAAACCAATATACCGGGGTAGTCCTCGAGCCCATAGACCAAGCCATTTGTTGGACACACCGAAGGTTCTCGAACCCATCCGTAATCCCTTATTTACCTGACGATATACATTTTAATCCCATGAGGCAGTATCGTTTATATAGAAGTTACCGCGGAGCGATAAAACACGCCATAGCGATGCTCCATCGCGATTGTAATTGATATAGTTGTTTTATATCCTCGGATTGAGGAGTTGTTTTATATCCTCTGATTGAGGAGTTTTCTTATATTCTCGGATTGAGGAGTTGTTTTATATCCTCTGATTGAGGAGTTTTCTTATATCCTCTGATTGAGGAGTTGTCTTATATCCTCTGATTGAGGAGTTGTTTTATATCCTCTGATTGAGGAGTTGTTTTACATCCTCGGATTGAGGAGTTATCTTATATCCTCTGATTGAGGAGTTGTTCTATATCCTCTGATTGAGGAGTTGTCTTATATCCTCTGATTGAGGAGTTGTTTTATATCCTCTGATTGAGGAGTTGTCTTATATCCTCGGACTGAGGAGTTGTCTTCTATCCTCTGATTGAGGATTTGTCTTAACGTTTGGCTACACCGGGGCTGGTGGTGCGGCGACTCAACCTGTCAGCCATGCCAGCCGCTGTGAAACTTAGTATACACTCTTGCTGAGATTTCTCGTTTAGAATGCCACCGAAGAAGTCGCATGCGAGGAAGCGAGTGCTGAGAACGGCAGACGAAGGCCTATCAGCGCAGCGCAGCCGTCGTCAATCGACTCGAAACTCGATGCTGTCGTCCCGGCCGAACGTGTCGGTGGCGAGTGAAGGCGAATCCATCGTTGTCCAGCCGTCCACCGCGCCTGCTGCCACGGTTCAGCATTTGACCCAGCACTGATCCAATCTCTAGTGTTGACCGTTGCAACCGAGGTCACTCGAAAACTTACAGAGACATTTCCAGCCTTGACTACGCTACCCGAGAATTCGACTCGCAGTGTTGTTTCGGCCACACCAGGACCAGCAGAAGAGCATCTGTTGTCTGCGCCTTTATTGCGTACGAGTTTAACCACGACTTTTGTGGAGGGAGCGATAGCCGCGGCCCAATCTCGGATAGCAGGTGCGCCTCAGTTCTTACCTACTAATGTAATGACTAGTGTTAGTACTCCTAGCAATATTTTTCTTTCGGCGAGCTTGCCTATTGACTCTCAAATTCCCTAAAAAATCAAAGAGAAAATTTGGAACCAGGAGATCGTCGACTTTAGCACGTTGTTAAGCAATCCAGGGCCCGATAAGTACCAACTTTCTGTACAAAATTCCGACGCCGGAGCTCCGTCGGCCTTTTGTCTCGAACCAATAACCCGCCCGAGAAAGACGATGTCTATAGAGGATTTTTAAATAACGAAAAAAGGGGTAACACTAGGTGAACATCTTGGAACAAATTCAGCGGTTGATAAATCGTCGACAAATTTGATTCTAAGATCCCAATCCCGGAGTAAACTGTTCACCAACACAGCGAATAGAATGGGCCTAATTTGGTGCCTTGGGGTATGTCTCCATTAGGGCATTGTTTCCTTCCCGACAAGAAGTCTCGAATCCATCTTACTACCGGAGGGCGCACGTTCAGTTTTTCTAACTCAGCAACTAGGACATTGTGGTCGACTAAGTCAAATCCTTTGCTAAAGTCAACGAAGAATACCCGAATCGAGCAGCCTCCTCTAACTAAAGTCTTTAAGGCGTTGTGTAGCAAGAGGACTAATGCTTGTGTTGTGGACCGACCTTTTATTGCGAACTGCATGGATCAATCTGGGCAGCAATATCATTTAATAAATGCTCTCCATTAGGTGAAACTCTCCATTACTTTAGCTATCTGTGGTGTCAGTGCTATTGGGCGAAGATCATCTTCAATCGACTTCGGTGGCATACATTTAAGTATTGGAGAGATAATTTATGACTTTAGTAGATCAGGTATCGTTCTCTCCACCAGAGTGCTATTATAAATGTCAGATATCACTGATGATAACTCAAAGGCAAAGTCACGAAGTACCCTATTACAGGGATTTCGTCAGGACCGACAGATTTATGCGATTTGACTTTCTTTAAGGTGCGATACACTTTATATGGAGCAACAAATAAGTCGGAGTCCATTCATTATACAGTCATCTTGGGTATTCAACTCATCGCCAAGGGGAATAAAATCCGCTGTTAAATTCACAAAATAGTTATTTATGTTCTCAGCCAAATCATTTAATGTAATGGCAGACTCACTCAATAACTGTTCGCACCAGTCGATTTGACTGGACCCAGACCCGAGCTTTTTCACTTCTTTCCACCATTTGGATATATTACGATCTTTGATATTGTGAACCTGATTATGGTAATATGTCTGTTTGCAAGATTTTACCTCAGCTTGTTACGCCAAAATTTAAAAGAGTAGGAATGTTTTCCAAACTTTGCGAGAGATGCTTGTCTTTCAGATACAAATCGTTTTAGTTTATTTGACACCCATGGTTTATCACAAGCCTGTACGTTTTGTTTTCTTAACGGGAAGTGAGTATTAATAGCCCTCGTAATGTCTTTATAAAAAATGGTGAATTTATTTTGTGGGCCGACTTCATTAAAGACATTGGTCCAAGACTTGTTACATATCCATCTGCCAAATGCACGCACGCTACTATCTTTCATTTCTCGCCTATAGACAGTTCTCTTACAATCTTTACGCTTATCCTGCACATTTTTAGGGTTGATAAGTACTGCATAGTGGTCGCTACTACCAATATTTGAGTTGTACTGGCTCATTAAATACAATCGAATCCAATCCAATATGTTATTTCCTCTTGTTGGTATTTTCACCAGTTGTGTAAGACCACAGGTCATTGTAAACGAGGACATAGATATATTAGTACTGCAAGGATTAAAATCACCAGTTATAATTATTAGTGCGTTAGGTACTTATTAAGGAATGAATCAACGTTTAAGCTAATGTGCTCAATCAATAGATCATTATCCTCTGCATTCGCGGACGGTGGATGGTAAATTACACCAAATAAAATGGTCGATGTATGACGTGGGAGCCGATACGGTTTAAGATGGATCCACAATGTCTCCAGACCAGGAGACTCCAATCTGTTCAATCTTTCTGCCAAGAGAGATTTCTGGATATAAACACAGAGACCGCCACCAGTAGCTTTATTACAATTTAGCCTATCTTTCCTCATCAAAATATTATAGTCAGGAATATTGACTGCCCGGTCAGGAATTGCATCATTCAGCCATGTTTCAGTAATAGATACTACGTGGGCATAGTTGAGATGGACAACAGTATTTAGTTCATCAATTTTTGACATTAAAAATCTAACATTTGCCATAAGTGTACGGGGAAAGGTTTGAAGGAAATTATTGTAATTATAGGTGAAACGGACCTGTTTGAATTCATTCACAGTTCAATTTATCGGGTGATGGATTGGATAATAATTCGGATGGGGCACAGGGATATTGATCAGGGGCTTTAGTAGATGTGGACTCCTCCATGGGTCCCGGTAATATTCCTGAGGTAACAAAAAAGGGTTGCGGTTAAGATATCGTGTCTCGGGGCATTGGTAAATAGGAGGGTGGGGATACACATGTGGGGGCGCAGCATTTTAGATTTGCTTGCACGGGCGGCAAATCTAATTCACGCGATTCAAGCGACAATGATGTCTTCACTGTCTTGATTTCGTCATCTCAGTCAATTGGCACTGATTATATGAGTAAAGGTGTATCATAACTATCAATAGTTATTAGTGTGTGCGTCTATCTCCCGCGGTTTGCACGGGCGATCGTTAGGAGTTAGACTACGCGGACGACCATGGAAGTTGCATTTCCTGGGGTGTGGTGCATATTCCCTGCGAAAATATGCTTTGGCGTAAATTTTACCCTTACCTTACTGGGCAAAACAATGTGATGAAAAATATGTAAAGTTATATAGTTAGTCAGCTCTGTTAAAGTTAATAAATATTACGTCATTTTATTAATAAAATGGCTAGGGGTAAATGTAACCCGGCCGTAGCTCAAAATATCCCAAACTCGTGTTTGGCTCTTTCAATCGTATTTAAGACCGCGGGAAAATGCCCAGTAACGAGCTGCGGAAATGCAACATCCATGGGACGACATGTGAGGAAATAATACAAAGATTACTCGCGCAAGATGACAGACATAAATAATATTAGAATAATAAACATAACATTTCCTCCGTCCTAAACTGAACGTTGGATGTTCCAATAGTAATTAAACTAAATTTATCATACTTTTTTTTTTTTTTGTTTTTAAATGTAATTGTTAACTCATCAATTTTAAATCAGTTCTACAATAATGCCTCTTCAATTAAACGTTTAGGTCTCCTACGAGTACGCTCGAGTGCCAAGACTGATCAGTCGATTACGAAAGAGAAAACTACATCCTCGAAACCATAGCAACGGTCTTTCGAATTATTTATAAAATCACCTGCGCAGTGTTTCCTTTTAAATTTCTTCTGTTGTACGATGCAGAATCAGTATATATGACAGGATAAATGCTAAGACAGATTAAATTACAAGACTTCAAATGCTATTGGTTCTGAATTTTCAAAGTATAATATATTGCAATCAAAATATATCAATGCGACGGCAAATTATGAGTGCAGTAATTTATTCTTCTCCAGGCCCGACATTTAGAAAAGGTAATATGCAAATGCAAAACTAAATATGAATAATTAACAATTATACTTCAAAACCTTGTCTTATTACTGTAAACAGAGACATCGCTGAAGAAATAAACATATCAACCAGCAATTTCATTAAAATGTCATTGACAACTGTTCCAAGAGATGTTCTCATCTTTTCTGTTGTTTTCAAATTCTTTGCAATGATTGTTGGGGTATTAGGTAATGGCACAGTTATAATATATACAATTTTTTCGAGAAGGGAAAAGACAGCCGCGTCATACTTAATTGGAAACTTGGCATTGGCGGACCTTCTCGTGTGCCTAACATTTTACCCAATATGGATCATCGAATTTATTCAGACAATATTGAACATTGACAGTGATCAGGACTTGTTTTGCAAGTTAAGTCGATCTACCAGCTGGTCATTTCTGTTTGCTTCAGTGGCAACACTTCTTGCTATCACAGTTGATCGCTATTTATACATCGTAAAACCTCTGAAATATCCCCTAATTGTGACACGTGAACGAGTGTTTCTTGTCATATCTGGGATTTGGTTCACCGTCTGTTGCAATCTCATAGCATTGCTAGTCTTCTATGGAAGGTCGAACATTGGATTAAGGAGTGTCTGCGACATATCTGACAGCATTCTAGGGGCTCTTGGCGCGTTTTTTTTCTATGTCCCTTTTGCATCAATATGCGTCCTCAATTTTCTAATCCTAGATGTTTCCAAGAAGCAAAGAAAACGAGTATTGAATGAAAAAGTTGCATTTCAAAACAATACTATTGAGATGTCGATAAAACGACTGAACGCAATACATTATCTTCGCCTTAAATTCAAAACAGCAAGTACATTCTCCATTGTGACGGCAGTTTTTGCTTTCTTTGTCTTTATTCCTGCCTTGATTGGGCTGCCAATTGAGATTTCTTGCAACAAATTGTGTCGCCAACTTTGGTTTGTCGTTTTTCAATACGAGTTGTTTGGGATTAATTCAATCACGAATGCGTTCATCTACGGAATGAGACATATAAGGTTCAGGAAAGCCGTTGGGAACTACATTTTACGCCTATTGGGTTTGTAACAAACCAAGTCTTATTGTCAGCAACGATTCTGGAATAAAAGATAGTTATGATACAATAATTTCACACCAAATTTGACGGAAACCCGTGGCTGTCACAACCATTAAAGGGCGAAGTTAATTTTGAGCTCAGTGTTACATATGTCTCCTTTTGTAATACTTGATCGAATAATTCAGTTTTTATATTTGCATTGTATTCTACCACATGCAATGTAATCATCTGACGACTAGTTAGATCGTCAGTTTGAGGTTTCGTAGAGTTTTGCAGTGTTAAACTTTTATAGCTGTATCTCTGTTTTGTTAATTTCATATTAACAAAATGACACGGAATTTTGTTCACAATACACCTGTGAAAAATGAGTCATCTGCGCAGAATCGTTTTCTAGCTCTTACATATCAGCATATGGCGCCAGATCATGATCCAATTGTTATACTAATCTATATTTAGTCCATGTGTTTGCTCACTTCCGGGAATATGAAGCTGTGCTGTAAACTAATTGCTCTTAAAAATAAAATTTAATGATTATTTGTCAAATACTAATCCATTTTGCATTCGTATAGGCTTGGCCGCGCTGATTCTTCATAATTCCGGCAGTATAGACTTTAGTTATAGCAAAAAGATTTTGGTTAAGTAAATTTGGTGTACGTCGCCCGCTTTGCGCGACAGTCCGGCTAGCGAGATTTCCATGAATATATTTCCTAATAAAAACTTATTTGCGTAAATTTATATGGACAAAGCGGGCTGGCCCGCTTGGCGAGATCCCGCTCGAAAGAGGCGAGATCTCGCTTAGCGGGATGAAATTTTTTTTCTTCTTATAATTTATAAACACTCTAAGCAGGCTGGCCTTGTTGCCGAGGTGGAACCTATTTTTATAATTTGTTACGTCTCTCAGCGTTTCTTTTTCTAGTTTAGAACACTACATGACTAAAAGCGAAGAAAGGGTGGAAATGTATACTTTACGATCTTTAAACGCAAAGCCAATATAGGCGTTCTAAATAATCTCTATCCCGGCAAGCGGGATGAAATGCTCTCATATAAACGCATGCAGTGCCGTTTACCAGGCGGTCTCGCTGACCGAGCCAGCTAGCTCGGCTCCCATATCAACTGCCCCTAAAAAGATTTATAAAGCTCAACTTATGCAGAAGATTTGAAGCTTCAACAGGTTAAAAACAAATAAATTGTCTGAAAAAATAACCTTGTGTATACTTTAGGCCTCAAAATGGCCACTTTGCAGCCGTCGATCAGATGTTTTTAATGAGCTTTCAAGATGCGTCATATTGCCTGAAAGATATACGATTCAGCGGCTTTCTTTTAAGAAATGTAAACAATTTTTAACTCGCCTTTAATAAAAACCGGATAAGACAAAAAACTCATTTATCTTCGCTATGTGTAGCAAATTTAATAAAACAACACGCTCGGCTGAGTGTTTAGTCGCTGGGGCTTTTTAAGTAAAGCCTATACAGTATATTTATTTTAATTATAATTGTATACACAAATACAATAGGAAATTTCTCCACTAATAACACAATACTTTGATCGTAAAGTGACTGAAATACTGCAGGTTGACAAGCCTGACTGACACCCATGCAGCGGCGAAGACCAAGTTCCACGCAAGTAGTCAAGTAGCGACGATACTTATGAATGAATATAATGATGCCTCAGTGTCGTACTTGGTATTCTGTCTTGTAACGCTGCAACATGTTCTTTTCATCCGACGGTCTGTCTATTCGTATTCGGGTTTATTTGTAAGGTCGTAGAAATGCATCCAATAGACAACAGCTGGCGAATAATGGCAATACTATTGTTGCGATTTCGGATTTGCAAATATAATTTGCCGTTAAACTTTGTGAAATTTAAAATCGTGAACTGGGTGGGAGGTTTCGAAAAGCTTTGAAAGTGTTAAAAATAGATTACCCTTTTGAGCTTTGGCTTAGGTTGTACTGTTTCCGGCAGCTATCGTTGTAAGATCACGCAGTGTCTCGTTGTATTCTGCTGTAAAACAAATGAGATGGGAAGAATAATTTGTAACAGTCCGCAGTTCTATACATATCCCAGAGCTTGTTGAAAACTCAGAAAAGTATTTTTCAGTACGGTCTTCATAAGCGGAAATATTAAAAGGACTCAGCATGCACTGTATAAATGAAAATTAACGTAATATTTTTTTTGATTAGAGAGAAACGGAAGCGAAAAGATTCACAAATGTTAGAGGGACTTTTGTCGGTTTGTCCTGTGTCTGCTGTACATTAATGGGCGGGAAATTCTGTTTTTTTCCAATTTATACACGAATCAGGCACATACACTATAAAAGTCCAGGCGGTGAATGACATGAATGTTGTTGGTGAAATCGCTTATATATACAACGTGAGCGTACATGGTAGTCGCTATGTGGTATCTTCGATTCTCCCTGTGATAACACTTAGTAGTGGTCACTATAATGTGGTATTTTAGATTCTCCGTGTGAGCGAAAATATTAATAGTCACTTTGTGGGATCTTCGATTTTTATAACACCTAGTAGTATTGCGGGGTGGAAGACTTCTTATGTGATTGCTAATACTTACAATGTGACAAAACCTAATAAATCAACAGTAATAGTTACTTCCGCTAAAGATATCCCAAATGGTGTTATTGCTGGAGGAGTAATTGGAGCTGTTGTATTCCTTTGCCTTGCTGTGTTTACCTGTGTTTTCTTGATACGAATAATACGGAAGAAACGGCGAATGCAATCAAGAGAAGTACGCCTATCTTCTTCTAATGTAGTTTAGTAGTTCACATATATGATTTAAATAATCTCATTTTATCAGCTTTTAGCATAGATTCGTAGAATATTTCATGACAGAGACTTAACTAAAATAATGTAATTAGTAGCTAACTAAAACATGTACATTATACCTAGCTGTATTTTTTTAATGATTTACTGCTGAAACACATAATACCTATAAAGCAATCAATTTTATTCAGTGGCGTAGCCAGCCCGACAATTTAATCATGCTATATGCTAATATTTTGGTGTTCATTGACTGTGGAAACAATGAATTTCTAAAGAAATGAACAACTATAATAACATAAAATTTGCATAGCATGACTAAATCGACAGGCTGGCTACGCCACTGATTTTATTACATCATCAACAATGATTGGATATATCACAATCATTACCATGCACTATTCAAATAATTATTGTATCCTCGCGCAATTCATAAAACAATTTTATGATAAACAAATAATCAAATCATTTAAAAACGGAAACAATTGCCGTGATCTGAAAACAGGGGAAAACTCAATTATTATTCTTAGCAAAATATTTTTCTATAAACTTTAATTAAAAATTAGCCAGCACCATTTTATAATATATGTACTATGAGTCCTCGTGCCATTTTTTATTATTTTATGTTGTTGATATTGGTTAAATTGAATTACCAAAGGGAGGAAAAATTTGTATCGAATTTTTTTCTTCCTGTAGAAATTCGCGCAATGGCACCCGTCAAGTCTTGATAAAATGGCGAACACTTCGGTTGCCGGAAACAAAGCGCTATTGCAAGAAACAAACCCGATATTGCAAGAAACAAACCCGATATTGCAAGAAACAAACGGTGAGTATATTCGTTGTCATAAGCAGACATGCAGGGATCAGAATATTATTTAACTGCTCCTATGGAATTATTTTAAAATCAAAAGCAGCAAATGTTTCAGTGCTGGCAGACAAAAATAGTGCGTTTACACCGCATTCCTTCTAACGGTAAAGGTAAGGTATAGTGCCCCCATTACTGATAGTGCATACATCTCAAGCGCCAAAGTATCTATTACGAGACGATATACTAGATGACTGCTAACCCATTACCAAAAAAAAATGGCATGCACACTATAAAGACTGCCGGTGCTTATATAAATTATATTGTATAGCTTTCTTGCATGCATGTCACTCACACATTACAGTCTTCAATTAACAGCTCCAAACCTAAATCGCTCCCACCCTAAAATCACGGCGCTGTTTTAACGAGCTCTTGATCGATATTGAGTATTTTGGTACCATGCATAACATAATATAAAATGTTATAAAACATAACACCTGTTAACATAACCACGCAAATCTGCATGACAAAGAAGAAATAACCAAAATTTCATATATGTTTTTTAGAAGCACTGCCGCTAGAAATATCGTACGTTTCAATATTGAAAGACTGGCAGATCTCACCAAGCTGCCTGAAGTGTCCAAACAGCTTGGAAGTGGACAATTCGGCATTGTGAAACAAGGTCTATATACGCGATCTGCAGGCAGTGCTCCCGAATATGTTGCTGTGAAAATGTTGAAAGGTAAAAGTCAAGTAATGGTTTATTTTTATGTATTACACGAAAGAAAGTTTATATGGCTTAATTTTAATGTATATGCGGTTAATATACATGGAAAGTCTCACCAAAAAAAAAAAAAATTTATATATATATATATATATAATTATATATATATATATATATATATATATATATATATATATATATATATATATATATATATAATTCCCGGGAGAACATAGCGGAATCACTGAGATATATAATAATTCCTGGAGGACCGCGGCTCTTCATTTTTCAGTAACTTCGCCGCCATCTTTTTGAAGCCACCAATATGGCGGATTTCGCCTTCTGCGCAGTGCACAGAAGCTCTGCTGACGCCACATGGTTCCTTTTGACCATGGTATTTACCACTGACCAGGCTCAATTCTGAGCCCGCTACAGCAGTATTCTCCCCCCTGGTTTTTGTAAATAACTATTCTCCCCCCTCGTTTTTATATTTTTTTGCCGTGATCATGAAATCTTTTTTGTTTTTGAAATGTTTTTAGGTTGTTTTTTTGATATTTTTCGCCCTGATACACAATAAAGTTCTATTTTAAGATGAATACAAGTCATACACGCTGTTTTTGCCAGTGCGGGAACAAATATATATTAAAACATGGAAAAATGTGGACAAACTAAAGATTTTAAATACTGACACGAACTGACAGGTTTATTATTTTATTTTCGTAATAATATTTTTGTTATTTATACTTTCCAACATGAAAGTTTACAAATGTTTGAATGTTTTGGCACTATCCTCGCATATTTTGAAGACAACTACTCGTCAACTAGGAATTTATGGGCAACAATTTGACTTTCTAAACCCTAAAGGCTAAACTGATGAATTGCAGGAAGTATGTAATCAGTATTCAGTATCTGATGTTGTCTTCAAGACTTTATATCTATGAACAATCCAAAATTCAAAGTTCAGGCAAAATGCTGGGCAGCTGACTAATACTAAGTGCAGGAATATAGTTTCAACCAAGAATTATATTTGCATAATATACTTTTCATTCAAGTCATCAACTTGTACCTTAATAGGCTATAAAAGTTTTCAGCATTCTCTAATTGCATCCCTGGACCCTTGGTCATTGTAAAGAATAACATTTATCCCTCCACTAATTAGCCTAATGAACATAGCCCTCTTGGAGGTTGATACCATAAACAGAAAGTTATAAAAGTTGCTGCAGATTGAAGACACACTGCTCAGTCAATGCATGTTTATTTTTATTTCATTCATCAATAAATATGACAAATGGTATAAAAACACCAGCCAACAACAAAATCAGATAACATGGTAATGAAGAATAACAATGCACAGTCATAAAATGCATGAACTTCATCCTGAAAAATAAAAATGGAGATATGATCAAGATTTATTCACAAGGTGCAAGAAGCTAAAAAATAAATTAAAAGCTGTGATAATTGATCATTTCACTTTGAATTTGATAAGGTAAAAAATATAATATATTAACTAGGCTTTACCAGGGCTCACTATCGAAGGTTGGAATTAATTTACCCTTTTTCAGCATCTTATCATTCTGTATCAGCGCCGTCAGATCATGTTAATTGATGTTGGGTGGCAACAATAGAAGAGTGACTATAGTAGACCCTATAGTAGACTCACTGGGGTTATGATTTACCGATTAACATTGATATTTGCTATCATAAAAACAACATAGACCAAACTCAAAAGATTGATGGTGCCAGGAATTTAATTTTTTCCACACACAAGTTAAGAAAAAATGATAAAATTTGGGTATATAACATTGCACTGACAGCACTGTAATGTACCAAAAGGCGAAAATAGTATCTTTGCTGCTTGTACCACACGTTTTGATGGATTTATTGTCTCAGAGGCTTTGGTAATCAGTTTATACTATAGTCCAAACTCGAAAGGCCAAAAATTTATAGTAAAAAAAGTTGAAAAACGGCTTACCTGGATGTTAAAAAAGATGAAATAAGAGCAAAATGAGAAAATTCACTCTACCGATAGGTGAATTAAGCCATTCACAACGTTAGACGCAGAGCACGAAGCTACGTGTCCTTTCCATTTGTTGAACAGGGAAAAAGAGAAACACTTTTATCCTTTTTATACGAAAAACAAAAAAATATATACGGAAAGCTGAAAATATTCTCATAAAAATCGGGAGGGTGATGGACACAGTTTTTCACTGTGTATCGCGGTATGTCAGTGGTAACTACCATGAGCAAAAGGAACCATATGTGGCGTCAGCAAAGCTCAAAATCCGCCATCTTAGTGGCTTCACTTTTTTGACAGGAGCCGGTCCTCCAGGAATTATTATATAGCTCAGTGAGCGGAATTCAAAGTTGCCCAAATGTCATGAACGTTCAATGGTCATGGTACTTGTGCGCATGCGCGAAATGCGAACGAGTGTAGACTGGTAATCAGCAACTTCCTGATGGGCTAAGACGAAACGTTTGTGTATCAGTGAAAAACGTCAGCAATTTAACTGTCATTTTGCAAACTATTTTTTAAAAAATGTTTCGAAAACAAAATATGAAATGTGGAATCAAATAACAGATAAAACATTGGGAAGAAATTAAAATATCAGAACTGGAGGACTTAGCGGTGAAAAGGAACAACTCGATTATAATCCTTGAAATGGTAGGAGTCTATTTTGTTTATTTCGAGGTTTATTTCGTGTTTCTTGTACGAATACATTTTATGACCTTGGTACAGTATGCTCGGTTTTGCGAAGACGTGACCGACTATTTAAGGCTTTACATCATCGTTTTAACTTCCAAAAGAGTTTTTAAAAGTGTAACTCGGAGTTACTTCACTTCACGTTTACGACTGTGTTTGTTTCCGAAATATTTGAAACATCAGCTATCGGCTTTTATATATTTAGGACATTTCATAATATTGAAGGTTAGGTCTGGCTAGCTCAGGAAATATTTTGCTTCGTTTGAAATAGCGAGGGGTTGCTGCATGCATGTATTTCTAGTTAAATACTTATTTTGCTATTATTTGGGAAAATGAAAAATCGAAGAATATTTTAACAAAAGTAGCTTTTACACTACTGTCAAATTTGATACTCGCGCACACAATTTTATTAGGACCGAGGCTGCCTGATATATTTCACACTACAAACCTTACGCTATTACTACATTCGCTTCCTAAACATATTCTTCATCATGCTTTGTCATATAATTATTCAAAGATGTATATTTTTGAAAACATTTAGGACACATTATTAGTCTAATTATAGTTTTTTTTGCTAACCCAATTTTTGACGTTATTTGAATCAGCGTATGTGTGCACGTTGATGCATGTGTACTGTTTAACAGTCTAAGATATCTGTCAGCTTTCTTGTTTCAGGCACAGCTCAATAAATTGGATTTTATTATATTTAAACAATTTGCCTGTTTCATCTTAAGTTTTAATTGCCTTTAATTCTGTAAATTGGATTTTATCATAAAATTTAACAATTTGCCTGTGTCATCTTAAGTTTTAATTGTCTTTAATTCTGAATTTCCACCTAAATTCAGATATTGCGACGGAATCGAACAAATTAGATTTTTTGGCTGAATTGAAAATGTTGAAAGAAAGTAACAAAGAACCACACGAAAACGTCCTAATACTCATTGGTGGCTGTTTGAAAGAAGGTATGTGCATCCATGTATATGGCGTATTATGTTACGAGATATGATGACTGATGAACAGGTACATATACCTTTACGGTACATATAAATGTACTTGCATGCCTGTACTAGTTTCGTATAACAGCGCAATTACTATAGAGTGAAGGAAAAACACAAAATCGCGTTCTTATTCAGATTGTCACTTTCATAAGGTCTGAATCTCTGTTGATATTGATACTTATGGGGGGGGGGGGAGTTGGCGCTTTTAGGTTGAGCGTTTGCAATATTTCATGGATCCGATTTTTTTTTCTATTACCCATTGTAAGGAATATTTCCACTATGACCTCGATGGCTTTTTTGCTTATCTTGGGTAATGATTCCCTGTTCGAAACACGAAAGTTAATAAATTCTAGTCTAAAATGAAACCAAAAATCTATTCGCACCTAAGTAAGCGTGGCCGAAACACGTTACGTACGTTGTTGCTAAAATCTACAAATTTTCAAACCTGTCAACTTCAGCTCGTGAGTACTTCAAATTGCGATGTGACCTTTCATACTGCTTCATCGTTTTGGAGTTTTTTTTTCATGTTTAGCAGTTTTTTTTAAAAAATTAACGTTATCTTTTATATAGAAGGCTATATCAATGTAAAACAAAAGAAGGCGAGTAATCAGTGATGGGATTTCAAGAAATATTTTCTACGCCAGAAATAAAAAAACTCAATTAATTTGTTAGGTCTTCTTCTCTATAAGTAATAACACGTAGAGTAACAAGAAATATGATATTAGGGTAAAACATAGTTTATTAGTAATTATAGTAATCTGACCATGCAATCATACAGGAAACGTGATGTTACTGTGACGTTAATTATTTTCTATTATAACCATTAAACAATTACATATTTGATTTACTTTTTCGCAATATTTAATTGTTTGTTTAGTCATCAAGTTGCAGGTATGAAAAAGGTGCGAAAGATGAATATTGTATACTTTTTAGAAAATTTTACAATTTAAAGAATCGGTTTTCTCTTGAAAGTTAGGACAAATGATTAGCGACCAAGTAATAACTTCTTTTAAAAACTTTACGGATGTCATATGAACATTACTGTATCAATATGTTCGCCACACTAATCAATAGTGCAGACATGTAGGTCACTCCTATAGTCTGCCATTTACTGTATAACGGAAATTACAAGCTATATGCAAATTACAAACTATATTCCATTGGGGACCTTTTTTTTTTTACACTAGTGAAAACTACCTATACTGGCCAACCAACCTCGTACCCAGGGTTTCCTTGCTAACGTAATCAAGAATCCAGGGTAATTGAAAAGATGGTCACCGTTTGAGAAGGTCCGTGCTTAAAACAATCCACTTATGCTCTAGATGCGATACACCGCCTTCCGCCTCGAGCAACCCTCCATCCCCTGAGAGCCATTAGGCCTGTTTTCCACTCCAATCGTAGCGTTGCTCAGCGTATTTCTTTTTTTCTGAAGTATTTGATCAGAACTAATGACTTTAAAACAATGAGATACGCTACGTTTCGCTACGATACAGTTGAAGCGGAAAATCGCCTTTACAATTGAGCTTTCGCTATACAGGGTGTATCAAAAAACATGTCCCATGTAAAATTTTCGTTTTTCAGGATATTTTGCAGAATTTGGCAAATTTTTGTGTTCCTAGGGATAGTTAAGACTTATCTGGTATACCTAGCCCAAGTTTGGTTTTTCATTAACAAAATTATCTTACCGGGGGGGGGGGTGTTCCTTTCCCCTGATATTGAGAGAGCTTGCGCGCGAAAATGTGAAGCTGAAATTGAGATATGATTTAATTGTCTAAAAGTAAAAAAGCTTTTTATAAACTGTCAAAGTTTCAGGAAAAATAATGCATACTGGGAGCAACGCGCGACCTCTAAAGTTGACAAATATTTCATTGCGCGCAGTGGATTAAATGCATCGTTGATTTTAGCGTGACCGGTCTCATGCAAGGTGGGCAAATGAATAAATTAATGCAAGAAACTAAACACAAAAACAAAGCGATTTAATCGTGATGTTAATCCTCAGCACGTCCACCATTTCATTCTAAGCAAACTGCGGCTCGTCTGAGCATAGTAAACACTGAACAGCGAACCATTTGTCTGTCCATTCGCTTAGATTTGCCGGTGGTAGCGTAGGCGACTTGCAAGAAAGAATTTCGAACGAAATGGAGAATTTGAGGCAGGACAGACAAATGGTTCGCCGTTCGGTTACCATGCTCAGACGAGCCGCAGTTTGTTTAGAAAGAAATGGTGGAAATGTTGAGGATTAACATCACGAATAGAAATCTTGTTATTAAATCGCTTCGTCTTTTTGTTCAGTTTCTCGCTTTAATTTATTAATTTGCCCACCTTGCATGAGATCGGTCACGCTTAAATCAACCATACATTTAATCCACCCCGCGCAATGAAATATTTGTCAACTTTAGAGGTCGCGCGTTGCTCTCAGTATGCATTATTTTTCCTGAAACTTTGACAGTTTATTAAAAAGCTTTCCTACTTTTAAACAGCTAAATAATATCTCGATTTCAGCTTCACATTTTCGCGCGAAAGCTCTTTCAATATCAGTAGAAAGGAACACCCCCCCCCGGTAAGAACTCGTATTTTGTAAGTATTTTGTTGATGAAAAACCAAACTTGGCCTAGGTATACCAGGCAAGTCTTAACTATCCCTAGGAACACAAAAATTTGCCAAATTCTGCAAAATATCCTGAAAAACGAAAATTTTACATTTGGGACATTTTTTTATACACCCTGTATAATTATTTTCTCAATGTTCAACCCAATTACCAAGTATTGACGCTCGGTTTATTTTTCTATAACGCATTATAAGTAATATTTTCATTATTTTTTCTATGGCTTCGTTGCTTATCTTGGGCAATAATTCACTGTTCTAAATTAGATACGCGAAAGTTACATTCTAGCCTACAAAATCAAGCCTAAAGTCTACTCGTATCTCCATTCTTACGAAAGCATGTACGCAGGTTGCTCCGTTGTTCCTGTGATAATCGGCCATGACAATTGATTCTTCTTGTATACTTTCATTGACACCCAAAAAAAACGCTAATGTCAATACTAATCAAACCTTTCACTCTCGACTACACTACGTACGGCTCGTACGGTATTCAAATTGCATCCAGTTTGACTCTTCACGCAGCTTCCCGTTTTGCAACTTTTTAAAGTTGTTTTTTTTAAGTAATGTTATCTTTTATAATTATCGAAGCCGTCTGCCAATGTAAAGCAAAGTGAAAGCGAAGAGTATTGTTTATGAGTAATGACATGATGAAAGTTAAGCACTATCTGCTCATGTTTCGAAAATGAAACAACTCAATAAATTATATTAGTTTACATACAACACAGTTTAATAGTATAAAGATTCTATTCACATGCAGTATTACTATATTTTATAATAAACTTATCATGCCGAAAAAGCGATGTTAAGTGTTGTATAATCGCTAAACAATTACGTGTATGTTAATTTCGATACTTGATTAACATAACGCATTTAAAAACAAACTTTGAGGACAAATACTCTAAACTTTCTCGGCCTCGCGAAATGCGAACTCTGCGGCATGGAAAGAACACGCGAGTTCCTGAGATGCAACTCAAACAGGGAGTGCATGGCCAAGACCGATCAGTCGATTACGAAAGAGAAAACTACATCCTCGAAACCATAGCAACGGTCTTTCGAGTTATTTATAAAAACACCTGCGCAGTGTTTCCTTTAAAACTTCTTCTGTTGTACGATGCACATCTAGTGTATATGACAGGGTAAATACTAAGACAGAATGAATTACAGGACTTTAAATGCTATTGGTTGTGGATTTTCAAAGAATAATATATTTCAATGAAAATATATCAATGCGATGGCAAATTATGAGTGCAGTAATTTATTCTGCCCCTTTCCCGGGTCCGACATTTAAACAGATTATATGCAAATGCAAAACTAAAAAGGGAAATTAACAATAATACTTCAATTCCTTGACTTATTCTTGTCAACAGAAAAATGTCAACCAACAATTTCAATATGACAACTGTTCCAAGAGATGTTCTCATCTTTTCTGTTGTTTTCAAATTCTTTGCAATGATTTTTGGGGTATTAGGAAATGGGACAGTTATAATATATACAATTTTTTCAAGAAGGGAAAAGACAGTCGCGTCATACTTAATTGGAAACTTGGCATTGGCGGACCTTCTCGTGTGCCTAACATTTTATCCAATATGGATCATCGAATTTATTCAGACAATATTGAACATCGACAGCGATCAGGACTTGTTTTGCAAGTTAAGTCGTTCTACCAGCTGGTCATTTCTGTTTGCTTCAGTGGCAACACTTCTTGCTATCACAGTTGATCGCTATTTATACATCGTAAAACCTCTGAAATATCCCTTAATTGTGACACGGGAACGAGTGCTTCTTGTCATATCTGGGATTTGGTTTACCGTCTGTTGCAGTCTCATAGCATGGCTAATCTTCTATAGGAAGTCGAACATTGGATTAAGGGGTGTCTGCGACGTATCTGACAACATTCTAGGGGTTCTTGGCGCGCTTTTTTTCTATGTCCCTTTTGCATCAATATGCGTCCTCAATTTTCTAATCCTAGATGTTTCCAAGAAGCAAAGAAAACGAGTATTCACAGAAAACGTTGCATTTCAAAACAATACTATTGAGATGTCGATAAAACGACGCAACGGAATACATTATCTTCGCCTTAAATTCAAAACAGCAAATACATTCTGCATTGTGACGGCAGTTTTTGCTTTCTTTGTCTTTATCCCTGCCTTGATTGGGCTGCCAATTGAGATTTCTTGCAACAAATTGTGTCGCCAACTTTGGTTTGTCGTTTTTCAATACGAGTTGTTTGGGATTAATTCAATCACGAATGCGTTCATCTACGCAATGAGACATATAAGGTTCAGGAAAGCCGTTGGGAACTACATTTTACGCCTATTGGGTTTGTAACAAACCAAGTCTTATCCTTGGCAATGATTCTGGAATAAAGGATAGTTATGATACAATATATTTACACCAAATTTACTGAGCTCAAAAATACCTTTGCCCTTTCATGGTTGTGAAACCCGTGGCAGTCACAACCATGAAAGGGCAAAGTTATTTTTGAGCTCAGTGTTATATTTGTCTTCTTTTATAGCACTTGATCGAATTCAGTTTTTATATATGCATACGGTATTCTACTGCATGCAATGTAATCATCTCACTCGAGAGTTTTGCAGTGTTAAACTTTTATAGCTGTATCCTTGTTTTTTAATTTCATATTAACAAAATGACACGCAATTTTGTTCACAATACACCTTTGAAAAATGAGTCATCTGCGCAGAATCGTTTTCTAGCTCGAACATATCAGCATATATATGGCGCTAGATCGTGATCCAATTGTTATACTGATCTATTTAGTCCATGTGTTTGCTCACTTCCGGGAATATGAAGTTCTGCTGTAAACAAATTGCTCTTAAAAATAAAAATTAATGATTAGTTGTCAAATACTAATTCATTTTGGATTCGTATAGACTTGGCTGCACTGATTCTTCATAATTCAGTAGACTTTAGTTATAGCAAAAAGATTTTGGTAAAGTAAATTTGGTGTAAGTCGCCCGCTTTGCGCGACAGTCCGGCTAGCGATATCTCGCCACGAATTAATACATTCCCAAATAAAAATTTCTGTGCGTAAATTTCTCTGGACAAAGCGGACTGGCCCGCTCGGCGAGGTGGAAACAATTTTTATAATTTGTTATGTTTCTCAGCGTTTCTTTTTCTAGTTTAGAACACTACATGACTAAAAGCGAACAAAATGTGGGAAAGTACTTAATTACTAGATGCTGATGCTAATGTGATATGACCTTTAAACACAAAGCCAATGGCAATTTCACAGCCGCCAGATGTTTTTGATGAGCTTTTAAGATTCGTCATTTATTGCATGAAAGATATACGATTCAGCGGCTTTCTTTTAGGAAATGTGAAGAATTTTTAACTTTCCTTTAATCAAAACCAGAGAGGACCAAAAACTCATTTATCTTTGCTATGCCTATGTGTAGCAAATTTAATAAACAAGACGCTCGGCTGAGCGTTTAGTCGCTGGGGCTATTTAAGTGAAGCCTATACAGTATGTTTATTCTAATTATAATTGTATACACAAATACAATAGGAAATTTACACACTAATAACACAATACTTTGATTGTAAAGTGACTGAAATAGTGAAATATTGCAGGTTGACCAGCCTGACACCCAGCGGCGAAGACCAAGTTCCACGCAAGTAGTCAAGTAGTAGTGATACTGATGAATGAATATAACGTTCGCTCAGTGTCGTACTTGGTATTCTGTCATGTAACGCTGCAACATGTTCTTTTCACCCGACCGTCTTTCCGTATTCGGGTTTATTTGCAACAAATTAAGGCCGTAGAAATGCATCCAATAAATAACAGCTTGCGAATAATGCCAATACTATTGTTGCGATTTCGAATTTGCAAATATAATTTGCCGTTAAACTTTGTGAAATTGAAAATTGTGAACTTTTGTTGTTTATTTCAAGCTTTGAGCCTTCTGATTTTACTCGCAATCTCACATAAGATGACTTTCGGTTTATAAACCTGCAATCATTTTCAAAAGTAGTTGAGACACTGTCGATTTTAAACCACACTCAGACTTCAATGTGTGTTCTTTATATAATAATCCAATTGCATACAGTGACTACTTATATAATATTAGCTATAACGAGCCTGCAGTGCTATGTACTTGAGCCCGTAATATAAACATACATATATCATGATCTACATCCTCCTTTTTTTTCCAAAAAACTAAAGTATTCTAATTATAAATGTTCCGAGATAAGTTTCTATATGTAATGAATGTTTTAATATACCTATTTCAACACTCGTAACTAAACCTATAAATGCTTAAATAATATCTAAATGCAAATACGTTCAATCGTTCTATGCTTACGCCACACAGTCTTTATATTTACTGTTCGGTCTTGAAATTCTTCCTGATCTTGTAACTACTGGATGATGTCGTAAACCATCGTATCGTTGCTGTCTTGTAGTTCTAGGAGGGGAATTTGTACTCGTATTCGGATCCGAAACTACGTTGCTCTCACTGTTAATTTCTCGGGGTGAGGAGGACTCGGTGGAAACCGTATCATCGGATGGTGGATCTGGCTCGTCAATTTCTTCTTTCACGACATAATTCCTTTCTGGTACCACAAGCAAATGTCTTCGATTTCTTCGATATTCATGTCCGTTAGATTCAACAATATAGGATCGAGGTTCTTCGGTTGCTCGCTTAACAATGCCAATCTTGTCAAATCCTTTTGAAGTTTGACAACTTGATTGGTTTTCAACTTTCCAAGTGTTCTTGCACTTTTGTCGTAAAACTTCTTCTGCTGTTGACGTTTCTTCCACAGATTTTGAGTTACAAATTTGCATGATAAAGCTTTTGGTCTTAGTAACACTTTGGACGTTGGAATAACTGTACATGTACGAGTTCTTCTGGACATCAAACGCTGCGCAGGTGAACCCAAATTAGTATCTCTAGGAGTGTTTCTAAGATTCAACAATTAACCCAAGTAAAGGATCGGAACCATCTCTCTTAGACCTTTCCAACAGCTTCTTTGCTTGCTTAACTGCGTTTTCTGCTAAACCATTAGACTGGGCATATGAAGGACTGCTAGTAACTTGCTTAAAACTCCATTCCTTCGCAAATAACTGAAATTCCTTGCTGACGAACTGCGATCCGTTGTCAGTCAACAACAATTCAGGAATGCCGTGAACCACAAAATGACGTTTCATCTTCTTTATGATCGTCTTGGATGACATATTTGACAGAGTGTCAATTTCAAACCATCCAGAGTATGCATCAACAACTACTAGATATTTCAAATTGTTCCATTCAAAAATGTCAGCGCTTACTTGGGTCCATGGTAACTCTGCTGTTGGATGACTTCTCATCGGCTCTTTGGTTTGATGTGGTTTCGTGCTGTTGCATGCTCCACACGAGTTTACTACGAGGTCGATGTCTTTGCTCATCGTTGGCCAATAAACAACGTCCCGTGCTCTTCTCTTCGTAGCTTCAGTTCCTGGATGTCCTCTATGGAGCTGCTTGATATAACTTTGTCGTAAATTCTCTGGGACAACAACCCTTTGACTCTTCATAACTATTCCGTTCTCAACCACCAATTCATCTCTTACAGCAAAATATGGTGCAAGTGCGGTTGATACGCCTCGGTGCTTCGTTGGCCAACCACTTCGAATTACTTGAATTAACTTCTGCATGATAGGATCTGAAGATGTTGCTTTCCGCAATTCTTCCATTCTCGTCGGCGAAATCGATTCTACGACCATGACTTCAAAATCATCGTTGCTATCTTCATCGGGTTTCTCATCAATATAGGCACGTGATAAAGTATCAGCAACGAACAGATCTTTCCCTTTTTTGTAGACAAATTCCAAGTCATACTTCTGGAGTTGTAACAGCATTCGCTGGAGTCGGGCTGGCGCTACATGTAGAGGTTTCTTGATTATCGTGATGAGAGGTTTATGATCAGTTTCAATCACCACTTTGCTACCATATACAAAATCGTGGAATTTTACGCAAGCAAAAACGGCTGCTAACAGTTCCTTTTCGATCTGCGCGTATCTTGTTTCTGTCTCCGTCATCACACGAGAAGCATACGCCACTGGAGAACCATCTTGAAGACACACGGCTCCAAGTCCACTCTTTGAGGCATCGACAGACAGAACCACTTTTCTGGCAGGATCGAAAAACTTTAGCACTGGTGGATTGCTAATTTCGTCCTTTAACTTTTGAAAAGCTTCTTCATGATGTACGTCCCAACACCATGCTACTTCATTGCTCAACAACTGTCGCAGAAGGGCTGTTTTCTCACTGAAATTTTCGATGAACTTATGCAAATAATTCAACAAACCAAGGAATCGTTGCAACGCTTTCGGTCCATCTGGAGCTGGCATTCCTTTGATTGCCTTGATCTTTTCATCATCTGGCTTCAACCCATCTTTGGTAAACTTGTGCCCAACATATGAAACACTCTGGAGTCGAAACTTGCACTTCCCCACGCTTAACTTGAGATTAATTTCTCTTGCTCGTTGCATTACTTTCTCCAGGTTGGAATCGTGTTCTGCGTCATCTCGCCCCCAGACCAGTATATCATCAACAATGATCTCGCAAGGATAGCCTGTGAACAACTGTTCTATCGTTCTTTGATACACTTCTGACGCTGTATTAATACCAAATGGCATACGGAGATAGCGATACCGCCCGAAAGGTGTGCTGAACGTAGTGAGGATTGAGGACTGTTCGTCCAATTTCAGCTGCCAAAATCCAGTTTTTGCATCCAAGGTGGAAAACACTGTGGCACCCGCCATACGAGCAGCAACACTTTCTACATTTCTCATCGGGTGATGAGATCTCCTTAGAGCTTTGTTCAGATCCCGTGGATCCAAACAAATGCGTATAGTACCATTCTTCTTTCTTGTGGCTACCATCTGCGAAACCCATTCTGTAGGTTCTGACACTGGCACGATTACTCCTTTCTTCACCATGTTGTCGAGCTCTCTCTTTACGCTGCTTTCCATGGCCACTGGAATCTTTCGGGGTGGTTTGATTACAGGTGTAACACTGTTGTCCACTTTCATGGAGTATACTGCTGGTAGCTCGCCAAGGTTATTATCGAACAGATCTTTGTGCTTATTCAAAACTTGTTGTGCATAATCGCCACTTGACTTGACTTCATGAACGTATTCGTTGAATTTGATCAACTTCATCTTCAACAAATCGCTTAAACCAAGAAGAGATGCGACTGGCCTGTCAACAATCTGAAATTCTAAACTATACACTTTCGAATTTATCCTACAGTTCAAACAAACAGTACCCAAAGTTGAGAAGGTATGACCCCCAAAAGCCACTAACTCTACAGACTTTGATTTATTAATTCGTTCACCGTCTCTCAAAACTTTGAATAATTTAAGGGACATTACATTACATCTCGCTCCCGTGTCAACTTTTAATTTCATTTCATGACCATTGATTTTAGACGAACAAAGAATTTCCTTCTTATCACGTACTTTATTTAATTCTTCTATTGTTCCTATGATAAATAAATCTTCGCTACTTTCGTCAGATGAATCATCACGAGCTATTTCATCAATTTTGGGCTTTCTATTAACCCGTGACTGCTTTCCTTTTTTAGTTTTACCAACTTCTCGAGATTTTTCAGAATAACATACTTTCTTAAAATGATTTAATTTCCCGCAACCATGGCACTCTTTTCTAAATGCAGGACACGCTTGTTTTTCGGCTTTATGTTCGCCCCCGCAACTTTTGCAGCTTTGTATGGTTGATTGATTTCTTAATGGCTTTTTGTTTCTTAAATAGTTTATATCATGTTTATCTGAATCCTGCTTCGACAATCGCTTTCCATAGTCTTCGGAAAGTTCATTTAATTGACAAATTTGTACTGCCTTATCAAGTGTGAGTGCTCTTTCTTTTAACAACTGTTTACGAACCCTATCCGACTGTATTCCGCATACAATTTTGTCACGAATAAACTCGTCTTTCATTGTACCGTATTCACACGTGTCTGCTAATATACGAAGATCGGCAACATAAGATTGTATAGACTCACCGTCTCTCTGATTTCTTACATGAAATCTGTGTCTTTCCATGATTACATTTCCTTGCGGATTGCAGATTTCTTTAAATTTTCGCTTAAGGACCACCATGCTTTCCTTCGTCTCGGCAGGTGTTACCACTTCACCGTCAGTGTTACGAACGGCCGATGCATATACAAACGACTTTTCTTTCTCAATTGCTTCTCGGCCCGGGATATTCAGCATGATGTAGGCCTTCGTCTTCGCATCTTTATCGTGGTGTGCGGCTTCCATGAATATGTCTAATTCAAGCTCAAACCGACGCCAATTTTCTGCTACATTTCCCTCGAAGCTCAATGGTTCGGGTTTGCGAAACGAGTCTGCCATTTGATTGAGATTCTTTCTGCTTCTTAGAAGAATCCCACACCTGACACCATGTCGATTTTAAACCACACTCAGACTTCAATGTGTGTTCTTTATATAATAATCCAATTGCATACAGTGACTACTTATATAATATTAGCTATAACGAGCCTGCAGTGCTATGTACTTGAGCCCGTAATATAAACATACATATATCATGATCTACAGACACCTACTATTTTAGCTAAAATCTACTATATAGGATGATTTTCATACATCCCCCCCTCCCCCAATCAATGTTGGTTTTCAAATTCAAACACGTTTCGGAACAAAATGTCTGTCTATTTTTTACACAACATTGAAAGGGGGGCGCGGGGGATCTGGGTTTGTTTTATTAATTTGTAATTTGGCTACCTGTGCCAACTCTTTTGAAAATGATTGTGGTTCATGGGAAACCTTTGAAATTTAAAACCTTGAAAATCAATGAAATTAATGTTAAATACGCTTCTCCGAGTAACCGGCCATCTTGAATCCAATGACGTAATAGTAATGACGTAAGACGTAGTAACTTGTTGACTTACAATCCGCCATGAAGCCGAAACTTTTGCTGGCTGGCGGCACAGCCGGAGTGCCCAGCGACCAATTAAGTAGGTTAGGTCTTACTTAGCTTTTAGTTTTTATTCCATTGTAAATATAAATAGTAGAGTAATATCTAATTTTAATACCAAGTTTGTATGTAATCATTACGTTACTCAGCTTTTGCTGCGATGTACACAGCCAGAAACGCCACAGGCACAGACTTGCTGCAAGTTGCGGGTTTTACCGGCCTGCTGCAAGTTGTCAACAAGTTGCAGCAAGCTTGTTGACGTCATCAACTTGCAGCAAGCCGGTAAATCAGGCTAGATGCAAATTGATGAAACAAGTTGCATCAAGTTTGCAAATGTCAACTTGCAGCAAGCCCGATGCCGGAACAACTTGCATCAAGTCTGATGAACGCATCAATGCTGATGCAAGTTGAGAAAACCAGGCTTGCTGCAAGCTCTCACTTGCAGACTTGATGCAACTTGTTTTATTAACTTGAATCAAGTCTGTCGATATCAAGTTTTAACAAGTCTGATGGAACAACTTGCAGCATGTCTGTGATCACATCAATGTTGATGCAAGTTGAGAAAATCAGACTCGCGGCAAGTTGTTATCTACAGGCTTGCTGCAAGTTGTTCAAACAATTTGCAGCATGGTTGTGGCTAACAAGTTCTGACAAGTTTGATAACAACTTGCAACAAGTCGTTAAAATCAGGCTTGTTGCAACTTGATATTTGCCGTTTGCTGTAGCAACTTGATAACAAGTTTATTTGATTTGTTCACAACGAGGTTCACAGTTTATAACAGGTTTGTTTATTGTTCGCTTCGGCCGTGGAAAGCAGTTTCCTCGATTATTTTATTGCTCTACATGATAGATTTTTGTATTTTAAATCAAAAAGATTATTTTGCTTTATTTAGCCATACAGCTTTTTCTAATCAATAAAATTAGATGAGTTGAACTGGACAGCTGTAGAAAAATTCTCGCAAGTCGCAATAATTATAAATTTTCCCCGAGCGGGCGCGGAGCGCCTGCGAGGGTACAAATTTCGCTCGGAGATTAGGAATTACACCCGGAACCCGGTAGAACATAGGCGAATCCAAAGTTGTCCAAATTCTTTGTCATGGACGGTCGACGAACACCGCGGAAAAATGTCTGCGCACACGCCGAAATATCAAAATATGATGGTAAATCTAAATATCAACTTTTGGAACAAAACATGCCCATTATTTGATAAAATATAAGTTAAGAAAAGGCAAAAATATACAAGACGGCCAAACAGAACATAAATTAAAAGCCTTCTAGCATTTAGAGTATCGAACGTCAACGAACTGGAATTCACGGTAAATTTTCCTTTTTTTACGGGGTGGCTTTGGAATATTTTTCGAAAACAAAAGTTTAAACCTAAAAGTTAAGAAAACCCGCGAAAAGTTAAGCTTTCTAATCTATTTAAATTGTAAGATACATCTTAATTTTCAATCATTGAGAACACGCAAGCGTCTCGTCTCTGGCGACATATTTTTTTTTAATAAAACGTGTCTCAATTAAAAGTTCGGAAACTATCGTTGTTTATTTGATAAACAAAATGTTTGAGACGAAAAATGTGTCAACAGTCACCTTTTACAGGTGTTTTTGTAGGATGCCACTTCTAGGACTCTCTGGACGTTGTTTCTCTTAGTTTCTATCATGCAGTGTTTATTTATGCCCTCGAAATATGGATTTGAAGACACGAATGAAGTCACTCCTTTTTACCGCCATTTTTAGCCTTCCGAAACGTTCGGAACCGCTTTTTAATTCTTTTTAATCTCACTTACAGGCAGAGTTGACGCGTGCGCAGACATTTTTTCGCGGTGTTCGGTCGACGTTGGGTGGTTTTGTAAGTTATGGGCATGCGCGAGTAACGTCTGGTAATCAACGAACGTTCTGATTGGCTAAGACAGAAAGTTTGTATTTCAATGAGAACGTCAGCAATTTATATTAACTGTCATTTCGTAAACATTTTTGTAAAAGCGTTTTATAAACTTTGTGCAAAGGAAGTAAAACGAGAAGAAACAGGATATATGAAGCATGACAGTTAGCAAAGATGAACGTGGATACGGTCGAGACAAAGCCGTGTAAGAGGAATAATTCATAATCTGCAAACTTATAAATGTTTTCAAAGACAAAGGGTACGTGTTTACTTTGTTTATTTCGTATTTGTTTCGCGATAAGAATGAGCCGTATTTGTATACTTTTTAGCTTTGTATGCCGTTTATTTGTTAAATTTTCAGCTTTTTATACAAACGCATAAACCTGTGAAAGGCTATTACACCTTTGCTTTAACTTCAAAAAGTGTTTTTGAAAGTGTAATTTGAATTTTAGTATAAACATTACACACTATATTTATAAAGAATAAAACTTTTAGCCGCCGGCGTCGACTGCAAAATACAGAATAAAATAATAATTGAAGTTTTTTCTTTGTCTGTGAAGATTTTGTACTGTTTTAATCGTTTGAAACTTCGATTTTAAACCGTTACTTAATTGCTGGCATGCTATAATGCAGCAAAATTGAACGGGCAATGTTTATACACTAGCTTTATGAATATTTTTGTATTGAATGATGGAAACATTAGCTATAATATACTCGGTGAAATATAATAAGACTGATTTGAGTTTTGTGTCATTTCATATAATATAAGTTTAGGTCAGGTTAACTCAGGAAATTGTGTACTTGGTTTGAAATAGCGAGGGGTTGCTGCATGCATGTATTTCTAGTATAAAAATTGAAATTTAGGAACCACTTGCTGACGTATGCTATCGTTACGTTTCTTTAATCTGACCATAGACTATCGAAGGGAATGGACTGGAAACGCTAATATAAAGCGCTGTGTCTGACGAATACACGCGTGATATGGGCTAGCACGAATCGTTTTTTGCGTTACCATAGAAATTAAGCGCAGGAAGAAACAAGAAAATTTTTCACAGCAAGACTGCAAGTTCGACTTTACGGCGATTTTTTCCAAATATAACAGCTAGGATATATTTTTCTCCTGTTAAATTAAAAGACAAACAGTTGAGAAGGTAAGAACTTTTTAGAAAAGGTTGACTTTTGGGGGAAATAGCTCCCAAAACGGTATGCGCTTCCGTGTGTTTAGCATAAAATGGCGCACCGGAAGTTAAAGGTCAATGTGAAGGTTAAAGGACCCTGTAACTCTTTAGAAATTCTGTTTTTAATAATATGTTACACATTATTTTATCCCTACACAATGTGTCAACGAAACGCATACATAACCTGTTCCCGTTTTCGCTATCATTTTTAAATAAAAGCTGATCAATTTCAGTTGTGATTTTCACAAGAAACGCACATCGTCTATGTCATTGTTGAAGTACATGATCCAAAGTAATACTATAAACCACGCTTAATTTCCCAAAATTCACTTATATTTACTAATTCAGACTCTCTTGTCTCTTGATGCACACTTATAAAGCTAGGGTCAAATATGTAAATCAATTCTGTTGTATTGCAAGAAAAAAGATAGGCCAAGTTGGATAGTATTAAATTCGCACGAAGCAAAAAAAGCATTGTTATTGTTCAAGAAAGCGGCACAAAAGGAACCCTGCAGCTTGAGAACAAGAAACATTTTTTCTCTAAAATTTAAATAGACGAATTCCTCACTGATAGGGCTACGAAACGGTCATCGTTTAATTGCCGTACTGTTCTTCGTTTAAAAAAGATGTACTATGTTTTGAATTTATCAAAAACTAGAATACAAGCCCGAAGTCATGTTGCAACTTTTGCAAGACTGTGAGCTTGCATTAACGATCTTCCGAAATATCAAGCCGTAAAGTTCGTCATAAAAAATATACTGTTTTCCAACATTTATTTGTATGAATATGCTACAATTCTTTAAGTTATATTTTATAGCTTTGATATTTTATCGTTGGCAATTAATTAAGGGAAATTGATGTTTATATTTCTTATAAGACAACCAAAATTACTACAAGTATATAAATTACTTATTAAAAACAAACATCTTTATCTGTTTTTATTACCCTACACCTACATGTACCTCGAAAGATTAACCATATGTATAAACTTATTTTGATTCAGGATCGAGTTGCAGTTCTTATATAATGTGAGTTATGTATTTTAATTAATAAATAATTAAAATTATAATGTAATTTTTTTTCGAGATGCCATACAAAAGAGGTTTTTCTGTAAAAAAGAGATTTAAGAAGGAAAGGTTGAATAGGACTAAGAAATTACAAATGCTTACAGAGCAAGAAAACATATTGAAGATATCATGCAGGTAAACCGTAATAGTCTTAATACACAAACTGATGTAATTATGTAGCTAAAAAGCTAATGGCAATGCATTTTCTTTTCTATTAAGGATAAATTGGGCAATGAAATAGCTACCACAGCAACAAACCACATTACCACCTGTGCTACATCAACATGTATGCCTGAAACTATCGAGGACAATTATAGATGTCAACCTGTACCTGAAGCAATCAATCATACCCCTACAAGTGAAATAGCTACCACAGCAACAAACCACATTACCACCTGTGCTACATCAACATGTATGCCTGAAACTATCGAGGACAATTATAGATGTCAACCTATAGCTGAAGCAATCAATTATACCCCTACAACATCTTTAAAGAGAATAGCAAATACTATAAAAGTTATAGGCCTACCTCCTGGATGGACTTTAGTAAACAGTGACAGCAAATTGTTAAAAGTAGTTCTCATTAAGCAAAGGAAGCGAAATCCCATGAAAGATCCCATGATTATTAAGTCATTGGCAGTCTATGAAGACTATACTTGGAGTATAAGAGTGCATAACAAAACTGTCCAACAGTTTGATTGCAGTGGATTGGAAAATCTTGTTAAGCATAAAGTTATTAAGTCTAGTGGAGCATTCTTTGAAGTTGTGTCAACCATTCATGATGCTAAGATATGCTGTGGAAACCCTGATCTTGACCTCCTAAGTGAAACACACCCAATGCTTGATTTGGAAAGAATGCGTTCAAATATTGATGCACAGTTTGAAGTTGAATGTAATGGAAAGCATTTTGAGAGCACAATTCGAGGAGAAAAATGTCACATGTTGATTGCAGGAAGATATGACAGATGCACTGAATGCTCAAAATATAGAGCATATTTACGAACAGTCAAATGCAGACAACAAAAAATGGCCATATATGATAAAAACTACTACACAGGCTCAAACAGTTCTGTCAATTACAGATATTTGTCTTCAGAAGGAAAAACAGAACGGTTGAGGTCAATGCAAAAGGAACTCAGATCAAAAAATCAGTTGGTAAATAAATTGAGGTCCAGACTTGCCCATCTTATTGATACAGAAGGCCATGTTTTAGATCCCCAAATTAATGAAGACCTTTCTAGCATCTTATCAAATAAAGAAAACTTTGCAAATGAGTTACCTGAAGGATCATTTAGAAGGTTATTGTGGGAACAACAGATGCAGGCTTTGTCCTGCAATGACTCAAGGCAAATGAGATGGCATCCTGTTATGATCAAGTGGTGCCTGAACATTAAGTTAAGATCATCCTCAGCATACAAAGCACTAAGAGACTCTGGATTCATAAAGCTGCCAAGTGAAAGAACATTAAGAGATTATACTCATTGGACGAAAGTAACATCTGGATTTCAGCCTTCCTCATTTGAACGTTTGCTTGTGGATATGAGTAGTAGTGAGCTAGAAGAATGGCAGAAATTTGTGGTCTTGCTTCATGATGAAGTAAAAATAAAGAGCGATCTTGTGTACTGCAAGCATACTGGAGAACTTATAGGATTTGCCAACCTGGGTAATATCAACAACACATTGCTAGATTTTGAAAAGCAGTGCCAAGAAGATGCCAACCCAATGCCAGACCTTGCAACTTACATGCTTGTGTTTATGGTCCGAGGAATTACCATTAGGCTGGAGTACCCCCTAGCACATTTTCCTTGTAACAGCAGCATAACAGCAGATTTCATTTTCCCTCTTGTCTGGGATGCAGTGAGGCACCTTGAAACTATTGGGGTTAAAGTTGTTGCAAGTACTTCTGATGGAGCTTCCACGAATAGGAGATTTGTTAAGACGACGGTAGCAAATGCACTGGATTCATTTTATGGACAGGAAGTTCAAGGAACCGTAAAATTCATCAGAATGTTTGATAAATTTTTCGATTGTTTGAATAGTCGGTCACTAACAGAGGCTGACAGGAACAGGAAACCGAATATGGCACCATATAAATCTCCAAATGACCAGCGTTTAAAGGTGGGGTAATTGTTAGACCTCACCAACGATATTTCGGTATAGTCAATACATGTATAGCCTGGAGCAAAATGTAGAAAATATTTATTTGCTTTACATAGTGGCTGAGGGATGATTTTCTAAAATACCTGGAAAGGTGGGCAACATCAGTAGATTCACACTTCCAGGGACTGAAATCGAAAGAAAAGGCGAAAATGAGATTGAGCAATCAAACAAATGAAGGGATACATATGACAGGTATTAGAAGAAAACATAATGATTTACTGTATTGTTCAATCAAGGTTACTTATATATGCCCTTTCATTTCATGTTGCAAATATTTACACTCTTATAAATTCTCTTTCCTTCAGTTTATTCATTTGTTGAATTGACACAGTACTTGCTTGCACAAACTGGTGTGCAATACATTTTAAGTGAACGCTTCAACCAAGATCCGTTAGAATCACATTTTGGCAAGCATCGACAAATGAAGGGAGGAAATGACAATCCTACAGTTGCTCAATTCAACTACAATGAGAACAATCTTCGTCTGCTAGGTTCTCAGGCACTGGCCCCAGTCAATGGCAACTGTAAAAGGTCATGCACTGAAAACAAAATTGATGACACACCACTTCCAAAGAGGCCAAGAAAACCAAAAAAACTTTTTTTCTAACAGTTATGAAAAGTTATGAATCCATGGTTACATAATTTCTGCATTTTTCAGATTTTTTCTTAGGGATTTTTTCTTTGATGCTTCAATAGTTTGGTGATGTTTGAAATGTTCGATCCAATGTGCTGCAAATGCATGACCTCGAATATCAACCCACAGTTGTATGCACATTTGCATGACCTGGTTTGATTCTGTTACATTCTGTCCTGTTGCTTCTCTCCAATGCTGCTTTACCACCTCGTCCTTAAGTACAGCATTTAAAACTGGGGATTTTATATCCGTTGAATCAGCCGTAGTTTTTATATGTTTTTTTTGAAAATATTTGCGGCAATGACATTCTACTGATCTAAAGAACAAGAAAGCTTCATTTGTCAGTTGAAATAAACCACCTCTATTTTGCTTGTCAATCCAGCATTTTGTGTAGTCTAAAAATGTTTGTGGATTTTCCACTCCCTTCATCACACCAAGAGCATTAAGACACTGGGTTTGAGCATCACTCTCCATGCACTGCTTCTTTTTGCACCTTTTCTTTAATGCAAAGGGAACAAAACCTGCAGCATATCTCAGGATGTTCTCCTCGACATTTGTTATTTTCTCTGGACTTTCAGGATTTTCAGAGCTAAACTGTGCACCAGATTTCAGAACAATTATTTTTTCAAACAGCTTTCGTACTAAGGTCTGAATAAAAATTGTCAATGGGGGATGATCATTCAAGGCTGGACGCAAGTAAGACTTCAACCCCTCAACAAAGAAGAGTTTAAGCACATGTGTGAAAAGCTTGCCACATTTTCTCACGCTGGTCAGCCAGAATCTTTTTTGAATCACCAGCAGAAACAGCATTCCAAAATCATAGACAATGAAGCAGCAACCTTCAACATTGCATTGATCTTATTTTTCAAAAAACACTCAGCAGTACCAATCAGTTGTCCATTTAGTGATCCTTTTATCTTGTTGAAGGGATCGTTAATAAATCACTCATAGTTTCCTCCACTAACTTTTCACCACCAGCACAGAGCTTAGAAAAGGAATACTTTGTATATTTGCCATGACTTATAATATGTAACCACATCATGTCAAGGATTTAGAATAGACTCTTATATAAAGGATTTCAATATTTTTGTTTGGAAATGGAATGATACAACTTCCCATAATTTCGTAAAACAGAAACAGTATAGAAACAGATTTACTTCACTTCATTAAAAAATCACAAATTTAATTTAAACAATTATACAAATCGTTTTAAAAACTCTTTTATGCCAAACTATTCAAATAGACACAGTGACTCTTAATGACTGCGAGATGTATATTTATTAAACGATTTGATTGATTAAACGATTTGATTGATTGATTGATTGATTGATTGATAAACGTATCAAATAAAGCAAGTACATCAGTTTATATTTCACAGCTGGACGTTTAATAAAAATACTAATTATTAGTATTCAGTTCCCAAATTTTTACCAGGCGTTTCTTCAACATTATCATTTATTTCTGGACATTCTTCACTCAGAATGAATGCCTCGTCTTCGTTAATTTCCTCGCTACTTTCTTCTTCGCTTTCAATAGCTTCTTCTTTATAAGTATATTCAAAAATTGTATCCCAGTTAACAGTTTCGCTGTTTAAGCTTTCCGCCATCTTGGATATAATTTCGCGCGCAAATCGCACAGGCGTATCACGCATCGTATCAGCGCTTTATATTAGCGTTTCCAGTCCATTCCCTTCGATAGTCTATGATCTGACTGAATAAGCTCGTATGCACTCGCCATCAATCCTCGCAGCAATTGGACGAAATATTACAAAGATATTAAACACGTAATCAAGTTCGGTTGTTTTTGTCTCATTTTGAGTCAACAAAATTTCGAGTTTTTAACAAGTGCGAAGTGCGAACTAAAGTCCTCGCTAAAATCAAATAAAGCGAAGAAGAAAAAAATCTCAAAAGAAGAAAGCTCAAAGCTGGTTTGATTTTTGAAAAAGTGGCGACGAAAATACATGATTTAAAGCTTATTAAATAAAAATACATGAACGACTGAGTAAAGTTCATCGACATCGTTGATATGAATATGAAATTCGTTACTGAATTTCTTTCCAATTTCAAGAGAAATCTGTAACGAGGAAGACGCCTTATTGAAGCTTTGTGTATGTACTATTTTTAAGAAAAATATTTTGTTTGTTTGTTTTGCTCAGTCAAAACTTATCTCACAAGTGTTAAAATGCTTGTTATTTTACGAAACATTAAAACCGAAGTCTCGACCGAAGTATGGCAACCTCGATGGCTACCGTTTGGCTGTTTTTTTGTTTAAAATGGTGGATATACGAAGCTTCATAAGGCGCTTTCCTCACTTCGCTTTTTGACAAATTGCATCAAGTCTGCAGTTCACAAATTGCATCAAGTCTGCAGTTCACAAATTGCATCAAGTCTGCAGTTCACAACTTGCATCAAGTCTGCATTTCACAAATTGAACCAAGTCTGCAGTTCACAACTTGCATCAAGTCTGCTGTTCACAACTTGTATCAAGTCTGTTAACAACTTGCAACAGACTTGATATTATCAAGCCAGAGCAAGCGATGCGAACGCATCCTGATATCGGCTTGATGATCGCAACTTGCATCAAGTCTGCAACAGGCCTGCTGCAACTTGCGCGTTTCTGGCTGTTCAATTTGAACAAAGCTTTGTTTTTATTTATGCAGTAGTATTTTAATTTTAACCAGCGAGTTTTTCGAGTCAGAATTTCATAAACACTAATCTCTCCCTACCCTCCCTCTCTCGCGGACACTGGCGCGGGTACTGGAAACTGGACATTTGTCGATTTCCGCGCGCAATGAGCAGAAACGTGAAATATATTAAGTAACTAAAATCAGTAATATGCTAAAAAGGTAAATTTACCTTCCCACACGATGACCATCATAAAAATATTCTTTCTCCGGAACATACTCGAGTTGCCTTCAAGTTTGCAGTGAGTAAAAATTATCAAACATGTCATTTCACTTGTGGGTTAAATAGAAAGCAATTTCTAATGATTCCCCACTCTTTTCTTAGAGGCGTCATATCTAAATTATAGCCCTAAGTCGCGCATGCTTGGCCTACATTGCTTCAACATACCTTTTTATTCAACTTTGACCTACATCGATTTCCGCGATAATTGCCCCAATTTTGGTGGAATTTAAGAAATTGTTAGTCAAAGTTTTTAGATTTCCAGGTTCGAGTGGTTTGACCCACACCCTCTGTTCCATACGCCTATGCCATCTAGACCGTCATAGAGTAACAGGCCAAGAATTTTAGGTACTTTGCAGCAGGTTAATTGGGCGATTTTTCTGGACGGAATGTAATAAAGCATTTTAATCACTATGTTTGAAAAAGTTTTCAATGCAGCACGTACAATATGCATAGAATCGGGCGTAGCTGTGCTTTTAAATTAACGGAAATGTAGGTAAATTAGAATTCGATCCAAGTTTTTGCCTCATTCAGCTCACAGATACAGACTCTACAAAATATTGAAAAACACGTTGATGCTGAAAATCGACATGATTTCTTTAAAGTGCCTATATCACTTGTGGGATCTTTACGGATTTGAATAGGGCTTGAAAAATCTGCTTATAAGTTCTACAACCTTTTTTGATATAATTCAATAGTTTCGAAAATACGTCGGTTGGGACTGGGACTCAAGAATGATTTGCAAATACGCCGTCTTTTATAATGTTAACACGAAGAGTTTCACTAGCGATATAGTTTGCGCTTTCAGTCAAGAAAAAATGCCGAAACGGTGCGTTGTGTATGGCTGTACCAACTGGGCGACTTTTTCTCAAAATATTTTACGTTATTGGAAGATCAAAGTAAAATTACAATTGATTATATTATGTTTGACAACAGCTGGGCATTTTGTAGTCGCTGTCTAAAAATTGCGGGCGCATTTCTTCAAGAAAAATTTTAATTTTTCGAACGCCAAAAACAGGTATTTTGAGGAGCTTTTTCTCCTTTTTTACTGGTTTGTTCATGGAAATAAAAGAGTGTATTCAAAGATTACGTTCCCGTGCTTGCATACAAGGGTATAACGACATTCTCGCGTAAATATTTGCGAAGGATTTTTATTTGCAAATGGGCGACAAGTTGAAGTATTTCACTCATTGTCAAAGTTTCAGGACCAGGTTACAGCAGTATGCAAACAACGAATTAACCCTATTTTACTCTTGACACAAGCTGACATATTGTTGTTTCCACATGTGTGTTTATTAATCTATTTGTCCCTTCTCACGCGAAATAATAAGTACCTTAACATGCATTTTTCTATAGAAATAACACCTTTTCCTCTTTCGATTTCGCGAAAACTGACCTTTGCCTTCAGTTATAAAGTATATTTTATGAAAGTTAAATCATGTTTTGTTTTATTGAAACATTAGCCACTCATGGGAAAAATGCTCTAGATGTTGTAATTTCACAAACCACTTATGCTCTAAAAATGCCATGTTGTAACATACTTACGAACTTCCTTCTGTATGAGTTTGTTATGATGTAAAAATTGCTGCAAAAGTGATTTTAATATGTCCAAGTATTGGTTGTTATGAATTATGAAAAGTCCTATTGATTTGGTAAGTTTTAAGAATCTAACCGCAAACTCTAATATGGGCATGCTTGCTTTGTGAAATTATGTGATGCTGTGGCACATATATAAAAATATTTTAAAATTTTTACCAGTGCCTCATTCCGAAACATGGCTTAAAACTATCCATATTGTTCAAACTTCATAAAAAAGTTAGTGGGCATGCTGAGAAAAATGCGCACAATACTTATTTTTGTCTGTAAACAAACATATAAATTAGCCTGTGGGATATGTTACTTCCTATTTCTGATCATTTAACTAGAGTATAATAAAATTATTTGAGCAAAAATTTAGTATAACATTGCTTGCATCAAAATACAATAATGGGGAATCTTTAGAACCTTTCATTTTCCTAAGGGAGGTGGAAATATATATGTTTGGGCTCAATTTGGCCTGAGACTGTTGCTATAGCTGTCCATATTTCACTTTATTTTATAAAAATTATTAAATAAATGATGTAGAGGAGTCGAAATTGTTTGCATAGCACAGTTGTATATATTTTATAAATTGATTAATATGGAAAGATCAACATCTGATAAAATGAACATAACTATTTTGGTTTCAATACTCTCATGCCATAGTTCCACTGTGAAGATTCTGGTGGCTTTTTTAAGTTAATGTCCAGCTGAAAGCTGACAAATGACTGAAAGCTTCCTGCAATAAATGCTTCCTTAGCTGCTAACTAACCAACGACGACCACATTGTGACTGAAATTCTTAATTTCCACACGAAAGTGACGAACAAAGTTGTGAGTGTGACAAACCAACATATTGTTTGCTAATTTAGATCATTCGGATGCTTTCTCAATGCCATGTTTTGTACCACAAGATACAACAAAACCAGCAGTTACACCAACTTACACGTACATGATATTCTTCTTTTCGTAAAGTGCCGAATTCTTTCTTTTACTGCAAAAGATATTCAACTATCTTCACTCCTATCAGCCGCCATTATTTAAATATACGAGGTCTTTCCGAAAACTACGAAGGCGTTTCGTGTGCGTGGATGCCAAGTTCGCGCATGCTCCGTACAAAATGCCCAGCTTTTATGTTTGACAAGAACTCGGTTCCTGAGTCCCAGGCCCCCGAGCACGACTGCAATTTTGGCAAATCGTAATGTTTAGATGTAAATATTTCCGACTATTTAACTATATCAAAAAGGGTTGTAGAACTTATAAACTAATTTTTCAAACTTTATTCAAATCCGTAAAGATCCCACAAGTGATATAGCACTTTAGAATACTTAATGATATGCTAAGTTGCTAACTGATGATGAGGCCAACCTCGCAGGCCAGGCTTTTGGTACGGTATGATTAATATCATTTACCTAAAGCTTTGCTATTCAGGGAATTCAAAAGATTCACGTATATCACTGCATTTGAATCTCATCGTAATTAATGACTTGTTTTAAGCTATACTAGCTGAAATTAATGCTCTAACTGATGTGATATGGCGGTTTCTGTCATTGTTCATATCAAGAAAATTATTAACAAATATATATTTATTACTTCCTGGATTAATCAGCCGTTGTTGAAAATGGATATCAAATTAGGCCTACCTGCATTTTTAGCTCTTTAATATATATTTTATCAATTTATATAGCTTATTAAAAATAATCTCATTATTGAACCTAATATAACATAATTGCACATCCAATTCGCTAAATGTGTGTAAATGTTAAAATGTTATATACGAATAGTTTTAAAACATTGTTGTGTGAAAATAAGTGTCGAGTCCTTTTATTTTTACTATAATTTTCGGTATTGAACGCGTCTAGCTTTAACGTGTTTAGAATTAGTTTTCAATCAAAATGGTAACAAAATGGAATTGAAAACGGATATTGGTACTGAAAATAAAACCAGACAATATAAATTACTCTAGATGAAACATGTAAACATAGCTGCTATAAGCACACAAATTTTCCAATATATAGATACTAGATTGTTTTTTAATTCATGCGTGCAAGGGGAAAAGATTAGGTATAAAAATCAGCGCATATGCCATTTTATCTGTGTAATATAAAAGTATCCATTGAGACAATTTCTACAGATTTTTGCGGAAATATCATAAAGGAATAAAGAATCGAGAGAATCAGACGATGAGAGGAAAAGTGGTCGTGTACTGGGTGCTTCTTCTCACTGTTACGGCAGTTCTTTTTGAAGTAAGTGTAGCTATACATTTTAAGTTCTTATTTGCGAAATCTGTTTTAAAAAAAAATTGTAGAAGCTGAGCGGAAATTTATCACAGAGTTTGCATTATAGATCGGCCAACACGCCATTACTGTATCCCAAAATTACAAAAACTACAGCCAGGGCTTTGCTATAATAATGAATGATGTGGAAGAAAGCATTTGTACCCGACTAGCTCGTTTAGAACATGACGCTTAGCTTGAATCTTGAAATGTCACACGGTTTGGGCGCGCATCTTGCATGCAAGTCTTCTATTTTAAAATGTGGAATGTTATTAATTGGCGATCTTAAAGTCATGAGAAAGCATTTTCTTTTAACACAAGCACTTCTTTTAAAGCACTTTCTTTCAACAACACTGCAACTATATGTCAAAGCACAAATGGAACGCTTCGCTCATTCCTTGGAAACAGTGCATGTGTTATTTCAAATGTCATATATAATAAACGACCCCAACATGCGTTGTGAACGCTTGTTGTTTTGCAGTCAAACGGAATCCGCTGTGTTTAATTAAGCTTAATTTGTGAATAAAATTTATTATCATGGTCAAAAATTTTCATAAGGAACAAGATTTGATGCAATAAGTAAAACTTTCATTTACAATTCATGCGCCATTTTGTCAAAATTTTTTATGTTATAGAATTATATAAAATTATTCGCCTTAGGCTCCGTGATTATCGGTGAATATTCACGTACCTCGACGGAAGTTTTAGTATTTTTGCACAAGTAAATTGACACAAGAACTACATTTCTTCGCCTATCTCTTTGTAAGAAACGTTTACTTGTGCAAAAATACTAATAGTAGATATTGACAGACTGGAATTAATTAAACAGTGGTCATAATATTTAACATAGGCTAATAGGCATCTTTGGGAAATATGAATTTATTTTTTTTTGCATTCTTGAACGATCTTGAACCTATTAACATTAAACAATATACGAACGAGCTAGGTTGTTAAATTTTCTAGTTTTATAATATAGTTGAAATCTATTTTCAGAGAGAATTTCTCGCCGCTGGGGAAACCCCGCCTTGCCCTTACTTTCAACCCTGTACCTCAAATGATGAATGTGAATGCGAGATAGAGACATTGGTGTGTCAAAAGAAGCATAATGGAGCCCGCAGATGCATGCGGGACAATTCGTAGCCCTTTGGAAATAGTCGTATCTAAATCACCACTAACTTAAATGTATATTAAAATGTTCGGGTTGAAACAAGACTTAGGGTTATCAGTTATGTCATAATAAAATATCCATAAACTAAAATTGTAAACATTTTATTTATTTTTCATATTCAATATATTCAAGGCGTCTACTGAGCATGAAAGTTTCTCTGCTGCTTACAACTATTATTACACTATTAGCATGATAAAAATTCTGGATGCTGATTGGTTGAGAGGTGTAGAAAAAAGTAATTTAATAATTTCGCCTATAAACAAACAAATTTGCCAAAGGATATTCGCATACAAACTTAATTGCTCTGGAGCAATTAAAAAGGCCAGAAAGGAAAATATATATACATGTACAATTGAAAGTACAGAATATTGGATAGAAGTTTCGCAGGATTGTATTTTGACATGAAACTATCACACTACATGGGATTGAAAATTATGTACAAGAAAATATTATAATCAAGCGCATGAAAAATTAATATGAATAATTAAGCGCGTGAGGGGCGGATCTTGGATTTCCCAAAAATTCCAAATGACAAAAATGTCGAGAAAGTTTTCAAATCGGTAGATTGGAAATTTTACTATTTCGACTCATGTTGGGGTTCATGCATCGCAAGCCCAAAAAAGACGTACCTCCTGGGTTCCGCATAAAAAATCATGATAGCAAGTTGATTTGAATTTGATCACACATATCACAGAACATCGATCCTCAAGCCGAAAGATGAAGAAAAATATTTTAATTTTACCGAGTAAGATACATTAACCCATAGCCGTACATATGCATGAACTTTTTATACAAACCATGCCAATCGAAGTATATTAGGCTAAAAAAACACGAGTATTGATAATTAAAAAACAAACCAAATCATCAACAGAATCCAACCCTATGCGTATATTCGTAATGTTTTAATTTTATTCAATTGGTCTTCTTGCATTTCAAAAAGGCTTTGGAATAATTAAACATCTCCTTGTAGCAACTACTTTGCAACGACCAAATCTCCACATGGTAAAGGTAAAAACATAAAATTTATATGTAAAGATATTCTTCATATACACCTCGCCAATTGTATGGTTTCCATGGAGAATAAATGAACTATATATAAGACATCCTGTCAGCAAGTTTTGACAGCGAAACAGACAAAGGTTGAGAAAAAGGTAACTTTTCATAATCCCCTGTTTTTTGACGGGTTTTGAAACTAGATTTTTGTAGAGTACGCGGACTTCGGTCAGAAAATCTATAGGCCTATTGGAACTTCGTATATATACCACAGGAAATCTACTTCGTACTAAGCTATATAGCCTTTTAGGCTAAGCCCGAAGGGTAAACACGGCTATAACCATGTGATGCTGAAGATTTGAGTTCCTGGCTCATTTTTATTTCTATACTTGATGAAAACTTTGAACTTTGCCCTAACATTGGTCGTGTCTGTATTATTAATATTAGACTTAATTCTTCCATAGACTGCCTGGCACGAACAACTGAAACAAGCGAAGGGCAACGAGATAGCAAGGTTTAGATAGGCTATCGTTTGGATATCACTCTAAACCAAAATACCCGACAATATAGAGCTGAAATGGCCTCTTTATACAGTGTTGTATCCTCACGCCAATTTCAGAGTGGAAGAGGTTTTCTTGAAAAACTTGAGCTGAAGCCTGGTGACAAAGTAATAGACATGGGCTGTGGTACAGGGAAACTAACAAAATACATCGCAGAGCAAGTGGGAGATATCGGCGAAGTGATTGGTGTTGACCCAGACAGTGCAAGAATTGAATTCGCGAAAGAGAATACGAATACCATTTGCAACGTATGTTTTCATGAAGGCGACAGCAAATCTGGATTTCCGTACCAGGATGAAGCTCACTACGACCTTCATTTCAGTAATTATGTTTATCATTGGCTGAGTGATGAAGAGAAAGGGAACTACGTTAATTTGGCTTCCCGATGTCTCAAACCAGGAGGCCTGATTGCCATTCAGTGTCTCGCTGCATCAGGCGAGGCCACAATTGATAGCTTGAGTAGGTCAGCAAATGTCAGCGTAGTTGATTCACAAGCTACGAGAGAGCTGCTGCATGATTGTGGGTTTACTGATATAAATATAATGGCAAGGAAACACGCTATTAACTTTATCTTGAATAATTCTACTAGTTTATGCATAAATAATTGTCTCATGACAAGAAATTAATCAATTTTAGATAAATAGTACTTTAGAATAATTTGGATTAACAAGAAATAAAATTTGAAGTTGAAAAAAATAAAGTTTAAAATAGATTGAACATCTGTATGATCCTTTGCTGCTTGAGGTTGCTGCTTTCATCTATAAAACCTCTTAATTAAAAGTTGAAATTAATTCGCAACGAATTATACGTATTTGCGTTTTTTTTCGCTCTTCACTTAGTCGTCCATTTTGATTCGGCCGATTAACATGTAACCCACATACAGTAGCGAGGTAGGTTAAAATTTAAGGCAATGCATATGGCAATACAAACACATTTACCCCTAACCCCCCCCCCCCTCTCGCGCGAATATTTGCAACTTCAAATCGGCTGTTCCATCCTCGTTCCCAGGTTTCCCGAATGCTGCGTGTTTTCTAAAAATCCATATCTTGAAATATTTGCTGTGAAAACAATGTATACGAACACATCATAAAGGCATTGTTAATTTATTATGAACATTTGAATTAAAACCCGCCAATCAAAACACAACAAAAACAAATATGAAGATTCCCTACATAATTTATCATACAGAATATGGTCATGTCCATAGTTAGCTCGCCTTTCCCTCCTTTGTAGACGACTCCTCATTGAGTGGTTTTGATGTTATTCTAAAGCAGCTGATATTAAGATAGTTACATATTTCAGTGATTACAGTGAAGCAGTACTGAAGTGCATTCAAAGTTGAAAATATCTGAAATTGAAAGAAATCTGTTGAAGACAGACCATGCATCCGGAAGGTGTCAAAACAACGAGGTGGTGTAAAATGAGGTTCGCTAGCTCACCATAATTATACGGTAACTTGTACGAGACATTTCCCCCTCCCTCCCAATATATATATATATATATATATATATATATATATATATATATATATATATATATATATATATATATATATATATATAGTGCATCTAGGAAAGGTTGTCCGAAAATATATACATATATACAAATAGTTGTGACATGTGACCACATATTTCCATCACGTGGCATATCTAATTACGCATGCAAACGCTGCAAAATTGCTTCAAGGTTATTGCTAAGTTGGGATATTTTTGTTGTAAAATGCCTAAGCCGTATTTAGACGATATAAGATGGGGGATTGTGTGGCAGAAATTATTTTATAACAGGTCTTCAACCGGAGTTGCTGTCAATTTGTTTGTTTCGGCAAGGACAGTGAACCGCGTTTTCAACCTGTTTATTAAGTTTGGCAGGCCTCTTTGTAGCACAACACTTTACCAGCATGAGGAACTGGCAATATGTAAAATAATTCTCAGACATCCAGAGCTATACCTTAGGGAAATCGCCGATCAATTAGAAAACGCTGACAACGGGCTCTCAGATAAAATAAATGAAGGTATATTTTACTAATAGCCTGTTGTCACATTGTTTACGCTTTGCCAGCTATAAATTTAACGAAGCGTTCGCAGCGTTTGCATGCGTAATTAGGTGCGACACGTGATGGAAATATGTGGTCACATGTCACAACTATTTGTATATATGTATATATTTTCGGACAACCTTTCCTAGATCCACTATATATATATATATATATATATATATATATATATATATATATATATATATATATATATATATATATATATATATATATATATATATATATATATATATATATATATATTCAGAGATTCTATTCAGAGTAAATTAGTTATATATGCTTCTAACATCGAGAATTTTGTTCAACTCATTTATTTCTTGCTAAAGTTTATTACTTTTCGAAGCTTCTCGTGAAGCAAGATTTTGCAGCGATGTAGATACAGAATGCTGTCGCACTATGTAAAAAGAATAATGTTGACTTCTAGTGTTTTACTGCTTGATTGTGGCGATATACTCGAAGACGCAGGGCAATTTTGCATCAACTCAAGCCCATGCAACATTGAACAGGAGAAGGGAGACACGTACACAACCAGTTTTGGACTGCCAACACCCAGCCGAATTAACAATGTAAAGATATATTTTAAAAACCTACCAGACAAAACCATACCAAGCGATATTCGCTTATTGGTGAGCTAAAATGAATATTAACGGCTTGAACAAAAGGGCATAACAATACAGTGTCGACCATTGGTACACTACTTTTCGACATACACGCAACCTAAAAAAAGTTGGAGAAACAATGGATAAATAACTTGAATGCATGGTATTTAGTTGATCTAAACTTATAATAAGAGCTAAAAGTACAGTGTAGATCAATTTCCGCATTAGAAAGATTTCGGGCAGGTATTTCCATTTGCTTTTCCGAAGGTAAATGGCAAACAGTCACTATATTGAAACAAGTGGCCTGAACAGACTAGATACATTTGTTTGTATTCGGTTGATGCAGGTAAAGTTACAAGAAAAGCTCTTTCCCAATTATCGTAAAAAAATACTCCAGAACTGGCTAAAAATGCTTACATATTATTAAAATTAACAAAAAGGCCATCTCCTTGGATTTAAACCAAACTGAATGTGAAGTGTTTGATGAAAACCCTCCCATGCAAGCTTGCTAGTTCGTTATGAGTACAAAAAAAGGTTGGACCCACACGTTCGTTTCATGTCTTTGACGGGCCCAAGTCAGCCAACTTCACAGTGGGAAGGAACAGAAGTACCGCGTAAGGAAACACACGATATTCCATATATTATTTATACACAGTCTAATTCACAATGGAAAAGTTCGTATCATGAAATCGAATCCTTCAAAATAAAAGGCAATGGCCCTATAGGGGTTGTTAACACTGCGAATACGGAGTTTTTGCAGAGGCACAAAATACAAATATTACTAGAGGCGTAACTAGATTTTGTTTTCGTAATGTCCACGTCATGTACACGCCTTCACACTTGCTCGAAACTTCGCTGCCTTAGAATTCCTGGCATTTTACTGTTAATTTGTTGATTAATGATTTGAGAAATGAATTTTCAACTGCGCAAATGCCACGTACATTGCAAGGCAGAGGAAATTAAAGAAACGGGCTAGCAATAAAAAACTACGTAAATCATGATATCGATACTTGCAAAAGCCTTCGGAGTCTTTTACACACGAGGAAGACATCTGTCCATTGCTTATCTGTGGTAGTGGCTAAAGTGGGTACTGGTATCCAGTGGCCACAAGTACGAGATTCATCATTGGCTTAATTTATACTAGAGACGGATGATCCGTCTGGAGGAATGATCCGTCTGACAGATCATTTCCTACAAACACACGATCTAGGCGAACTAAGACGAACATGTCAAACGAAACAGAACCGAGCGTTTAGAAAGTTCATGCGGGAATTGGGAAATTATATATATGTGGTAAAAAGAGTTTTACCACAAAAAAAGTTTTTCACATGCAATAACCGTTTTATCTCGATTTTTTCGTAGTTCGTCCCCACCACGTATTTATACTACCTACCATTCAGATTCGTCAAAATAGACGAAAATAGACGAACTATATAATGCAGATAATTCGTATTATATAATACTCCATTAAATTTAGAACGTTTAATTGGTTGATAACGGTCATGTGATAATGAAAAGAAAATGTCATTTCCCAAGAGTGCAATGGAATACATTCATTGAGCTCTCTAGAGTGCAAATGTACTATACATTATGTTGCATTGCATTCTTTACACGATTTCAGACAAGAGGAAAATGTTATTTAATGCAAACACTACTATTCAATATTCAAGGATTCAAGATAGTGAGAGCTTGTAGTAAGCCTTTTGTTTTCGTTGATGAAAACGACATTTCTCCACTTATCGAGAAATTCATTATTTGTATATTGACGGACGATCCGTCTGTTTGCCCGTGTTTACACACAGACGAACTAGAAGACTCGTTTAGACGAATTGTCCGTTTATAGTATAAATCGGTCCATTCTCGCAATTGTTTGTCATTGTGCAAAACTCGTAGTCTTTGAAATTTCGAGCATCAGTTTGTTGATAATTTCGCATTCCCTACCGAAGGAGTTCGAGTGAGCCCAAGCAAAAACCACCGAGTTTGGCGAGAAAATGTAACGAAAAGTTTGGCTACAGAGGGAAATAATTTCATATTTATCTGTATTAAAGAATTGTTTCATTAATCCACTAATGCGCAATTGAGAATTAATGCATGATTATTTGGTACTTGGTCGTCGTGAATACAGATACATAATAGGTAATAATAGGTTCAAAATTATAGCTTACCAATAATAGAATTGAAACTTTAGCCAAAACAATACCAAACGCAAAAACGAATAAACACGGGCCTTTTGCAAACACGTTCGTGTTAGAATATGCATAATTGTAGTAGATGAGGTAGAGTGTTATCAGCAATGGTACTACAGGAGAAAGGACGCTCGTATCCTAAAGAAAACAGGAAAAAATCATTTCACACACCATTTGGGAATACTTCTCAATTCAACAAAGCATTAATTTTCTAGTTCAGCACTTAGAGAAATAAAAGAATGGTCTATATTGAATATTGGATTAACAACTGATTGAAATAATTATGCCCCAAGGACCGGTTTTCATCGGGAGAGTTCAGATCCAAATTAAGAAAAACTCGAAACGTAGCTACTGAGGTAAGAAAAGTTGTAAAAAATCATTTATACAGACGACATCTCATGTCAAATCTCGTGTGAAAAGCGATTGTTTTTTAAACGAGACTATAGTATAGTCCTCTATATGGTTTTAGCACAGTATATATAAGGTTTAAATCTATTACGCTCTCAAAGTTCACGGTTTTGGATGAACAATTTTTATATGTAGCTTATTGTATGTATAGATGTACAACTGTATATATGTGTACAGTACATTATTCCTATAATATGCATGGTTTGGTTATTTCGTCCTATTACACTATAGTATGGTTATTATATGAATTTATAGTTCCAAGTGCCAATATTTTTTTTTTAGAAAAGAGTCCTCTTAAAAAACGTAATCTTCGTCTAGATAATTTTAAAAGTATAGCAATTAAAGTGCCTATATCACTTGTGGGATCTTTACGGATTTGAATAGAGCTTGAAAAATAAGTTTTTAAGTTCTACAACCTTTTTTGATATAATTAAATAGTTTCGAAAATACGTCGGTTGGGGGGACTGGGACTCAGGAATGATTTGCAAACACGCCGTCTTTTATAATGTAAACATGAAGAGTTTCACTGGCGATACAGTTTGCGCTTTTCAAGAAAAAAATGCGGGAACGGTGCGTTGTGTATGGCTGTAGCAACTGGGCGAGTCTTTCTCAAAATATTTTACGTTATTGGAAGATCGAAGTAAAATTAAAATTGTATATATTATGTTTGACAAGAACTCGGTTCCTGAGTCCCAGGCCCCAGAGCACGATGGAAATTTTGGCAAATCGTCATGTTTAGATGTAAATATTTCCGAAACTATTTAGCTATATATATCAAAAAGGGTTGTAGAACTTATAAACTAATTTTTCAAGCTCTATTCAAATCCGTAAAGATCCCACAAGTGATATAGGCACTTTAAAGCGTTAATGAAAGTCTTTTGTCGACAACAAATCGTGATCACAAAATAATGAAATATTTTGGGCTGGAACTTGCTTTTTCAATCTCAATCTCAATTTGTTAAGTCGGTAAACTTTTTCAGATCACTTTAGTCGAGGCAAACTAGTGAGCACCAAGTAAAAAACGTTATAATCTAATTACATACCGCGATAGAAGATCCGTTTTTTCCTACACCACCTTGAAAGATTTCATAAATTCCTAATATCGTTGATAGCAGCGCAGGTATCGATGCTCCATACAAGAAAACTTCCCGAACCTGCAGCTGAAATATGGGCGTCTGAAAGAACAGAAATGGATATGGCACTGAGAAATATATGTAAAAGATCGCCTAAAAATCATGATAATAGCAGTATTATTTATCAATTTTTTACATATTAATGTTCAATTAGTGAACACATGCAGTTAAGTGCATCTATAAAGACAAACATGTTAATTTGCCTTCAAATAGCTATAAAGGAAACAATGCGAATTTCCGCCAAATTTTCAGATATATGGTGACAGTTCACGTAAGTCACTTGACTTTGTCATCGGCCGACTTCTTGAGCAAAGATTAATTCGTTTTCAAAGACGTCAAACGTTTATGTTATATAGATGCATTAAATGCAAGCACGCAATTTCGTCTAGACGAATTATCCGCCTCAAGTATAGACACAGCTATTATATCAGGGGCTTTTTTCATTGACGAAATATTGACAGACTTGTTTCCTTTTGAATTTTAAGCTTTGACTCCGTAAATGAATTGCGCGTAATGCTTCAGCAATTTAATCTGGAGTGATCTTTCGAACTGTACTGTCGAAGTTTCCTAGTCTTAAATTTACTTTAAACTGAGAAATGATTCATTGGCTTTAAAAGCATGTATATACATTTACCTCAACCCTGAATATATCTTGTCCACAAAACCCAGTGAGAAAGAATATGAATACACCTAATAATTGCAGTTCAGTCACATCAATTCTGCAAGAGAATAAAGCGTTTAATTAGGGTTAATACTATACAGTATTCTTCTGAATACGCATTCTGCAATCTTTTAACGGCTCATCATATATACACATATCTGATAGCTGTGAAATGGCCAATTTGAGGGTTAAAGTATACACAAGGTTATTAATTCAGACGATTCGTTTTTACCGTGTACAAGCTTCGGTGCAACTGAAGCATATTTTGTTCAGCATTTATAAATCGGTTCACGTGTAATCCGGCTTGGTATTTAAGAATTTCGTTATTTTCGTACCTACTATTCTGATCTCGGAAAGAGAAAAGGATAGAAAGGGGGAAAACACTAGCTGGCCCGGATTAGATGTCGATCGATTCAATGAGGTTTTCATCAAGTGATTTGCATCCGCGATTTTAACTAAAAGAAGGTCGGATTTCATCTTTGAAAAAAGGTGAAATACGGCTTTTTATAAAAGCAAAATTAGATATTCTCTCATATTTTAGGTGTTTTCATGACCTTAATAGGAAAATTTGTCACCATCTTATGCGAAATTGCCTTATTCAGCACAAATACTTTGAACAAGCCTGAAGTGTATCTTGTCCCTAATAACCTTTGCTATTTTTTTTAGCTTTTCCAGCCGATCATTTTTGTCTTTTAAAAATCTCTACATCTCATGTAAATATGATTCAGGTTTAAATCTTAATATAGAGTTTAAATACTCAATCTTTTGTCTTCGACTATAGAAATTGCGACCAAAGCGTTATATATTCATGCACATGCGTCTTTTGATGTAGAACGATAACAGGGGGGGGGGCTTTATTCACATATTCAGTTTTGCTAGACGGATTTCCTTTGTAAGGCCCAGGTCAAGCGTCGCTGTAATGATGCAAATGAAGCAAAGACTTTAATTCATTTGCATTAGGTTCGGCGCATGAGAAGAGCGACGTTTGACCTAGGCCTAAGATCGTGCAATAGCTTACAATGGAAATCCATCGGTTAGAACTGAATATAAATAACCGCCCCCTTCTCCCCCCAATTATTGTTCTAGTTATGCCCCTGAGAATATCAGCTATGTAGTCTCTTACTTTCCAAAGCGAACTACTCCACTAACATATGCTCGCCAATGTGTAAGGTAGAACATAGCACCAGCAGCTATGCACATAAACATCATCAAGTCGGGTAGATCACCTAGTTTCATAGCTACAGATGCGCCAGTGATAACAACTACCATAGATATCGCATCACAACCATGATCAAATAACTCCCCGAGCGGTGAACTGCTCCCAGTCCTACGCGCCTGTTTACCATCCACTGCATCCAAAGTTTGATAAACAAATAACCCAAGTGCATTAAAATGAAGACTCCATGATGGAACCTGCAGAATGAAAAAAAACGCCGTGCATTTTCTGGACGAGGGGTGGACTTCCTTAGGGGGAGGGGGGTGCATAACCTAGCTTCAGGATCTCACTTCCCACACGCTCAAATTTTCTTGGATGAAATTCACAAAAACTGTTCACAGTAGTTAGGGGAGTAGAGGCCTGGGGGCCTTAGCTCTCCTATAATGATTTGGCTGTGACTGACTAAAGATCTTAAGGTAGATCCGCACAGTTTTGACAATTATTTAATGCACACTTTAAAGTGCCTATATCAACCTCAGGGAAATAACCTACTTAGATAGATCAGACGATTTTAAGAACATTTGCAATATATTTGATAAGACGAAAATTTGATCTTCATGTACTTTTCGGGCCTCAAAGTTGGCTTTTTTCGTGTTTGACCGTGAGGTGCTGTGAGTGGGAACTAGTTGCCCTTTTTCAGCGGAAGTGACGTACATTGGAGAACACGCTAATTTTGTAAACAAGAAACACGCTTTAAAAATATAGAAGTATTGCGGCAATACAGTGGGAAATCTTGTAGTATATAAACTTTTTGGTTCGTTTTTCGCTAAAACGACGTCGTCAAGTTTTTCCGACAACTTAGACAGCCAACTTGATTCGGATGTTTAATTCATCCCGGATTATGTGTTGCCGATATTGGAAGTTGAAGACGATGCGATACTGTTGCTTCAAGAGACAGTACACATGACGGTTTATATCAACCTAGCCTGCGCCGCAGACCCATGCCCGAAATAGAAAGGCGGGGAAGAAGAGGTATTTCCGCCATATTCCGTCTATGCGTAGACTAATATCAACCTTACCAAGACAAACCGATTGCTGACCGTGCCGAGTATAATGAAGACTAAAAGAGGGTAGTGTACATGAAGAAAGAAGGCAGCTTCTTTCATTCGCAAAACAGCTGGGCTATCCCAGTGTCAGATTGGTCAGTGAAATATATAAAGGCACTATATCATTACATATAAAGCACTACATATACTGACATTTCACCCTATTGTTTCACAATCAATAGGGTTTTTGTAGGTGCAAATATAGAAATTGCATGATCGATCTCTTGGTAAATGAAAACATAGATGGAAGGAAGTATAAATGTGCAAGGTGATTAAAACAGGCAAGTATTCAAAAATAACTAGTGGCTAATATGCATGTCCTTTAGCCATTTAAATTCATACAGGATAATTTAGAATAAGTTCTCAATACTTCACATTGATCTATATTGTATATGCTTATGATTCCATAAGACAAAGGTTTGAAAGTTTTAATGATCTTTCCTCCAAAACTTTGTCTGGAATGGAATCATGAGCACATGTCGACAAAGGTATTCTTCTCTCTCCCAAGTAGCCATAAATCAATAGACCTTTTCATCTTGCATGCAATTGTGACTTGAATTGGGTTAATTTGCATACAAGCTGAAAAGGTCTATTGGTTTATAGCTACTTGGGAAAGAGAAGAATACCTTGGTCAGCATGTGCTTATGATTCCATAACCAGACAAAGTTTTGGAGGAAAGATCTTTAAAACCTTCAAACCTTTGTCTTATGGTATCATAAGCATATACAATATAGATTAATGTGAAGTATTGAGAACTTATTCTAAATTATCATGTTTGAATTTAAATGGCTAAAGGACATGCATATTAGCCACTAGTTATTTTTGAATACTTGCCTGTTTTAATCACCTTGCACATTTATACTTTCTTCCATCTATGTTTTCATTTACCAAGAGATTGAACTTGCAATTTTTACATTTGCACCTACAAAAACATATATTTATATTGATTGTGAAGCAACAGAGTGAAATGTCAGTATATGTAGTACTTTATATGTAATGATATAGTGCCTTAATATATTTCACTGACCAATCTGACACTGGGATAGTCCAGCCGTTTTGCGAATGAAAGAAGCTGCCTTCTTTCTTTATGTACACTACCCTCTTTTAGTCTTCATTATACTCGGCACGGTGAGCAATCGGTTTGTCTTGGTAAGGTTGATATAAATCGTCATGTGTAGGCGGTACTGTCTCTTGAAGCAGGTTGAACCACAACTGTGGTTGAACAGTATCGCATCGTCTTCAACTTCCAATATTGGCAACACATAATCCGTTGTCGAAAGTCTAAGTTGTCGAAAAAACTTGACGTCGTTTTAGCGAAAAACGAACCAAAAAGTTTATACACAACAAGATTTTGCACTTTATTGCCGCAATATTTCTATATTTTAAAGCGTGTTTCTTGTTTACAAAATTAGCGTGTTCTCCAATGTACGTCACTTCCGCTGAAAAAGGGCAACTAGTTCCCACTCACAGCACCTCACGGTCAAACACGAAAAAAAGCCAACTTTGAGGCCCGAAAAGTACATGAAGATCAAATTTTCGTCTTATCAAATATATTGCAAATGTTCTTAAAATCGTCTGATCTATCTAAGTAGGTTATTTCCCTGAGGTTGATATAGGCACTTTAAGGGAAAATCAGCATATCCAGTATTTAGCCAGAAGTCAAAATGGGAGTCACAAATGCCAGGTGGCACCGTGGCAGGCTAAAATTTCCAAATAAGATCCAGCATGAAATTGGCACGAGAATAGAAATCAAATAACAAAATCAAAAAACTTATAATATAGGAACACTAAAGAAAAACAAATATTTTATTTGACAACAAGCAGATATTGAACTATTTCTTAACTTAAGGTGCTGTTACACAGTGCAATTTTTCTGAAACTTGCAATGCAATTCTACTTCTAAGAGATGTAAATTAGTGAAGAAGAAAGAAAAGAAAAGTGCATGAAGTGCATAAACACAATAGTTTCATTGTTCCCAAATCTATACATCTCTCAAAAGGAGAATTGCATGCAAGTCTCAAGAAATATTGCACCATGTAACAGGGTCTTTAAGCACCCAGCAATTAAGTAGCATAGTGAGAGTTGGTAATGAAAAAGTAATATTGAGCTCTTGGAACTCTTGTGGTGTTGACAAAAATTGGCATTTCATTGGAGACAAATAATGTGCATACAGATCTGTTGTGATATTGGTAACAATAATGCCTAATTCCTATCATTTCTGAGCACTGAAGCATACAACAGGCTTGAAGTAGGTGAATGCAGATGCAATAACTTTCTATTATTAATGCTTTAAATGATCTGATATTTTAGTTATATTATCAGATTGTTTATCAATTTAAAATACAACATTCAAGAACTTCAATATTTAAATCTTATAAACTCAATAACTGATTACTTCCATTTCAGTACCAGCTGAGAGCCTGTTCTGCTTAAAGTTAATACAATATACACTTTTAAATGTATGCTCCCGAGGGAAATAGTGAGTTTTGTTTTCCCAAGAATCTGAATGTTTTGAAAACATTGAGACTCAAGGGAAAACAAAACTCACTGTTTCCCAAGGTGTAGCGAACATTAAGTGTTAAAGTTATATAGGAACAAAAACATACATGTTACAGGACAATTTCAATTTAAAAAATTTTGTTATGAAAATATGCAGACAACAATTTTTCACTTGTTTCCCTGGCGGGAAACATTGCATTTATTCAAAGTCATGTGACTACAAATGAACCAATCGCATTTAAAATACACAGCACATATATAACAAACTTCATTATTTATCAAATTGATAGGAAACAAGATCTGTAATACACAAGCCAAAGATCATAAGCAGGAAAATATTTCTTTACTACAGCTCAATTACCTTGAAATGAACTAAAAAACTGTTTACTTATACTCTGTGTTCCAGCTGAATAATTATACATATGCGAATTACTGAGTTGTACTTATCTTTCAATAATTTAAAACCTGGTCTTCGCATTTTGAAGCTTATTCTGTACGAAAATTAAACACTTGTGTTGTTAATACAGTGTATTGTAAAATTGTATTGTTTAGTAATTATATTATGTATTGTACAAATTAGATCATATATTAGTACTGGATATGATTAACTGAACTTTATCTTTTAATATACCATCAGTTTGAGAGCAAATGATTCATTGCAGCAATGTAATGACTGTCGTAACTCGTAGAGGTTTCTCAATTTAATGTTAGCCCCAAAAGTTAAATTAAAATAACTTTATCAAATACAAGAACTGTTGATTTCTGTTAATAACTGTTAATTTAAGATCAAAATAGGCAATAAAAAATATTGTGTATGTGGTTGAAGCTCAAGGAAAACATTGCTCCCACAGCCTCAACACCCATATATACAGCATTTTAAATGTTAATATTTAACACATGCTGAAGGACTCCCAGCTGAAATAATAACATTGCAGGTTATAAAAATCTGATAATACAGCTTTTAATGACTGAAGACGGCATTTTATATCAATACAATGCTATGCCTACGCTATAAATCGAATATTTTGGTTTAAGCAATAGGAACTACTTTGATAAACCTAAATAGAAGGCTTGCTACGTTTATTAGCCAAGAGATAGTTAATTATTACACACAATGTTTATTATGTTTACATGGCATAGCACATGCATTTAATATCAAGGGCAAATGTACTGAAGTATTACGCTTACCTCCGATCGAGCTTGAGGCGAGAAATAGACTAAAATCAAAGTTGTAACCAAGTTAGTAATTAATCCCAAGATTGTTATAGTGTTCGGCGCTATCCACAGTGGCAATCTCTCTACAAACCATCGCCACCAAACTTGCATGAAAGGATCGAACAATGTTGTAACGCTTGCATTATACTTGTGCTTAGCTAGTCTCTTCAACTGTGATTCACTTAAGACTGCGACCATATTGATTCTCCTAAAATATCGTATAATCGTTCAGAATATTGATTTAATGTTCCCTATTGCATAAACTGTCCACATTAATAAACGCCATGTTTTCGCGATACAGGACGCCGCCGGGCAGGCGATAACATCTATGTAAAGCTCTAATTGGTCATTCCGCAACATTCGATGGCAACTGATTGGCTCACGATTATGTAATAATTTTAAAGATTACCGATTACTGAAATTACATAGAAAATGGTCGTTAAAAGCGAAATAGTCAACACAGGATGTTTAAAAAAAAACGAAGTGTAAGCAAAGCGATTCGACATGCCTCATCGAATAGTAACATTACTATGTGTACATATACATATTGTACAGATTAACTCGTCGCTCCGATACAAGTTATATAAAATCCCCCCCCCCTCGAAAGTATATAGTCTGTAATTATTATATAATATTACTATACAGAATGAGAAAAAAAGTGATAGTGATGCCTTTCAAATTCATCCTAGGCACATAATTAAACAGAAATTGCCTACGGGTTTTCAATAAAGCCCCGTACAGCATGTTTTTCTTGACAAGTTTTTGACCAGATCATTTGCTGAGGTGTATGCCGAACAAGTTTTCCTTGCCAAGTTTTATTTTCTCGTGTGTACGCGAAAAATTTGACAACTTTTTCTTGACAAGTTTTACGATGATAAAATGAGTATATAATAGAAGACAGAATCTCAAAACAAACATCTCAAAAAACCCGCTCAATTGGCTCGAAGAGTATTGTTGCTCAGCTTCCCATTACGCAATTCCTTCTCAAGCTTTCCTTGACGGCCGTACACACGAGCATTTTTCTTTGTTAAAGCTGGCATGACTAGCTTTTGAACTAGGCTCTTTGTCAAGGAAAACATGGCAATTTTTTCGCGTACACACGAGCAAAAAAACTGACTTGGCAAGGAAAACTTGTCAATGAAAACCCCGTCTGTACCGGGCTTAACTCATGGCTATACGAAGCATGTCAAATAAGTTAGCATTAATTAGTCTGAAACATAAATTGTGACCCTTTGGAAGTTATAATGTTGCGATAAATAATAATTAAAAGTGTGGAAATTTGCAAATTTTGCATGGAACTGGACGACTTTTTATTTGTCAGTCATTTTACTTGTTGACAAAACACGATGGTTAGCCAACCACTGAACAACGAGTATTTGTTTTTAACATATTTTCATACGTGATTCGACACATTACGGCAAACGCCTGACATGATTCAGAGAGTGTTTCGTGCTCACTGCAATGCACATGCGAACAATTTGTGTTGAAAAACTCTTTGTGCTGAAAGAAACGGTGGTCATGTTGAATGACATGGCGTATAGCTTGTGAACATTTTTTTATTATAATCTCTGTATAATAATAAACCGTGTATCAAGTAGTTTTTATAGCAACTGCGTCACGTTGAATCAGCCTCGTATACTATAAATATAGGAGACTTCAGGTTTTTACATAGATCAGTGGCTGAGCTGAGTGAGCGCGAAGGTATGTGAAAGTCTATAGTGTGTGGTAGTGTGCCTATATTTAATTTGTAGTTATTTAAAGCACCTGGGTACGGGGTTGTAAAATTGGCCAGTCATAAGTTCGCAGCTAATTTAAAAATGAAATTGTATCACTTTTTTTACTCAACCTGTATACTTTTATTTATGTACTATTTTTTAAAGGAATATCAAAAAGCCTGTTTAACATTTTCGCCACGTAGAAAGAAGGAGAGAATTTCATGTTAGAATGTGCATGATAACAATGTGAGGACTCTCTGACCCTCTGATGTAAAAAATACCCAAACCTAAATTGTGTTTTAGTATATAAGAAGTATTGAAGTTCAAAATGTAAACAAATATGAACTTGACTTCCAAGTTGCGCCTTTTGCTTAATAACAAAGTTCGACTATTTTTATGGTCGGTCAGACAGAACGATGAATGTCACTATTATCCACCCACTACCCACCAAAAAAGGTCAGATTCATTTTACAAATTAACCTTATTTCAAATTTCACTCAGAAAATTTCAAAAATCTACATAAATTAGCGGGGTAAATACCGATTCGGTTTATTAGGGGTTACTTGCCTCCCATTAATTTCTTTTCTGATAACTGACAACGTACGCCACTTTCACTGACGAACACGGCAAAGGTTTTATCATGATTAAACACGACAGTAGTTCACCACGCGAACTCCAAAGATATCTACAAAACTACGAAATCTCTGGCCTATGATTGGATGAAGCCGATTTGAGTCTGATTTGAATACTAGCTAATCGTTGGCGGGAGCCGCGCATGCGAGAAAAAACAACTTTAAATTCGACCGGAGACGTGCAATGGCGACCTTATATTCAATTGCTGCGTTATCGTTCCAGTCTGTTTTGAGTTCACAACCCGAAGGCAATAGTTGCTTCTTCCAGTTAGTAACAGATCAGTGCCTCTACTCGTAAGCTCATTCCTGGAGACGAATGATAAATGATTTCTTCGATCATCGAATCTACATGCAACTAATACGTGCGACCTTTTTCAGATCATAAAACGGACGAAAATCTTCGCGCACTCTCCCATTTTAGGTTCCTCCAGAAAGTTACCATTCATCAGTGACATATCAAGACATCTTGAGAATCAAAATATTATTCAAACAAGACACATATTAAGACTGTAAATTTTCTACTTTATTACAAAGTCATCTTCAGACAGAATATCATTCTGTCAACAACAAAATTGTAAAATGGCCCGTTGAAAGTCTGACCGATTATATATCTTCCGAAAATAAATTAAGTAAGTTTTGTCCAAATATCGGTACTCTTATTAGGGTCTGGATCTTCGCCAAATAGCTTCATGTTCTCATGTACCCATTTGAGAGCTAATATCTGATCAAAAAGTGCAAATTTAAACTCTAGGCAAAAAAAGAATTGGTTTGACCAAGTGTGTTGGGGAAAATTTCATCACGCCATCTCCAGGACAGATAGATCGTCATTTTGTGGGGAAGTCTTGGACTGGAGCACCCTAAAAATCTTACTGGGCTCGCGATCAAGCTCTTTGTGAGCTAATCCTACGGTATAATATGTCCATAGATAAATTGATAATGTTATGTTATGGCACTGCCGTCCGATATCATAAAGATTGCAACTGCCAAGATTGAACAAATGATGTTTTATAGTATTTGTCTTGTAATGTAGCAGTATAAATCCACCAAAGCTACAGCACTATACTGCTTCATCGATAACCGACTATATACCATACATCAGAAGTGAATTGGATCCAACAAAATTGGATCGTGTGAACAGACCTTAAGTTTTCCAAATATAAACTAGTAAAGTTTTACGTCTCCGGATGAAAATCTATGGTGACCTCACCAATTAAAACTAAACTAACTTATGCTTTTATGCATATTCAGCAGCGATGAATATCGAAAACATGCAGTCAACACTTGTAAACATCCATAATGGCGTTGCAAAATGAATTGGTTGCTGAGGCCTAGCCTGAACACAGACTTTCGTTTCGCCCGCCTTAAAACGAAGGTCTGTGTTCAGGCTAGCTGATGCCGTATTGGATGTTTACTTTCATACTACGCATGCGCTGTTAAGACAATCCGTAAGCACATAGCTTTCATTTAGCCGCACACGGAAGATTTGCGGCACGCGAGGAAAAAATTATCAAACATGCTAGATATTTGACGTTATCAGTGGCACGAATGACCAAAGTTGCCGGAAACTGCATGAGTCGACCGCACACGAGAGCATCTGGATTACATGCATCAATGGCCACGAATCAATTTTTGCTAAGCACATAGCTCTAGTGTGCGACGGCGTTAACAAAGAAATGATCAAACAAACTAGTATCCGCCTAATACTCGTTACACTTGCACTTTGCACTACATACAATTTGAATGACAAAAATTGTGACATGCATGCGCCCCATGTAATTTCCTCATCGATATTGACCTCCTATTGTTCTCACAAAATACGAAATAAGAACAATGATATTTTTGTGCCACTGTTTTGAACGAATATCGTTTTATACGATAGCTGAATTTTTACACATTCAAAACGGGGAAGTCGTTTAGGATGGGAGACTCGACTGTAAAAACCCATCTGATTATAAATTGTTGGCATGGATAAATGCAAACGAGTGATCGGTAAGGCTTGAAAAGATGTGGTAATTATTATGATAAATATTCTTTTACCCGTGACAAACGCAATACTAATCCCGGATCGTGTAACTGGGACCGTAACATGTTATATAAAGGCTTATACAATCTGAAAATCGGTTTCAAAAAAAGTTGGTCGTTGATGAACTTGATTTTGATCGATTAAAAACGAGATAAAAATCGACCCTCGGCCCTTAGGAAACATTTAATAGCCGGCCATGCAGCATAAACAATGATTTTTTTCACGCTGAGTTGAATAATTTGATGTCGTGAGTATACGATATGGAATACACCACCATTACTACGAACCGGTATATTCCATCATTCCATACTTGTAAGTTTGATATTCGGTGCTAAGTTCGTAATACATTTTAAACTTTAATTATGTTTGAGTCTTCTATTTAAAATAGGCAAGTTTTAATTTGTGACTCTGAAAGTCTGAAACATTTCTTGAAGCCGTACGACTATTATAAATAGCAGATTTAAGTCACATTGACTTGGACCCACTTGGTTAGGCCCGTTTCGGACGTCGAATTTCTCTAGGGAACGTACCGCCGTATCGAATGCAAACGAACCTAAACAAAGACTCAATATAACCAGGGAGCAGCGTGGCAGCGTCTTCAAACAACTTAGCATCAAATGTGGTATAAAACTGCCTAAAATAGACAAAACATTTCTTGGCGTTTCGACCTGGTTGTTCAAAGCTAGGTTAGGGCTAACCCTGGGTTAAATTTTAAGCCAGTGTTTCTATTTATGTGCTTCTGAACCACTGTTCGTTTTGAAACTTTAGAAAATATGACTTCTATCGGTACGGAAATATTTATGAAAAAAATTTATTCAACTTTGTAAACAAGCGATATAAAAAATCGATGTAAAGATTTGCTTTAACCCAGGGTTAAGCTAACCGGCTTTTGAACAACTGGCCCCTGAAGGCCTTCGTCATGAGAGTTGGTATGATATGAGAGTTATCATACAAACTCTCCTGACGAAAGCTCTAGTCGAGGTTCAAACGTCGAGAAGTGTTTTGTCTATTTTAGGCATTTGTTATCAAACAAAGACTCATTAACATTAAGTTCGGCACATGAAAAGTTCGACGTCTGAGACAGACCTTATAGCCTGCGAAATATTGGCATGCACTATTGCCTCGAAAAATGCAATACAGTAGTTGCTATCTAAGTTCAATGTCCTAATCAATTAATTGTGTTAACGTGTTCTAAATAACTCTCTTTAAAGAAGCCCTAATTGTACGTGGAAGCTATAAATACCCAGTTAGTTGGCGCTGCGAGCCTTTGTCATGTCCCACAAAATCCAACTGGCTTGATTTTGTGCGACGTTTTGCAGCGGCAAATTTGCGTCGGAGCGAAAACGTTTTCACTCAAAATTTCTCTGTTTATAGGCGATGAAATTTGTCGCTGCGATGTGTTTTGTTAGCACTAAAATGTAAAGCGAGAAGCACCGATTTGAATGCCTTATTCAATTACTATGTTATTTACCAGTGCATGCAATTCCAACGGAAGCTTCATTTCAAGAGGGGGTACTTTTTTCATTCATCCTTTTACCGCAAAAAAGTACCCTTAACAACAAAAGAATGATTTCAACAGAGGGTACTTTTTTGGGATATATGGTATTATCTCTCCACGTTTATGCATGATGTTAGAATTTAATAGAGCATTTGAATATTTCAACTCCCAAAGGCTAGGAGCAAGTGATGTTTTAAATCAATCACCACTGAACTTTTGTCAAAATTACTGCGGCTCAGCGGGAAATTTGCATATGAACAGCATCAGTTTATATACCCACCCTTTACTTTATGTGTCACAGATACATGCATGCTTTGTTCAGGCTGCATTACGCCGCCAACCATCACTCGGTTGAAAAACGTGGCTTCATTAGACTGGCTGTTTCACAGAGGCTATAGTTCTGGGCTACTACAGTTCCAGACCTAAATCAAAATCGAACAACAATGTCAAGCGAGAAAACTCCACTCCTACATTCTGGCAAAGATTCAAGGGTAGGATCTAAAGCTTCGTCGAAGGCAAGGTAATGTTTGTGGATGTTCTTACAGTCATGTCAACTTGTGTGACAATTCAATTTTATACCCTGAGTACTACACAAAAGTGTTCGAACACTTGCTTGTATTGTACAATATAGATTCTCTACTCAGATACTATTTTATACGAGCATGTTTCATGCAAATATAATATTTCGAAGCTAAACCTGTACTCAGATAATAAGACACGGCTAAGTATACATATCCACGTACGTAACTGCAAACAAAACCCCCGGAAGAATTCGGAAATTTGGGATACATGCACAGCATGCAATCAAAGGGGTCAAGGGCGCTTATATATAAACGCTCTGAAAGGGTCTGTTACACGGTAGAAGTCGCTCTAACACTGGCCGTTGTTTAGTATAACTTTGCTTAAACGTTAGTAATCTTATGTTGAGGATATATTTGCTTAATGATTGCTACCTCCTAGCGTATAGCTTTGTTGCTTTTCTAGCATTTTTACAACTATTGAAAAATCACTATCTCTTGGAAGGCGCTATGTAGCCTTCGTATACAACCGGCGCCAGTTCATTTTTTTTGCCATGCACATGGCCGACAATCCCATATAAAAATATGACTTAAATCGCTAAATTGAAGGAGTAACTATAATTATGCTATTAAGGTATTAAGCTATAAGGAGACCATGCTTTGCATTAAGGCGAAAAAGCGCCCATTCGACCAAGACGGAGCTTAAAAACAAAGCGCGCTTCGCCCACGCGGGCAAAGCAACTGGAAGGGAAAATTGCCTTTGCAGGCGAGGATTGCAGAATAACCCTCCATTAATGATATTACATCGTCTAGCTATACTGTTTCACTGGATACGCGGATTCGCAGTCTCAGTTTTAAAGGCAATCACAAACGGTCGGTGGAAATTTTCATACCTATTGATCAGGCAGTTCACTCACTTCACTGGAGCAATGAAGCCACACGTTTTGTGTTATAGACTTTCGTGTCCTGGACCTTTTGAAACATTAAAGACTAGCCCTCTGTCAATTGTCAAATGGCTCGATCCTATAAGCACCAGGCCCTGTTCACACCGTAACGGATTGCCAGAACAAGTTAAATTGCGAATAAAAGACTGTATAGAGGTCTTTAATGTCCGAGATCTGAATAAATATACTAAGTCTCTCAAATTAAAAAGCGTTGGCTAATAATGCATGGTTGCTTTATATTGGCAAACGAAGATGTCGTGACGAGCGAATCCGGCACCGTGTGAACGCAGTCTCAGTATGGATAAAATATAAACGTTTACTAGCTACCTTGAAAAAAGAAACCTTTAGCTACCTATACTAAAACAAAATCAAAATCTCTTTGAATCTACTATGTCTGTAGTCATGCACGTTAACAAATTTTAGATATTCTCAATAACCAATTGTTATTTCAATAGCGGATTTTTTATTCATAATATATGCATAATATAATTGTTATCGTAAGGCAATAATGACATTTATATACTTTCAAACATTACATCGTTCTTTAAAATATTAAACGACTGCGTATCCACGTGTCCACACAAAATATACATTTATCTTACGTCATATATTTCTCATGTCTTATTAACTTATGCTTCGTTGCTTAAAAAACTTATAGCTACATTTATCTTACGTCATATATTTCTGATCGCTTAACTTTTCCTTCCTGCTTTACCTATTCACGGCGCCTCGTTTAGAAAAACTATAATATAACTATACACATCCACGTATCCATGGTATTTTAAACGCAACGTCTAAAAAAATACAATCTGTATTTTGCAATCGCTCCAAAGGCGATTTCATTACCGTCCGAACGATAATTTCACCCACGCGAACGAAGCGGCTCTTGAAAATGCGCCAATGCGACTAACACGGGGCTTAAAAACAAAACGCACTTCGCCCGCGCGGGCAAAGCAACTGCAATGGAAAATTGCCTTTAAGGTTGGATTTCCTTTCAGTGCAAAATGTCACGCTATCGATTTTTTGCGACGCTTACCTTATAATTGTGTTCTGACATTCAAGTTCATCTATAATCTGATTAGTTCTGTTTGTATTTCAAAACAAAGCGATGGCAAAAAGTCGATCGCGCGACATTTTGCACTGCATGGAAATCCGCCTTTAAACCAAAACCAACCACAGAAACACTATCAATAGACAATACATTCATCGCACTGTATACCTAATCAAATCATTATTATGCCATGGCAACATTTTCCCACTTTACACACTTTTCTCATCCCGCGTGGAGACCACGCATATTTTCGTGAGTAAACTACCAGGGAAAACGTTACAATGTAACGCTTTATTTAAATACACCGACATTAATCCCTCTATTATGAAAGAGTGTTCTATTAAGTTATTAATTAAAGAAAAGAGTTAGTAAATTGAGTAAAATTTTTTTTGAATCCTCAGTATTATGCGAGTAAACCAACCAGATTAAACGTTATCATCGCATTCGTCGAATTTCACTTGCATAAATCATTAATACTACCATTTGCGTTCAAGTATGAAGCGTAAGCCGTAAACGATTTAACGGGTTTGTTTACGTTTTAAACATTGGGAATTTGGGATTACTCGTTCAAGTTCAAACTAAGAAGTTTACGCTTTTACGGATTTTAACCATGACCATTGCTCATTCCGGTTATCAACTAGGCGGAATTTTTCTACCGAACGGAATTTTCTTTTCAATTGTGAGAAATATAATAGTTAACATTCACCGAAGGTCCGAAGGCAATGCAAAGTCTCATTACTGAACGAAACAATCGTTAAAATACAGTTTCCCATTGGCTAACAGCGCTGAATCCGTAGAATAGCAAGCTCTTATTGGACAAACGGCTTAATTTATTCGCAGGAAAGTTGCCAGCTTGGAGAATTACTGAACGCTTGCATGCTTACGTACGGAACGCGAACATGGAATTTGCTTGCATGAGGTGTTATAACTTTGGTCCTGTGGCATGTCACAAATTTTATATTTCACAACTCGGGGAAACGGTATACAGCTTAGTGAGCTTACTCACTAACTTAAGACTTAAGTAACTTTCTAGGATCGTCGTGCATGTAGCTCTGTGCAACTGAATATATCCCAGTTTTAAATCATAGTAATTGCTTGAATATAATATTACGAAAATATTTCTTTAATTCTTAAATTCTTAAATCTGCTCATGAATCAAATGATATTACTTCACTGTACATGTAGCGATAACAAATCGTTATTTCACAGGGGGTAAGGTTTTATATAACTCGCCGATAGAAAGGGATCGCTATATATATGGAAAGTTTTATTGCTCTTTATTACGTTGTCGGGGCCGCACAAATAAATAATGTTATTCCTTTGTGACTCTTGTGGCTTCGCCTAGAAACGTTTCATATGCATGTTTTTAAACTCTGCACCGACTGCACGATTATGAACAACTTGACATGTACGACACGATAAGTTAGGAAATCTAATGATCTATAGATTAGGCGTGTACAGGTACCGACATAGCTATGTTCGACCCGAAATTGATGTTAGCGAATTGAAGCACAATAAATTCTTCTGAATTTGCACATTCTACAATACAAACGATAAGTGCATATGAACATGTACATATATTAAAAAATAATGCTGCCAATCAGATAATGCTTCCACACTTTCGCAACAGAAATAAAAAATATGATGGACTTCCCTTGGTAAACAAGGTCAGAACTGTATGTAAAACTAATTAAAACTGAGTTCCTAACAATCCGGTCTTATTTCATGTCACGTCCGCGTCGAGGATTTGGTGCATCTTAGAAGCTGTTTACATAAGCCCGGTTATTCGAGATAGATGATTCGGTGGATAACACGATCCTGGCAGTCGTATAATAACCACAACGATAGCATGTGCTTGTTTGGTGTCACAAAGACTTATTTCAATACCTCAAAGTCCTCTCACGCTTCGTTGAATCTCGCGCAACCGGGCTAATGTAAACAGCTCCTTAAAGTGTATATGCAAGGAAAAATGATAAAATCAAAATTGTGAAATTCCGAGATACTTTAATGTCCTGGACTAGATAAAATACTTTTTGGTTGTAAAAGCACTGTTAAGGTAAAATCTTCAAATCAGCCTGAAACATACGGGAATTACCCATTTTTTCCATCGTAAATTGTTGAAAAACTGGTACCGAGAGTTTCGGTCTTGTGACGTATGCAGACACAGCGTGTATTCGTGACACAGCTGAGCTGCTTGGCTGCACGAAAGCAACACAACATTACCGATCGCGACTCGCAAGACAGTGACTTATTTGTTGCAATAATCGCACGATGTCCGATAACGAAAGCTTGGAATCACAGACGGCTAAAAAACAGTCGACAGATAGCGAAGACGTTGCTGAACAGTCGTCTGTTGTACAGCCTTATGAGCTTGAGCCGGTTGCCGACAGCGATTATGAGGAAGATGAGGTAGACGAAACTGACGAAGGCGGAATTTTGCTCGAAGAAACCCTCGAAGCAAAATTAAAAAAAAAAGGAGCAGCCAGTTCGTGGTAAGTTTGGGAAGACAATTTTATTCTATAATGTTAAATTATTCCTCATATTCTGCAAATCTCTATTGACAAATGAATTGTTTATAATATTTCATTAAAATTATTGTTATTGTTATTGTTTTTATACATAAAACGTGTACATTTCAGTGTGTACAAACATGCAAGCAATAAAAGTTATGTTTTTCTATCTACTATTACGTTATTGGCTATACAATATATATTTAGGAAATATATTTACAATTAAAAAAAGGCTTTGTTACAATTATATACTAATACTTTTACTAAGAGACGTTTCCGTTAGCATTGTTTTCTAACATATTTTTCTTTAAGTGCTTCCTTGAAAAGATAACTTTTTTAAATTTCAGCTCTTCATCATATTTCAAATTTTTGTTCCTCCATAGCGAAAACTTCTTTTCACCAGGGGGAATGTTGAGTTTATTCCGGGTGTTCATTTTGCGAACTTCATTCCCTTTTAAAAACTGGTCGCATAAATACAGCGGTTCAAGTGCGTTCATGCATTTGTAAGCGATTAGTGTGTCTCAATACTGTAGATATTATGTCATCGTATTGGTTATAATCCTGCGAGCAAAATTTTATACTGTTTCAAGTTTTTTTTATATTTGTTGCCGATGTATTTGATCACACCGTAGAGCAGTAATACAATTTGCTCATCACTAAGGCATTGACAATCGTGCATGTAGAGGGTTTCCCTATCGAAGCTGTCCTTTAGTTTTGCTATTAAAGAGGATATGACGTGTCGTATATGATGATCGTAACTTAAATAGCTAGATATTAGGGCTAAATTGCACACCCGTCCACTAGTTATTGATATCACTGTGTAGCCTTGCTAATGGCTAAGCAGTGGAATCTAAAACTATGATCAAATTGCATGCACATAACTGTGACTGTATATATAGGCTGTATATTAGGGCTGGATTTCCATTGACAGAGAAATTGTTTGCTGGCGAAATATTTGCATATATTTTCTTTAGAATTTAACAGCAGAAATAAATTAGTTCAACTTGACTGTTCTTAATTCAAAAGAAAAGATGCAAATATTTCGCACGCGATCTATCTCATTGCAAGTGAAAATCCACCCATACTGGCTACCTGCTACGCAAATATTCCGCTAATGAGCTAAGCATTAATACGTGGCCTTAAGCGTACTTTACACTATACCGGATTCGCTTCTCACGATATCTTCGCTTGCCTTTAAAGGGCAATGGTTAGTAACAAATGCTTATAAGTTTGATAGATTTGGTATATGTAAAATATTATTTACTTTGATCTCTGACAGTAATTTTTTACTAGCTTTTAAAGCTTCAAAATTTCACCCACTCCGGAGGCAACCGGTATAATGTAAATGGGGCCTTATTAATTTTTAAGTGGGTACTCGGCGTATATATTCGCTATGGCAATGCAGTCCAATCTAAAACTATATAATTATATTCAAATTCAATGTATACTTCACAGCATATCACAGTCTGCCTGGCCCGTATATCTAGTTACTACGGCCTATTAAAAGCGTTTTAAAATTCAGTTTACTCCATTCTAGACTAAATATAGGATTGCGAAGCCGTATTTTTGTAATTAATCGCTACTGCCTACGCAGTTGCATTCAAATGACCCATTCATTAGATAGCGCTGTCACGAACAGATGAACGATCGCATGTGTACGCTTATCTGACAATCTCAGTAACAATTCTTTTTATTCATTTTGAATAACTACACAAAAAAACACTTAAATGAATATACGGTAACAATTAATGTATGTAAGGAAAATTTACTTTAGTATCTAAACAAGATGAAATGTGCATGGGCCTAAATTTCCAAATTGTTCAATAATAAATATACATATATGCTAATATGCATTTTAGCATCAAATGTTGCATAACAACTGTCTATAAAATAGACAAAACACTTTTCGACGTTTCGACCTGAGGGCCTACAAAGGCTCTTAGGTCGAAATGTCGAGAAGTGTTTTGTCTATTTTAGGTAGTTGTTATACCACATTTCATGCTAAGTTGTTTTAAGACGCTGCCACGCTGCTACCTGGTTATATTGAAACACATCTATACAGGGTGAGTCAAAAAAAGTCCCCCTATTGAAATGAAGCCTTTGTTGATTTGAATGCATGATCAACGCAGTAGTGTGTAAATAGCATAGTTATTAGGTTGAGGCATTCAAATAAAGCGTCTTGCTTTCAATTGGGTTTATCATAATATTAAGGCAATCAGATTCTAACAAAGGCTTGATTTCAATAGAGGGGACTTTTTTCTGACTCACCCTGTACATCTCTTCGCAGCGACCATGGTCTCCCTAAAGGTACTCATACATAATTATATGCATTGTTATGCAAAATTAACATTAACATACATTCTAAAAGTCACCGTATATTTTCTTGACATCATTAAGAAAGATAGAAAACAAGTCTTTAACCTTATACTTTCATATCTCGAAAGAAATTTTGCTAGGTATAAGATGAGAATGCCAGCTTTCTCACACCAAAACATGGTAGTTTTCTTTTTTCCTGTTTCCAATGACCATCTGTTTTGTTTGCATAAAAAACCATCTTCGTTCACCAATTTTTTTTTGAATGATTCACTATAACGGCCATAGCCGTTTTAGTTGAAGTTTCGAAAACGCTTTCTAGCAGTCATAGCAACTGACTGATTTCTTTAGCAATATGTTTCTTAATTAAAGGTCAAAGCGCTGCTTTGTCTCTTTTGTCAACTGTTACCACAAAGCTTCTTAGAGATTCTTCTTCAATGGCAGTAAACACCCATTGTCCTTCAACGCGATGACCATGCACGATGATATTTCCTCTTACCAAACTAGCTTTCGTCAATGTGAACAGTTTCCCAGGCCCGCCAATCTGCTCCTCTCGCTCAAGAAGAGTTTCTTTTCGCGACATACAGAACGAGTCCCAGTCGATTGCTGCATGTGTTAAAAGCGATCTTATAAGTTCATGACGTATTTCATCTTGTTTCATATCACGGCACTACCAGTAGCTACGTTTAATCGATCAAATTTCAATGCCCTTACCCTTCTTTCCTCACAATGGTAACTTCCCTGCTCAACAAAATCTTGTTTCCCACACTGGATTCCGATAATTGTTAAATTAAACAATAAAATTTCCGATTGCGTATCTTTAGCTTTTTTTTTCAAGTTTAACGTACACCTGAACGCTTTTTCCCATGTTTGCCGTGCATGCGATCTTGGGTTAGTGTTTATAAATAAGGTATACTGTGAAAGCAATGCTACAGTCTATTACTGAAAGCAACCGATGCCTGAGTTATCGTTCCAGTTTGTTTACAGATCAGTGGTTTTTATTTTCATAGCCAACTTTGAACTTAATTTTTTACTTCTAGTCCGAATTTGTCGACAATGTTGGTATCTTTTTGATCGGGGGTGAACAAATTTTCAGAAAATATAAAAACCCAAACGCGAAGGTTTCATTGCAAAAAAAATCATGTACTTTAAGGTCCCTATTACCCCCTATAGCTAGGGCGGGAATCTACCGCCAGATATAATATTATTGTCTGTATTTTTAGTGAAACAGCGGATGAAAAGAAACTAGTACCTGTTGGACAATTGGTGAGTTATTCAAACATAACATTGAATATTACTAATTTGGAGAACCGTGCTAGAGTTCTTCCGCGCCCTCCTCATGTGAACACCGTCATTCACTTTTACATTGAAAACACCTGCACAGGACGAATTTTGAGCACTGTTTTAAATTCGTACGCGTAAACGTAGTCCTAGCCTTCACTTTCCATAACTATTACAACTATTACATTTCAGAAAATAACAATCCAACGCATTCTGAAAGTTGCCAGAAAATTTGCGACGTTGCGTGTTACTATAAAACCTGGGTTGAGCTTATATGATAATAGTGCCTAAGAGATTGCTTCCGGTCAGGAAAATTATCCTCCGGACCTGATCGGACCGTATGGTTTCTTTTGTGTTTAAGACAATTAGTTTTGGTTGCGAAGCCACTGACATAAGAGAGACGTTTTTGTTTGACCGGTCCAGAGGCAAATTTTCCTGATTGAAAATTAGCGTTGAAACGAACTTTTATTTGATGATGCGAAATTTTGTCTTCATCTGAAAATTCTTGAATTGGTGGCAATAGAGTGGGTTAAGCTCGCTGCTACGTACGGCTCGCTGTCTGCTTTACTTCTGCAAAGTATCCCAGGTGCTAACCCCTGTTAAACATTAACTGTAATCTGATTTCCCCATGTTTTCACGTCGTGTCAAGTTAATTCATTTGACGCCTTTCGAATGAATCCGTACTGTAGTTCCGATTTGCTGATGGCAGAGACAAGTTTCTCATGTTCCTTGGCGTGATTGGCAGTATAATATTTGGCGCTATTGCACCAGTGCAATGTGTATTGATGGGGGAACTTGTTGATGATTTCGTGGATTTTACGATTTGCCAAAAGAATGCGAACTGCACTGATCCACCTGACTTAGAAGACTCGATGACAACAATAGGTCAGTTCTATTATACATCTTGATATTCAATTGACATTGTCTTTTATCTCAGCGCTAGTTGTGTTTACCAAAGGAAAAAAAATAGAGATGAATAGCGAGGTTGCTTTACAAAAAAAATCATCTTTCCACCTACGAATACCGGTACTGTATAACCCCAAATTCAATTTATTAATCAATGAACGAACTTGCGTTTTAGACTAATTTTCGACCGAAGTGACTAGACGAAAATAAATTACCACTGCTAGAAAGATTACTTAAAATAGTGCAAAATTTGGCTGCGAAATTTTGTAAATTACGGAAAACATAGCCATGCGAAGTTGGCAAATTTCGTATACTTTTGTATTACGTGCACGTGCGGTAGTGTAACTAAATTAGTTACAAACTTCCGCCGTAATTCAAAAATTTACAAAATTCGTCATTTTCGCATTGCTATATTTTCCGTAGTTTACATCAATGCGCAGCCAAACTTGACAGTTTTACTAATTTTAGTAAGCTCTTTCAGAAAATGTTGTTTTATCGCCGAGGTAGGAAATCAGTCTTAAGCGCAAGTCGTCCATTACCATATTGGACACTGCTGGAAATAGTTGATCCTCGGTTTGCCTGCCCGGTTTTATCTTTTGATGGGTTCTTATTTCATATCATCAATAACGTGTAAAATCAAACATTTTAAGCAAAGAGTTTGAGGGGCATGTATACGTTAATTAGCACGATCACGGACCGTAAATGTAAAATCGATTTCGAAAAAAAAATAATACGATTATGTCCAACCCACTTATTAGCTGTTGAGTTGGCTGCAAAAATATTTTTGTGAGTGGAAACACATACAAACCAAATGTTCAAGTGAAGAATTTTTTTCTTGATGCTATGATGTTGATGTAATTTTAATTTTTATATAGGGTTGTGGTATGTCGGTTTCTCGATTGCTAACTTCCTTTTTGCTTGGATGGGATTGGGTCTCTTTGGGTTAGCCGCTGAGAGGCAAGCACATAAAATGAGGTTGGCGTTATTCCGAAGTGCCGTTCATCAAGAAATTGGTTGGTTTGATGCTCACACGAGTGGTGAGTTGATCAATCGCTTGACGGAGTAAGTGACAAAATATTTTCCGTAAATCATGTATACGTGTGTAATTGTAATTTGTTTCTTTGGCAGTACATATTCATAATTTGTATATAATTTATAACAGTGCATGATGGGAATATTGCTTAATCAAAGATTGGCTCGGACCCGATTTGCTATATATGATTGTATTTCACCATGGCTGTCCGTTATTTCCTGAACAATGCTATTATAGTACAACTCTTTCTCTCAATAGTCAACCATCCACAGCCCTATACACTGACTAGAGATTTACTTGTCGACAACAATAATATTTGTGGTCGACAAGTCGACAAGTTAACCTTATAACGTTATCTTCAACTGAATAAGTCCTAAAAAGGGACGATACACATACAAGGCGCTTAAATTTGATTTGGCAACTGATACGTAGAGCTTGACAAATAGCTGACAGAATAGCGTGGAGACAAACAAAACAAAATTTCAAACAGCGACAAAATAGGATCATGTGCGAGGACGGTGAGAGGACGTGTATCTCACAAACCCAAATTTTCGTACTGAAATACAAATTGAATTTTATCAGTTTCGTTGTGTTTCTTCTACCATTGATATATAACAGAAAACATAAGAATTATGAATTTTATATGTGTACTTGTTCCGGAAATCGCTCTCTTTTTGGCGACCTCTTTTAACGACACAACATATCATTCACCATCATTGTATATGCCCGCCTCTTTTTTAACAAGTGTTGGCCATCTTTGTGTGAAAAACCCTTTCACAACAATGCAGTATTCCTCCAAGCGCTAGACCCATCTTTTAAATAAGAGAATGACACCTGTAATTACTGATTGATTGTTTTTGATACAGGGATATAAACAAGATAGCTGATGGTATTGGAGCGAAGTATGGGCGCATATTGTCAAGTATCGTTTCCTTTATCGTGAGTTATGCAATCGGTTTTGCTTACGTTTGGCAGTTGACACTTGTTATGTTTAGTCTATTTCCGCTAATGGTGATTGTCGGTGCTATGATGTCGAAGGTAAATATCATGTATTGATACGTGTGAAACTAGCCAGTAAGTTGCGGCTGCGTGAGCTGATATTGTACATCATTGTGACAAACATACAACGAAAAAATGTAAGCCAACGTTCATCTCTTGAGGTGTAAGAACTACATGAAGCGAGTTATCCCGGCTAGGCGAGGTAAAAAGTGCATCACATCAAAGGCTTAAACTGATCGTCTTATTCACTATTTAGCTGACAGGAACTTACGCCGCAAAAGAGTTGGAAGCGTATTCTAAGGCCGGACACGTGGCGGAAGAAAGTATTTCATCGATAAGGACAGTAGCAGCATTTGGAGGCGAATTAAAACAAGCAGATTTGTGAGTTTAATTCACAAGTGCAAAAAAAGAATAATATACTTGAGCTAAATTTTGGGTCTTGCATGAAAATACAAATTAAATTGCACACTCCCCTGACTAGCATATTATAAAATAATTTTAGTAAATATTCCTGCCTACGTCAGTACGTCAGCTTCCTTTGCGAAGGTGCAGTAAGCTGTGTAAATTTCTATCAGCTTGACATTCGCCTCAAATTTAGGCATGATTTACGTGCGATCCTCCATGTGCAGTGGCTAATTTATAAAACAGGCAGCTACCACATAACTCATTAATTTCGAAACAGCTATTGAAATTGAATTCACCCTCAATTCATTTCTATTGACTTTTTTCCTGTGTTTTATTAGCCAAAACCGATCAAATTTAGATTTGAAAGATTCAAGGATAAATGGATGTTTAGCCGTCTTTCAGTCTGACCACATGCAAGATTTAGTTTTGTCGGAACTATATTATTCACAGTCATAACTGATTATGCAGTACTGCTTCTTTGGCTTTAGTTGAGTGCTGCCAACATACATTGCATGAGCATACCATAAGACATCCGTCAGAAATTATTTGGATCGAACTTATCTTTACTTTTACGATCACTTTACTTTTATCACTAAATTTCAACCGTGTTTAGATATGAATCAAAGCTGGATGATGCTGCTAAGTACGGAATCAAGAAAGGTTTTGGAACCGGTGTTGGCATGGGATGTTTTCAAATGGTGAACTACATCAATTACGCGCTTTCGTTTTGGTAAAAACTTATGAATTTGTGCCGTATTACACTAGAATCGTTCAATTAATTACCCACTTTTGCTACCGGTAAAAGAGGATAAAAGCAAAAAAAAATCGAACATTTCCTTGATAGAATTAAACGTGATCATGCAGTTAAACGTGATTAATCCACAGTGTGTTTATTCAATTTGTACCCTTGAGATAGGAAATTTTATTGTTTTCAATACTTTTTAGACCTTCTCTTAATTCCAATTATGAGTGTTTTAAAAAAATCTCTAAAACCCTTTCAATATCAATTTTAAAAGGTACGTCATCAAGTTAACCCGAGACGGTGATGCCACTGCTGGAGATGGGATGCTGGTAAGCAATCAATTTCAGTGTTGGTCATTTAGGAATACATACCTCAGCATAATTCTAACAATAACAGTACACTTACCTTGAACAACGATGCTATTAATTTTGCTAATATGAATTTCCAAAAATTCCGACATTCAAATTGTTGAATTGGATAGGTTAAGATACTCAGTTCCGTATACGGGGACATTTAGTCTTATTCAATAGAATTCAATTTCTTCATCTTTTATGAGGCAAACCTTGCTTGCCAGAAGAGGCTCAAGTCCTCCCTGCGCAAGTTAAAGGTCTGTTCACATGATCCAACTTTCTCGGATCCAAATCACTTCTCATGGGTGTTTTAAAGTTTGTTGACTTGCAATATAATTATATTGGACAACAAGTCCCCTGAAACCAATGCAATACCACTTCATGCTTTCGTTTATCAATAACAAACTACATTCCATCCTTCAGAAGTGAATTCGATCCGACAACGTTGAATCGTGCGGACGGGCCTTAAACTCATTTCTAATCAGCTATCCAGCAAAAAAGATATCGAGCTATGTAAAATTGTAAAAAGGACTAGCTAAAGTGATACGGACAGAATCCTAGATTTTATAATTGCAAGTTAATCATAATCATTATAAGTAATCCATGTATTCATTTTTTTCCAGGTATTCTTTGCCGTAAGCTTAGGATCATTGATGTTGGGGCAAGCGGCTCCCAGTGGCGAAGCACTGGCTGCTGCCCAGGGAGCTGCTTTTGCCGTATTTCATATCATCGATAGGGTAATGTTTGTTCAGTATATGTAGCAGAAATAAATGGAATTATCACAAATCATAAGCTAAATGTTGAAGATTTGAATTGAGTGGAAGTTGAATGAATGAAAGTTGTGAGAAGTCATTTTAAGATGACATAATTATAACCTAATTGCGATAACAAAATAATTCTTACAGAAATCCGAAATAGATGCCTCAGCTGATGGCGGCCTAAAGCCGACGACTATTAGGGGTGACGTCACTTTTTCAAATGTAGATTTTTCTTACCCAACTAGAAAAACGGTCAAGGTTAGTTGATTTATGCCAACTAGACTTTAGGTTTATCTATTTGTTTCTGGGACCGGTTGTATGATAGCCGGATAGCGCTATTCACCAGATAGTGATTTTTCAAACGCTTTGAAATAGCCTGCATGTAATTTGCTAGAACTTTGATCAAATATTGGTATTCCTAAATTAAGGATGCTCTATAATAATTGCTCGTTCCAAAGAAGAAATTTCATCGCTTTTTGAGCATTTTTTGAACGGTTGAAAAAACCACTATCCGCGGTGGATAACGCTGTTCGGCTTTCATACAACCGGCCCCTGGAGGCTACTAATTTTGTCATTCACAGATAACCCCAACGTTTTCTCCGGTTACCAAAATTCCATGCATGCACCCTAAACATTATTAAGATTATTGTGCTTGTGCTCTAAAAAGGGATGAATATGCAAATATATGTTTTGAAATTTGTGGGTAGATAGAAATTATGCATGTTATAAAGAAGGGTTTTGTGCAACTCCGTTATTGTACGCACTGAGTTTGAACTCTTTACTTTTACACACTGAATAGATCCTTGGCGATTTTAATTTGGAAGTGAAAAGTGGAAAAAGGGTTGCATTAGTGGGAGAGAGCGGTTGTGGAAAAAGTACGATCGTCAAACTTGTGCAGAGATTTTATAAACCTCTCCGCGGAACTGTGAGTAAATATTCACTCGTTTATATGTCTTTTTTACCCACATTTTTAGTTTTCAGTGATTGTCAATATTTTTGTACATTTTGTACAGTTAATCTTTTATCAAATATGGTGAAACAGCTGCCCAAAATTGATAACAAATTCGATGTTCCGATATTATGACCTTTATTCGCAGTGTACTGACGTTATAGCAACCTTATAAGAGGTCCTGGCAGTACGTCTAAACGATCAGAAGTATTTTTGTACATTTTAGGCAGTTGTTTATTCACATTTGATGAAAAATCATTGCAATGATTTCGTTTATCGTTACTATTACTAAGTCTTATTGGATGGATGTTGTTGTTAAAATGTGTTATCGGTCTTTCCGAGTGCCGTAAACGATGTGAAAAAAAACGAAAAAAGTTTGCAAACCACGTAAAAATGCAATGCTGACATCACACTTCATGTAAACGACTGTGGCGCAGCCACCCTGACAATTTGGGCCTGCTATGATAATATCTTGTTATTGATTTACTGTCAAACAATGAATTTTTAAAGAAATGAGTAATAATAAAATATAATTTGCGTATTAGGACTAAATCGCCAGGCTGGCTACGGCCTATATGGCACTGGTAAACGATCATTGCATGGACATCTTTCTTCTGCTGGTTCAGGTTTTGATTGATGGTAATGATATATCAACATTTAACGTGAGGCATCTTCGTCGATTCATCGGCGTGGTTAACCAAGAACCGGTCCTTTTTGCAACAACCATCGCAGAAAATATTGCATTTGGCAAGGAAGGAGCAACAAAAAAAGAAATTGAAGAAGCTGCACGGCTGGCAAATGCACACGACTTCATCACGAATTTTCCTGACGTATGTGTAATTTGAAAATGCGAATTTGTTTGTAAACTCTGCTCACCTAAGCCATGAAGATTCTTAAAATCGTGTTAAACGAATCAAATTCAAAGAAAGTTATTTTTACATTCCATTCACAATTGGGTCTATTTGAGAAATTTGGGGCTTAATGCTTAATGCCATGTTACATGATGCAATTTTTCTTGCAACTTGCAACGCAATTCTACTTTTAAGTGATGTAAATTAGTGAAGAGTCTTCAAAATGTTAGTGTAAGAAACACCATAGAATGTAATAAAGACAAAAGTTTGGTAGTTGCCAAATTTACATCTCTCAAAAGAGGAGTTGCATTGCAAGTTGCAGGAAAAATTGCACCGTGTAACAGGGGCCTTTTGGGCAAAATAGAATTTAAAGGGGCCTTATATAATTTCCTAATGGAAAGAAGGGCGTTATTGTTTCGCATCTAAATTTTCTAACCCTTACCCTTACAGCCTAAAGAACCGGTGCCAATACCCTTGTCTTCCTGCTTGTTTTCTCCTCAGAGAGCCCTTTGACATGGATTATTATTTTCCGTAAATGTATGTGTTTTTATTTTTAGGGCTACGAGACTCTTTGTGGCGAACGTGGAGTTCAAATGAGTGGTGGACAAAAGCAAAGGATCGCTATCGCGAGAGCACTCATACGTAATCCAAAAATCTTGTTATTAGATGAGGCAACGTCGGCGCTCGATTCAGAAAGTGAAGCAGTTGTTCAAGAAGCTCTTGATAGGGTGAGACAGCAACAAATACTTGTTAAGTTCCCATTGAGTGCATTAAAAATTTGTTGAAACATTGTTTTACCAAAAGGCGATGAAATTAAACGAATCAGAGATGATATGTTCCCAAAACATCGAAGCAGCGTAGTAGGCGACAACTGATAGTTATCGACGACCTCATTTTTTGGCGTTTTTTTAGTGTGTGAAAACTATTGTTTTAGTTCTCAAGTACTGTTAATCTCCGCGCTATTTCGGTTAATTGCTAAATCAGTATTTGAGCGCCAGTGTGTCGAATCCTTTATCGGACTTATTTAGTTGTCGATAACTTTTAGTTGTCGAATAACAAATAGTTGTTGACAACTAAATCCCTAGTCTGTCGAGGCCCTTAGATTCTTAACGTTTTAACCCAACAAGCTCCTAGCAAACTATCTTCATTTAAGCTACAAGACATTGTACATTCCAATTGATTTAGGCAGGAGAAGGTCGCACAACTATTATCATAGCTCACCGACTATCGACAGTGAGAGATGCCGATAGTATCGCGGCTGTAAGCGAAGGTCATATTAAAGAAATTGGTTCGCATGATGAGTTAGTCGCAAAGAAGGGTCTCTACCATACATTGTTGAAAATGCAGGTAACCCTTTGACTACACAACTTTTGATGTGGCAATCAGTTATTTCTGGATGTTGACTATCTGTATCGACGATTTCATCTACTTGTATTTAAAAAATCCTTTCAAGTCACATGCTTATAAAATGCCTATTAATTTTTATAATTAAATGTGGCGATAGTTTTGTATTGTACATTTTGTATTTTAGCATCTGCATTTTATGAAAGCTACATAGTCTATTAAACCTCTAAGCCGCTTTCTCACTTTAATTGCATGTGAGAGTTCGAAAGGCAAAAAATGCCCGATTGAGGAATTAGCTACGCTTAGTGGCAAACTGCTCTTTAGTTTCAATTTTCCTATCACGTAGGAAAAAGGAAAGGACGATGTCAGCGATGATGAGGATGATATGAGAGCAGAAAACGATTTTGAGAGGGGTGAAGGTTGGTGCCTCTACTTTTAAACAAATGCATATAGTCATTGCAATCGTTCGGATAACTTGAAGCGCTTGTGTGTGTGAGTGTTCACGGAAAATCTTTAAGTATTTCTAGTTCTTAGAAACTGATTGACGAATGACGTATAACTTCAATAACTCTATAATTCCTGAGCCGGTGCGGAGCACCGTGCGAGGGTATACTAATTCCGTCCGAAGATTAGGAATTACACCCGGAACCCGGGAGAACAAAGCGGAATCAAATGTTGTCCAAAATTTTTTCAGTAGTCATTGTACATGAACAAAATTTAGACGAGTACAGACTGGTACTCAGCGACTTGCTGATTGGCTAAGATAAAAAGGTTGTATTTCAATAAAAAATCTTTAAACTGCATGCAGCATAGCTAATTGAGCAGGAAAATTGGTGAATTTACTTGAATTTTTAAATGACTGTGTTTGTTTCAAATGTGGAAAATCAGTTATCGGCTTTATATTCAGTTAAGTCATTTCATAATATAAGTTTAGAGGGTTAGGTCTGGCTAATTCAGGAAACATTTTACTTCGTTTGAAATGGCGTAGGGTTGCTGCATGCATTTTTTTCTAGCTCTTTGATCTTGAATTTCAGCAATTGATGGAGCGTTCAAACTGGGTTCTGTTGGTGGAAGTACATTAAGCGGTTCATTCGTTACGAAAACGCAGGTGAGTTTGAATGGCGTGTCCGGCTTTAGCCATAACTTTTAGCCAATTTTTCGTGTAATCATGTGAAGACACCTCTTGATAGGTTTTTACGTAATGTATTTCTGCATACGGGAATTTGTAGATTGATGATGATGGAAGAAAACCAGTATCATTTAGGAGTTTGATCAAACTGAGCGCTCCAGAATGGAAATACTTGGTTGTTGGTTGTTTTGGTTCAATCTTGTACGGGACCTTTCCCTTTCTCTACGGAAAAGCTTATGGCGGACTTTTTGATGTGTGTATATGTTCGTTATTATAATTTGAATTAATTGCAGAAATTTTTATCCTTCAAATAAAGGTCTCGCTTAAATAAATCGTTCTGTCTCGCTAATCAAATCATAAACTGTCTCTCACACCTTTTCCTCTTAGACATTTAGTTATGATCCGAAAATTCCGGATGAAAACGAAGAAATGGATGATGAGAGCAAAAAGTGGGCAGTCGTGTTTCTTCTTATCGGGCTAGAAAGTGGTATTGGAATATTCTTACAGGTATGCATGCTTATTTAACCCTATTTTAAGGCGTTTAATTTTCACACTATGCCACTTGCTTGACTTGCTGTAACCTTCGCTTTCAATCTTTTATTTCATCAATAACACCGGAGTATAAAAAAGAAAAACAAGAAGCTGAACAGTTATTTTATACTCTCAAGCATAAATTATTTTGTTTAGAATTGGTATTTGGCGAAGGCTGGCGAAGCGTTGACGAAAAGATTACGAAAGAAAGCATTTCTGGCATTCCTTCGTCAGGTAAGTGATATTCATACAGAACGTTAAGAAAAATAACCTATTAATGTTTACATGTATGTAATGTAGGCGTAACATTTTTCCAATTATTTGTTTATTGAGATATCGAAAGAGAGCATGTAAATTTTTCCAATTATTTGATTATTGAGCGAGATTTTGTAGCTGCATATTGGACAGAAGCTACCGTGCAGAAGCATGTGTTTTGGAATAAAGAATTGATTGTACAGTAGTGGCACCTTTCCTTTGCATATTCGCGCGTCTTTATTGTGAAATAGCGAGTTTAAGATGCAACAGATAAACGACACTAACATCCTGACCAGAACTTATTTTCCATGGAAATAATTTACTCTGCAGTTAAATATATTGCTATGTTGTGAACATATCCTGGCAATAGGAACAGGGCCTCTCAGAGAAATTTGAGGGGCCCGGGGCAAAATCCAGCTTGGGGCCCTTTCACTATAGAAGCAGTTTACTCCTATTTTATCTTATTGTCATCGTATCTAACATTTTTTATTTTCGTATTCATCCTGGGCACCTTTAACCCAGGGGGGCCGGGGAAAATTGCTCCTCCCCCCTAATGAGAGCTAATCAGAATGTTATAGAGTGTTATCACGAGTAGACGTTTCATTTACAGGAAATTTCGTACTATGATCTTCCTAATCATGGAACCGGAGCAATTTGTTCCAGGCTGGCGACAGAGGTCTCGTCTATTCAAGGGGTATGTATCTTACTGATACGAGTGCTCAGAACTCGTCATTTCTTAGCTAGCGCTGGATTTTTTATGGCAATGGGAAATGAATGGTTGCCATTCATGATAAGAGAATACATGTGAGTAGGGTTGTTTCGATCATAAATTTCAGGTCGATAAAAATTTTTACTTACCTATTCTTCACTTGTGCGAATTGCGAAATCAAGTACTTAATATTTTATCGAAACCATGCATGAATTAGTTAAAGCGGAAGTCAAGTCCGTATGTAAAGAAATTATTTGTTTACATTTTGAACTTCTATACTTTTTTAAATCCGTTTTGAATATCTAACAACAGTTACGTTCGTTATAAACTAGCGTTGTTGATGAGAAAAATTCGACTAAAATGCGAAATTTGGGCAAAATTTTTATCTCAGGACCTCACATTATTATGAAAAACACCCATGCACAGACTTGACTTTCACTTTAACAAATTGGAAAAAATAAAACTTTTATACTTTAATAAACTTTTTTATGATTTTTATGCATGTATTTATTAGGCAACTGGGCCACAACTTGGATTACTTCTTGCTGGTATTGTGACCGTAATTGGTGGCCTAATTGTTTCCTTAACTGCATCTTGGCAACTGGCATTACTCATGATGGCTTTCATCCCCCTTCTCGTGGGAAGTGGGATGTTCATGAACGCCTTTTTCGGCTCCTCAAAAGAATCCCTAAGTAGAGGTGGCAACGTACGTACTGACTTTGTGTCATTTTATTGATAATCTCCTGGCCTTGCATGTTGCTTTTTAAATTATATTCGCTGTCCATAGGTAGAAATTTCTTTTTCGAGTGGAAGCACTGTTTTGTCAGTTCTTTTCTCTTGTTTCTCATTAGTTTAATGTTGTAAAAATTAGGAAATACTTGTTCTAGTAAGAGGCTTTTTTTTCAGACCGCTGAAGAAACGTTTTCTAATATCCAAACAGTCGTATCATTAGGAAGAGAGGAGGAGTTCTACCAAAGATATCAAGAAGAGATGATTATTCCATACAGGTTAGAGCACAGATTCACTGTTCACAAAATAGATTATAAACAAGAGATGGCGCTAAAACACGTGATGCAGAAGTATTAGAAAAATTTGGAGACACGACGAAAGTTTCTGGATCACATGAAGACCAACCATGAAAATTGATAATAATAAACTTAATTTGTATTTCTTTAAACTTTTTAATAGTTTCGTCGTTATAAATCTAGTGTTATTTTGTTTCATTCAGACGTGCAAAGAAAACTAGCCATTTTTCTGGGCTTTCCAACGGTTTTTTCTTTGGAATCATGAATTTGAGCTATGGAGCAGGATTTCGTTATGGCGGATATTTGGTTGAAGAAGGTGACGTCAATATAGAGGAAATGATGACGTAAGGAAACCCATTTCGATCTTGAATAAAGTTGTATTTACTTAATAGAAAGAACTGATGAGGTTGAAAATGTGGAACATAAGTGTTTTTAAAAGCCCTAAAATCTCATCACAGATTTTTTAATTTCGACGTTTTTTTTCCTCATATTCTTGTCTTTTCCACAAAAAACCTCAGATATACTTAAACCAGATAAATAATTCATTTACGTTGGGGGTATGCATAACAGAGGCTTTAAACCGCTTGAATTTTCGCTCAATTTTTGCTAAACATAACTTGACAACATAAAACATAAACTCAAAATTCAATAAAAAAATTAAACTGTGTGCTCATTCCCTTGGTCAGCTGGCCTTGATACACATATTCTGATGTTAAAATAACGCGTGCAAGCATTTAATTTAATATTTTTCAAACGCATTTTTTCTCTTCCGTGTAGCTCAATAATCACCGTATTAATATGCTGTGTTGTGCTTGGACAACTGGCGTCGATAACACCGGATTACAAAAAAGCAAAAGAAGCAGCTGAACGAGTATTTTATCTCCTGGGTTCAGTCCCCGACATCGACGTTTACTCAGAGGATGGATCGAAGCCGGTGAGTAAAATTGAAACTCACCATTAAACTTTACAATTTGTACAATATGTAGGTATTCTTGGATGTAATTTTTAACAATATCAAAATTAATATGACCTTGGCTAATTTTGTTAATCGCAGTTATATGGGAACAAATGTTACCTTGTACTAAACAACAACTATCTTTGTTGCAACATTTCTTAGCTCGCCTATAGGAATCACTGACGACGCAATTGTGTCCATTTTGCGCGTTTATATATTATTGTTTTTAACCGAAGAAATTCTTGGGCTCTTCAGTTGTACGTAGCCGCGACCCTTAAAAAATACAGCTATATTTATAATTTATTGACTCAAAAACTGACAAGAGAAACTCCAGCCACTCAAATCAAACTACATAAGCATTTTTGCCATCGAAAATTCAATCAATCATGTGTTTAAGCCCCCCCCCCCCTCCCCTCACACCCGCCTTCGTATGAAAAGTTCTTCCTTTTTGTGTTGCATGATTTAAACACTCTCGATGTTAAAATACCATCGCTTCTTAATTAGACAGTATGTATATCATTCCTGCAAATATCAACTCGTGAATCCAGTCAGTTCTATCTTATTACTATATTTTTGTGATTACTTTTATATGCTCGTTCTCATCATTCAGGAAACGTGCAACGGTGAGATTACATTCGCCGGTGTTAGATTCCGTTACCCTACCCGACGAAACTTGAAAGTTCTTCGTGGTCTTGATCTAACTGTTAAACCAGGTCAGACCGTCGCATTGGTAGGAACAAGTGGGTGTGGAAAGAGTACAACAGTCTCATTGGTCGAAAGATTTTATGATACGAGCGCGGGTCATGTGGTAAGACGTCTACCTTATGATTACTTACATGTAGAGACGTCGGTAAACGGTTATGAATTCAGTTCAAGCATTTGACTTCTGTTCTTTTATTTCCTCTTTCGATAATTACGTAACAACTTCATTGTTTCAAAAACTTTACAACAACATTACATTAAAAAAAATGGAGGTTTTACTAAGATAAAAATCAATAAACAGTTCTTCGCCGAGATTCACGGAAACTTCTTCTCGTTATAGATGGTGGATGGGGTTGGTGTGGGGCAACTCAATTTGAAGTGGCTTCGACGTCAAATAGGTGTAGTTTCACAAGAGCCGGTTTTATTTGATTTATCGATAAGAGACAACATTGCTTTTGGTGACACGTCAAGAAAAGTTTCTGACATGGAAGTAGAAAAGGCAGCGCAAGAGGCAAATATTCACCAGTTTATCGTATCCTTGCCTAAGGTAATCTTAAAAAAAAATTTGTTAACGTCATATTAGCTGTAAATGTGTATATCCAGTTAGATTTTCCCGGTATAGTGGTGACGTGCTAATCGTGAGACACACAAAACATTAGGCATTCCAACAACAAAGCTATACATATACATGTGTTAGCTATATACTTATATTATTGTTCACCGAATAATAATTTACTAATATCAACAGTAAAAGAAATCAAAATCGGAAAAAAATAAAGCATGAATTTTATCTTTTTTATCCCTCCCTTCCAACCCTAGTCACCAAAGTGTGCATGCAGGGGCAGCCCCTTTGAATTCCCCTTATAAATCTTTGACTTGCGGTAGTAGGAACTATTGTTGAGATTATGATATCGCTTTCAAAGTATGATGTTAATTGGTGTTTTTGTTTAACGGCTTGTAATACTACTCTTGTGCATAGGGCTATGACACAATTGTCGGAGACAAAGGGACCTTGATATCTGGAGGACAAAAACAGAGAATTGCAATAGCACGGGCTTTGATTAGAGATCCAAAAATTTTATTATTAGATGAAGCAACATCGGCTTTAGATACAGAAAGTGAAAAGGTAATTCAAATCATTATACTGCAAAAGATCGGACAAAGTTTGGATCCATGGATCCTCATAGCTTGTGGCTTTTAATATAATACGTTTAAATACCAATAATTCAATAGAAATTTTTAAGCAAAGAACTTACAATGTGGAATTGAGTATCATGCACAGAACACAAAGTAGCGGCATAAATCAGTTGTGCAGGTTCCTGCATCAGCTTCCTGCATCAGCTTCAACTAAATTTTATTATAACCAAAGATTTCTTACTTTAGGTAGTTCAAGAAGCTCTTGATAAAGCCAGTATTGGGCGAACAACACTTGTTATTGCTCACAGATTGTCTACAATACAACATGCTGATGCTATTTGTGTAATTCGCCAAGGCCGAGTGGTTGAGCGTGGAACTCATCATCAATTGCTCGCAATGAAAGGAATCTACTACGCTCACAATAAAGCACTATCTTTGAAAAAGGAATAAATTCATTACCTTAACTCTCTCTTTTCATCCATAATGGGACTTGTTACCTTTTTTGATATTTTCAGTTAGTGTATTATAATTTCGCATCATTTTCAAAATAAACTTAGTCATGTTTAATAAACTAAGTCCGAGTCTCATCCTTTGCTTTTTCATATAATTATTCTTTCTGACAGGAAAATTTACATCTTGTTAAACTTCGCGGTATTATTGCATATCAAGCTTTCAAAATATTTTTTTCGAAGTCGCGAAAAGGATTTTACGGGTTTTTTGGGTGGGAGGGGTAGAGGGCAAGCGCCTCTTGCCATCTTGGTCAATTGCAAGCTCCTACCTATAGTACTCTTTTCTTACCTAGGTTGAACGGTCCACACTTTCCTTCTGCATTTATTTTTTATTGAAAGTATTACGACTGTGTTCTAAAAGTTTACTCGCACTCAAATTTATTGAGTGAGCCCTACAGTGTTTCCAATCCCGTCTGCCAGAATTTAAAGGTGATGTCCAGCCGTTATGTAAACAAACGACATGTTTACATTTTGAACTGCTATATCTTTTAAACATGAGGAACTGTATGTTTACCTCACACATTATTGGTTCTCTATGATTTAAAATGAATATGTGCATGGTAGAGTCTAAATAAGCAGAGCGCATTGATCCGTAATAACAATATTACAAATTCTCATGGTAGTCATGGGAAATACCAAACGGAATTTTTCGCAAATATCGAGCTTAAATATGAGGCCGTTCCAAACGTTTCCTCGATTCTAAGTAAAACCTGATACATTCAGCGATATTGTTATATAATATTTTATTTCTAATAACACTTCTAATAATAACATTCTTATATCTGTTCATTATGAAGGCAATTTCCTCTAAATTTCACTTTATTATTCTAACGAACACAAAGTTTTCATGTTAGTTTAAGTTTTTACTGTATTTATGGCTTTCGTGCGTTTTATAGCTTTCACTTCATAAGGCTTTGGAAATCTCACAGAACTCGTCATCGCCTCTAAGGTAGGTTTAGGCGAGCCTGGTGGTATTTTAAATCGAAATTGATGGAACAGCCTTGATAGAGTGATAAAAACGTTCATTTTACCCAGTGCTATTCCCGGACAAGCCCTTCGACCAATAGAAAATGGGAAGAAATCTAACTCAGATTTCCAGCCGATAAACTGTTCGTTTTCATTTAGAAAACGGGAAGGAAGGAATCTGGATGGGCTTTTCCATTTCGTTTCATCATGATGTATCCTCCAAAGATTCAAGATTATCGTTGTTCCTTTCGGAATGATGTGATCCTGAATTTTGGTATCCCGTACAGCTCTACGCATGATCAACGCAATTGAAACAGCATGTCTGATAACTTCACATATTGTAGCTTGAAAATACGGGAGATTATCAGCATCTTCTAGACAAGGGAGACGGGAATCTCCAATAACCCGGTCAAACTCTTCGTGAACTTTCTCTTGAACATTGCGGTATAATATCATATACAGTATAAACCATGTTGAGATGGCGTTGTTGGTATCGTGAGCAGAGAAGAGAACATCCATTACCAAGAACTTAATATCTTCTATGGAACCTAGAAGGAAAAAAATTAAAACTTCAGTCTTAATTCGAAATCATGCCTGCTGCATGAGCAATAATCGTACTATAGTAAGACTTTTCCGGTCTGATCAGTGGAACAGATTTAAAGGTTTAGTCGTACCAGTCATTGTAATGATACTAGATATCCTAGACTGAGACAGGCATGAAAAATATTTTTAGAGCAACAAATGTGATCAATGCCTATTGTGTTTTTTTTGCGATCCTCGTCTTCGTGTTATGGGTTTTCATACATTTATTTGTCAGAAGATAAATCAGTAGTAATTTTTATCTATATAGGATATCTCACTGGGCAGAATCGTACTTTCAAAGATACCGTGTTTATTTAACTATTATCACAGTCCGAGGAAATCTTTCTGTATTTAACCGTACTTAAATAATAGTTCAGCATTCTTTTGTTGGGATACGTTCTTCCTACCTATGTCACTATCACGTTCCTTTTCCTTTTCATTGCGAAATTGGACAATGAATGCATCAATTATGTCCCGAACTTCCCCTTCTTTGTAGGTTTCAAGGTGATATTTCAGCTGCTCACCGCAAAACCCGTCTCTTATGTTTAACACGTTTTGAAGGGATTTCGCATATGACGTTGGAAAGAACCTCAAAAATGGGAGAAAATAATGTGCACTCCCAGGGCGGATTACAGTAGCAAATTCTTCGTTGAATTCTATCAACTTCTTTATTGTCGGATCATCATAACTGAACTGTTTTCCAACCAACCATTCACATAGGATTATCATGCTTGTTTTCCCAAGGTATTCCTTCACTGAAAACGGATTCCCTTCCGTTTTGTTTATCTTTTGCAATAACCTGTCGGATGCGTTGTACAATCGTTCCTTTGCAAGGTTTTTACCTTCACCAAAGACGCGCAAGGCATTTGAAAACACCCTTCGACGAAAAATGTAAGCACTGCTGTGGTTTGTAAATCCGAGATCCTTGTTTTCAAATATGACATTGAATGGAAACTGTGATTCGTCAACACGACCTGAAAAATCATCTTTTCTTGTCACAAAAGCTTCCTGAAACAATTCAGAGTTGTTTAAAATAAGAAATGTTCCAATGGGCAGAGAAATTGTGTAAAGGTCTCCAAATTCTCTGCGAAGGTTTTCCATTGAGAATGGCATATCCAAACCGACTTGAAGAACGTTCCCAATCAGAGGTATTGGTATGGGACCTCTTGGTAACTTTCGTCTGACTGCATAAGTGGACAGGTAAAACCAAGTCACATATAAAATCGCCACCAAGATGAATATTTCCAGGAGCATGATGAATTAAACAGTTCTGCAGAAAAAGGTTGGTCATGTTAATGATTAAGACAAATAGTTATGAAATAAAAGAAGATAACACATATGTAGCAAGGCGACTAACGTACACTCTACCATCAGCTTAAAACAGCTCCTTTTGCCGGGCTTTGGAACTAATGATGAATTTCACTTCTGAACCTTTTAACACCAGTGCAATTAAGCGGTGGCATTTTTATGATTGTGTTTTTCTTTTTGTCATGCACCTGTTTAATTACGCTCAAAAGTGAAAATATGCGAATCTGGGGCCGGTTGTATGTAAGCCGGATAGCGCTATCCACCGGATAGTGATTTCAACCCGTTCTAAATTCTAAAAATGTTTGAAAAGCAATAAAATTTCAACTTTGGAAAAAAAATTATTGAAGACGATTTAGTGATAATAAGATTCAATCAAAGTTATACCCAACAATAAGCGATTCTAAAGCGATTAAAAAAAACACTATATCCAACGCTATCCGGCTTTAATACAACCGGTCGCAGACCAACTATTTTTATCAGCCTCGCATTTGCTCATTTTTTTCTCCATTTGGTACTGAACTGAAACGTGTCATTCGATAGTTAAAACGGATTAATCTTTCCCAATGTGAAGCAATTATTAAGTTCATCTTTGATACTTCTGCGCAATATACTAAGCCACTTGAACCAGACTCTATATACTTGAAATATACAGCCATGCACAACATTAACTTGCATGCAGGAGACTCGTGTGGTCTTTGACCTTTTAATTACTCGAGCTAAAGCGAGAGTCTTAAATTCGGTCAGTTTTTTTCACGCAAGACTTATTTTCCCACTCGGCCAATCTTAATTTGGTCCAAAAGAAATACGTGGTGATCGCATGTGACGTATTTGTGACCATCTTATCGGCGTTGAGCGGCTCAATCAACTTTCCGCTTCTTCGTGCTAACTTAAGCGGCTGATTCCGTCACTTACACGTCTTTGTACTTAACATCAGCTCATACTAACTCTCGTCACGAAGGCCCTCAGGTCGAAACGTCGAGAAGTGTTTTGTCTAAATAATTGATGCTAAATACGCCTTCTAAGCGTACTCAATGGAAGCTAATTGCTAAATGACACTTCACGCATATTTTGTGTACTCAATCAACACTAAACGACGGAACGCATGTTCTGTGAACTTGATCAGAGCTAAACGACTGCACGCGCATATTCTGCACGATCAAAATCAAAGTCCGGCTTAAATCACAAGCAAAAACACTCCTTTTTGGCTCGATAAAACGCTAAACGTTTGTCATGCAGCTTGTAGGAGAAAACAGGGCCATTATTAGGATCTTATTTGGGGTTGTATATTCACGAGTGGCGTCGATTCATACCCTTTTAATACAAATCAGCCTTGCATAACAGAATATCGCTTCCGGCACTTTAAGCGGCTAAAATGGTCAAACCGTTCATATATCTTGAATTGAAATAGAGCATTTCCTTAAAAATACATTTCCCGTGCTAGAGTTCTTGAAAAACTAAAAACAAAGCAATCTGTCTGTACTAGCTGAAATGCGACTAGACCGATATGTCTGTTTTTACTGTGTAAATAAAAGAAAGCGCTCATGGTCCCCTCAACCAACGTTTGATTAACACCCATGTTATTTTGTATATTCATCTTCAATTACATAAGCGTGAAACAATCGCGACCAACAGAAACATGTCGGGCGTAACAATAAATATGAATTTTCATGCTTTAATTCAAATCGCAATCGATAAGTACTGTAATAGATTAACTGCATCACACACCTCTTGTCCGCACACCTCACCGTTTCCTCTGTTGTCCTTATCACTTCTCAATGCATATAGGCACAGTTATAGAATATACAAGGTTTGGAGACCACATAAAACTACAATACAACTCATTAACTATGTTGAGGTAGATTTATGCAAAAAATTGTGCCTTTCTCATCACGTGCCTATTGTATTTACACTTATAAACCAATAGCAATCTTATAACTAACATGTTTTTCAAGCCTAGGTTGAGGAGCTTAGCAAGACGAATGCCATTGGTACGTTTGGCTAAAATACAATAGACACGTGACGAGAAAGGAACCATTTTTTGCATAAACGTCGACAATAACACTGTTAATGAGTTGTATTGTACTTTTGTTTAGTCTCCAAACCATGTGACTATATTCTATCAACTGTGATATCGGTGATTTCAGACAGTTATGATTCGAAAAACAACAAAAGCTATTTTAAAGCTACTTAAAAGTATGGTGTGGCGTCCAATGGGTAATAACCGATTCTATAGTCTCCCTTGGTTTACATTATATCTACATAATCATATGTTTACATATAGCAAGTTCAACAGTGGCAATTCCTGTGCCATGCACATGCATTCAGTGGCTGTCACAATTTGCATCGGGTCGACATGTCAGGAAATCATGATGCGACGTCTGAAAAGTTTGTTGTATGAAATACGAGACTTGGAGATTGAACGAAGAGTTTTCCGAAAATGAAGGGTAGTTGCTAAAAGTAGCAGTAGCAATTTCAAGGTCAAGAAGTGCTAATAATTTAGGTGTTCAAATTTTAACTTTTTTATTAAATTCTAAAGTTACATGCGCTATTATTAATTTTGCCGCAAAATCATTGCACATTACTAAATATACACAAAAATTATAGCGAAAAAAAAGCATTAGAAGTTACCGATTTAATTTGAAATAGAAGTTCGGGGATTTAATTGACGCATTCATTGCCAATTATTTTGCATTTATTTTGATAAATGATAAATGACACAATTAGAATGCATATGCTAGAGGGGTAGGGGTAAAATGCGGATACGGATTGCGGATGGCCGATGCGGAAGGGGAATACGGATGTGAAAATGCGGATGAGGGGGTAAAATACGGATGAGTGGATAAGTATGGCTGTGTCCAGCTTACCAATTTCTCTTAAGATCGAACAAGTATTCAGGTTTTTTGCATTATTGAAGGTTGTTGTTTGGTTAATAATTTAATACTAAAAGCAATATTCGCTGACGCATCCAAAGCAATTCGCAGGCGAAAATAAATAAAACTGTCAAGTAGGCAATTCATAGATAAAATGTACGTATAAACAAAGCAATTTTATGTTTATTCGTATTTTTAGTTCACATTTTTCTGCATGGCTATTTGTGTCCATTGTTCCACTGACTCCCGAGAGATTATGAAAAACCATATTCAATTCAATATTCAAAACTTCTTAAACAAGGTGAAAAAAGTGTACGCCTGTTGATTGACGTTGATTTAAACAACCAAACCTACGCACCCCCAGTTATTACAGAGCTCGGTGAACAGAAAAAGGCGGCAAAATGATAATTTGCATCCCATGCGTCGGGCTATACTTTCAGTAATTTGCAATGTGATGTAAATTGCATGTATGCATGTACGTTAAAACTGTTTTGAAAGCGGCTACCTGTTATGTAAGCGGCTCCATCGCCCTTGAACGACGGAATATTGATTGATGGCATCAAGCAAATCCGGTTGGCAGATGTTGTAGAAAAATCAAAAGAACCCTTAGCTCAGCTAACAACCCACTTAAACTCTGCTTCACTGATCTGAAGTGAGGTAAATTTGAGCATTAGTTCAAATAAATTTAAACGCACTAGTTCACTAGATTACCTAAAATTATTATAAAGAGATCAGAGAAAAACTTAAAGAAAATCTCGGCCCCAATGTCAATTTCAGGACGCCTCAAACGATATTTGTGCCAATATACAAGTAGAAAATATCTGAAAACCAATAAGAAGAGCTATCAGCCACCTTTCTTTTGGAAAACTGAATTAGCCGCATGCAAGATTGGAAAGCGAACTCAACTGATTTAATCGATTTTCTGCGAGCAAACTCACGCAAAGCATTAGTTCACAAATTGTCGTCTTATTACGTATTTTTATCATTATTGTCTTGACTGTCATCTGTCCATTTGCCGGCGAACTCGTGCTCGAAATTAGGCAAAGAACGAGACATCGATGGACAAAAATGCCTTCACAAATCCGCAGATTCTCTTGCACGAAAGTGAAAACACGCGGGACACAGCTGCAGCCATTGCGTTGATAAACAAATTGTCAGCGGATAGGTAATAAATTTTTAGTTTTTAAATCCCAGCTTTTACATATAAAAATCGTTTTACTTTTTTTCGCATTTTACCACCTCATCGGCATTTCCCATCCACATTTTACCCCCACATCCGCATTTTATCCCCTCATCCGCATTTTCCTATGCGCATTTTACCCCCCCCCCCATCCGCATTTTCCCATCCGCATTTTACCCCGTCATCCGCATTTTCCCTTCCGCATTTTACCCTCTCATCCGCATTTTCCCACCCGCATTTTCCCTTCCGCGATCCGCAATCTGTATCCGCATTTTACCTCTACCCTATGCTAGAGGAGGTAGATTTAACTAAATGCGGCTGAGTGACTGATAAAACGGTTTTCTTCTAAATAATAGGTTATTTGGTACGAATATTCATTTTTATATTTTCAATTTTCAATATGCCTTAGTAAGTTCACTTGATGTAAAGTATATAAACATTTTTATTTTGCAAATATATTTTCAAATTTCAATGCCGCGTTTAAATATAAACAACGGATTATATCACTAACTGATCGCCAAATAATAATTTTTATACTATCTAATGTTTTTACTTTTTTTTACTAAATCATTTTTCAAGAGATTTTAATTATATATAAAATCATATTGTCAATGTCTTAAATCTGATGTTCGCTCACTTTCGTTTTATCGCACACAATAAAAATTGTTTTGGATAACAAACCCCGCCTGGCTGCGATTCCAAACTTGGCTCAGCCTCTCCACAAGGGATATTAAATTGGAAATGATGCAGCAAATTGGACGCTACCAGGAGCAAATTCATCTTCGCTAGTGACTGCCCGAGACATGAGCGAATTCCGGCACCAAAAGGATAGAAACTCGCGGACGTGTTCCAGCCGCGGAACTTTCCACTCTCATCAAGAAATCGATCAGGATTGAAAGACAACGGTTCATTCCATTCTTGCGGATCGTTGTTTACATACCACATGTTTAGCAAAATTTTTGTGTCTCGAGGGATTTGGTATTCTTTAATGGTAGTATCACGCAAGGTTTTTCTACCGAGCAAGGGCACAGGCGAGGCATGGCGAATCGTTTCACATATGACTGCGTGTAGAAATGGCAGGTTCTCTGCATCTTTCCAACACGGAGTGCGATCTCTGCCAACAACAAGATCTAACTCTTCGTGAACTCTTTTCTGCACCTAAATTTCATAAATAGAATGAGTCATTGCTAAAGCCATTAGATTTGAAACGGAAAGTGGTAAAAATTTAACATTTAACGGCATCCCATGATATCTGAAATGAACAGCCACGTACTACAATTTCAAAGCTTTAAAGGGGTACGGCAATACAAATAACAAACTATCTTTGTGTTTTTAAAATTGCCTCGAAATATGTGGTGAGATTTAAAACATAAATCTCAAACTTTCATTTGTTCCAGACATTTTTACTTTTTATTTCCGAGAGCGCGCCGGGATTAATTATGCTATCGATGTGCGATATACAAGCGTATTTGCGAGCAAATTCAATTTCACACCTCAAGCCAAATTTAACTTTGGGATTCCTTTGTGTAAAGAATTTTATGAAATTTATTCATGATAAAAGCGGATTTGTTCAGTTTCGAAGCTATTATTAATCAAGACTTTTTAGGTAGTACTTACCTTTTCATGCAACACCATGTACAGTATAAACCAACTAAGCGTAGCTGTGGTAGTATCACTCGAAGCAATGAAGAAATCCATCATAATAGTCGTAATATCATCAATTGTTCCAATATCTTTTCCTTTCCCTTCAACTTCCTCCTTCTCATAGGCGGCAAGAAGGGCATCCGCGATGTCACGAACCTCGCCCGATTGGTATGTTTCTCGATGTTCCTTGAGCAATTTTCCGAAATATTCATCACGTACTTGTTTCGTTTGCCGAAATCGCCTCGAAATATCAAAAGGAAGATATTCATAAAACGGCAAAAAGTCGATATTTGTCCACTGGTGACTGACATACAAAACGTTATCAACAAATTCGCGCAGCGTTTTGAAAATAGGATCACCAGGCTCGCACCTTTCGGAAACAAGCCAAGATGTTGTTACGTTCGTGATAGCTTGAGAAAGATATTCCATGGGGCAAAATGCCGTCTCGTTTTCTCCCTCAATACGCGTCACCAGTTGCTTGACCTCATATAGCACTCGGTTTTCCGCGGTTTTTACACCATCACCATACATATGAAGTGCATTAGTGATGACCTTGCGACAAAAAATATAGAATGGACCGTATGGGACAAAAGGGATAGCCTTATCATTGAACAAGTTCTTCTTGATCAACCTTGATCCACTAGGTCTGTTCGCAAAGTCATCTTTGCTTTTGATAAGCATTTCATGCATTATTTTACCGCTGTTTACGACAACGAAATTTCCTGATGGTACAAAAAGTGTATAGACCCCACCATATTTCTTTCGTAGATGTTCCATTGAATAGGGCATCCGCTTGCCAACAAGATGAACGTTTCCTATCAAGGGTAACGGGAATGGTCCAGGGGGTAAGGTCTGTTTTTGCTTCCTGGTCGACCAAACGAACCAAACACAGTAGAAACAACACATCAAGAAAAACAGTTCCACCCACATTCTAAAACAATCAAGATAATCCTATTAATTTTATAATAATTTTACTGTATTGAAAACCATGATTACTTACTCAGTCATATGTTGCAAAGAAATACATCAACAAAATTTATAAATTTGGATTCGGATATCAAAATCATATGATTAATGATTTTAAATTTTATAATTCTATTACATTTTGCAACCTTTTCCGCTCACGCAATTAGCCGTCGAACAAATAACCTAAAGGCTGTAACCCTATATGTATATTCTGCTTATTCTCTCAATTGAGAGTTCAGAGATTACAGAGCGCTAGCTGTCAGACGATTGTCTCCGCCGCCTGGTACGAGCTTAATTTGCATACAATTTCAGGAGAATGAATCAAGCATTATGTAAATTGTATTTTTTGTAAATATTACTCGCCATATTATGTTTCAGTTTTCACGAGCTTTGGTTGTGATTTAAGCCATTGTTAATATGTAAGTTTGAAGGAAGTTTTAAAATCACTGAAATTTAGCTCGGTATGAAATTTAGCATGATTCTTAGCAAATATTCATTTGGAACTACGCATAGCTAACTGAAATAGTACAAGTGTAATAATTTATTATTCTGAATATTATTGGTACTGCATGTTATCACTAACCGTTTGGCTTTGGTCACACTAACCCGATTCCCGATTTCAGTTTTTCGGACCAAATTTGCTATTACACAAAAGCCCTGGCGTATTCCAACGTACATGCATACACACTGGACGGTAAACAAATATGCTGCGATTTTAATCTGGTATAATATGAGTTTAGTTGACGTGACAGGGGTTTTGCAGGGATATCTTCCTAACAAAGTAGCCTTAATTTCTGCAAAATCAAGTATACAGTCATTACATACAGGGATATACAGCACTTTTTATCTTATTAAATTTTAGTGCATCGGCTGGAATAGACTATTAAATTTCAGCTCGGCTGAGTATATACCTCACCAGCATGCGATCGATAATATGTCATAGTCTGATGATGATTTAATACTACTTACTTGAGTTTGTAATGTTCTTGAATTCAGATCTGGTTTCTGACTTCGTTAGTTTAGATTTATTAAGCTAATTCGCAGTTTCGACAACTCTTTGAGTGGAAAGATACAGAGTACGGTTCTATTATGGTGGTACTAATCACTTTGAGACAACACAACCTAAGGGGAAAATCAATAAAAAGGCAAATGACGGCCATAACAAAAAAGATGGCGGGTGTATATTTTACCAGATTGCATTGCGGTCGGAAATCGTTTAAAAAAGCGAACTGACGTCTTTTAAAGGGAAGGCATAAAACAGGAAGTTATTTTCTTTGCTGTGTGAAAATTTCCCGTCATTAGGAGTTTTTCATGCCGTCTTTTTTCAGTCAATCATTCTTAATTCCCGCAATGCAATCTAGATCTGGTAAAATGGACATGCCGCCATCTTTTCCGTTACGGTCATATGCTTGATTGATAATTATACCTCGTCAAATATCTCAACACATAATCGGCGGCCAGAAATACACAAGGATTCATTCATTCATTCATTCATTCATGGTGTCATTGCACCGTCAGTTGAATGGAAATTTTTATTTAATGCCACGTGATCAAAAACAACCAAATAAAAGACCTATTAATAATTATATAATACGTAGTAAAAATGACATTACTACGACCCATATACAATTTCAAATACCTAGTTTGAATTTCAAAATATGATTTGGAGGTGACGAAATATTTTTGCAACCATGCCTTGCAATAGCCAAAATCTTTGCCAGACAAGTTACAGTCACACGTTGCAACTTGCAAAGAGTAAACGTACTTCTATACTTTGTATAATGCTTGAAGCAATTTGTTACGCAACGTAACGTCTTTGAGAGATATGTTGCATTAAATTTTTTTACCGCATAAAAGGGCCAAGCATGTATGGCAGCACCAGGGGCATAACGTGGAGGTCAGGGGGAAAGGGAGGGGGCTACATCCGGTGGCCGGTGGGTATGATAAACCGACGAAAAGGCTATACTTTCTTTATACGCGACAAGCTAAAAATTAAAAGGCAAACATAGTTGCTGTTGCCTTTTTGGCGGTTTTGTTGCGAAAATCCCCTGTCACTCAGAAAATAGTTAGAACGAGAGCTAAGATTATGAATATGAAAATTGAGACATTTAGCTGATCGTTGTGGGGTACCATGCAGTGTTAAAATAAGAAACAGTTAACTGCTTGATTATTCCACCCACCGACTGTAATTTGCAACAAAAGATCAAGGTCATTCAATGTGGTGTACGGACAATGGATGTAAACAAATATGTAAACGAGAAATAGAGTACCTAAAGTACCTAAAAGGCTTGGGCACCTAAAAGGCTTAATTGGTTTGTCACAAGAACGTAACATATTTTATATCAGTTAATTTTATCGATTAAAATTGTGATGATGGCATTGGAATTGTTCGGTATAATTGTTACGATTTTGTTATGCCTAATATGTGTTTGGCTGATTTGGATAGCGTGGAAACGAATTCAATTGTGCAAAGTTTTGTCGTCCATTCCAGTTCCTTTAACACCTTGGCCTATCTTTGGTCATGCTCTACAAATGAAAAGGGATCCACACGGTAAGTTAATTCGGCTCTCGTGGCGTAGACTGAAAGACTAGATCCGTGTCGTGCTTAAATGAGTAAAATGACATATTTATATCTTATAACGGTTTCAACCGAACTGCGGAGTTTACACTAAATTGCTTTGCTTCTTACTGCTAAGCGATTAACAAAGTTGCTTAAGTGATCAAATTCAGTTAAATCACAGGTTAAATTATACGACACAACCTATATTAACATTCATCAACCAAGAAATATGGACCTGCAGTCGGTATTTTCTCCCTAATACATTGCTCACTTATTGTTATTGTTATGCCATGAATATTGCATGTAATAATGCAGAACAATGTTGACTTATATATATGTGAACATTGCCATAAATTTTACTTATATTGCAAAAAAATTCAATAATTATAATATATAATTCCACCAGACTGTTACAGAACAGTTGGCATATAATCTAAATTGTAATCTCTATTGAATGTTTATATGATTCCACTTCCTTATCACCTAAGTGGGATTCCTGCATCAGTTGCCTATATCTGACCATATAATGAAAAATTCCTATATTACTTATTTAACCATTCATATCCTAGCTGGCTTGGCAAGATTACCTTTTACTGACCTATACCTTTTAATACAATATAACACAATTTTTATAGCTTCATATTTCCCAGGAAAGCCTTTGTATATTAATTATTATATGTATATTAATATATGGTATATATTAGTCCACACAATAGTTTAGTGTCTAGCTGACAAATAATCGTCATATAAGAAGCAAGTTAATGTAAATCTGAGATGACAATTAATATATGCTTAAAGTCGACCAGAATGAAGATTTGGTGATATGTTAGGTATCAGTACAGTTAGTGAGCTAGATTAGGTTCAACAATAAAATACAGAGTAATTACTTAATTAAATGGTTAATTAGCTTGTGTGGGCCATATATAACTGTGACTTTTCTCTGCCCTATGATTCTATACTGGTAATACATAAATTGAACAGTCTATTATTGTTATTTATCATATCGATATGATAGATAACGATAGGCTATTCCATTTATGTTAATTACTGGTATATATACCTTATATTTTTCATACTAATTAACATAGCATTTGTATTTATAATTATGTGAAATTGTGAAAATTGGGGGCATAGGAAGCAGGGGGCAAGGCATAGCCCTCAATAATTATCTGAATATCTTTTGGCTTTCTTAATTGTTAAAGTATGATAGAAAATGCTACACATGAAATTACTTGAAATTGTATATATGTTGCACATGTAACCTAGCTGTTCTCTGAAATGGCCATTTCCTGAGGATTTACAGCAAACAAAAATAAAATTTTTCTTGCTCAGTGCCAGCAATGAGCCTGGCACTCATAATTTTGACTTATGCACCGTTTATAAAGCTAAACATGCTTGATACTACCAATTCCTGTGCGCTAAAGCCTGGAATACCGTGGTTAAACAAAATAACCGGAGGTCATCATCTTTTGTATTACAATTATTACACAGAATTTTACATCCAGATTAGAAGTTGGATGGAGAACCTCCGGGAGAAAGGGTTGACTTGTGTATGGATAGGACCGAAGCCCTTTATTGGTATTTTTAAAGCAGAGTTTGTGGAGGTATTTACATACTTTACATATTATATATACTAAAAATACTTTTATGTAAATGACAATTTTGTTATATAAGGTCTTTCTGAAATAAGTTTGAAATTGTCAAAATATTAAATGACTATGAACTTTCTAAATTTGATGTAGATTTTATTGTCGAGCCAAAAAAACATTACGAAAATGCCTCTTTACACTTTTCTTCACCCGTGGTTTGGCGAAGGTATGATTTTAGTAGAAATAAGTTGAAGCGAATGCGATTATATATAGTCAGTGATGATATGATATTTGTGATTTTGTGTGTGAGTTCGTTTTTTCTTTGATTAAACTGAAAAGTTATTTCCGAGTTTCTTTGTGACATAATATAGCTATTTGAAAGTTTTTCATCGATTTTTATTATTTTTGGTATGAGACTTCTGTTTCTGCAGAAAAATCAATAGACACACGAAACCGAGGCTAGTTAGATTTCAATTTTCGGAATTTCAAAATCATGTTTACTTTCACTTTTCCGCTGGACCTGTCAGAAGCCAGAAAAAGAATATTTCTTTCAATCAAAATCGAGCAATGCACAAATAATTTTGGACTTATTTTGGCTGAAGAAAACCTGACTAGCCTCGTTTTTGTGTAACTCGCTACAGGCCTCTTGCTCTTTTTCGAATAGGTTTATGAAACCCTTTTTTCTCTTTATTTTTTTTTCTTTCACTTTTTCTTTTAATTTCAGGCCTTTTAACAAGGTTAGCAGCTCTCAATGTTATTATGAAGCACTTAAATGTAATATGAGTGGCAGCTATCGGGTATTACACGAAGCTCTATTCTATCTCAGAAAGAGTATTAGTAAGGTGTACCAAACTTGTAAGTGTACCAAATGTGTAATGATGAGATAGATTTTCTATATTTGTTTGTCTTATTGGACAATTTTTATTGGTTAAAGCAACTAAAAACGCGTGGCTAAAAAAAATCCTCTTGTTTTCCACAATGAAAAAAATTGGTTTAAAAGAGAAGGATCTGAGACAACCAGTATTAAATTATTTATTTTTTTAACAATCTAATTATACCGAGTTGCTTTTGGAAAGAAACAGTCGTCCCTACACATCCAAAACCAAAAATTTAATTTTTTGGGCCATTTTTCTACTACAATAAGTATATTATATCTTTTACTTTTCAGCGCTGGCAGTAAATGGAAATCTCGTCGAAGGCTTCTTACCCCGGCATTTCATTTTAAAATTTTAAATGGTTTCGTATCCGTTTACCAAAAACAATCCGCTGTTTTAGTTCAATTACTGCAGGTAAGATAATTTAGAGGTCAAATTAGAGGTCAAATCAATAGACCTCATGCATAATGACGTATCAAGCCGTGACGCCTGAATTGAATTTTGGTTTTTTAGTCACGGAGAACAATTCAAACTTCACATTTAAAATATAAGATGGATTTCAAGATTTGTGAACAAAACATTCACAACAGTCACTAATCCTTAAATAACCCTAAAATTTGTCCTCAAGAGATGTATATAATAATAATATTGCTATGTTGTAGGCTAAAGCTAGTAAGGGTGAATTCAATATAGTTCCATACATCACTCATTGTGTCTTGGATATTATATGTGGTAAGGTTGTGTGGTAAAACTTTTCATATGTTTCCGAAGTTCTGTGCATACATTTAGATGAGAAACAAAAATTGAGAGAATGTATATATGAACTGGGTATGGCGAAAATCATGAAATATTTGAAATAAAATAAAAATTGAATATTTTTGAACTGACTGAAACTATTATTTACTTGTTATCTCTCGCGCCAAAGCATTATGCGTTGATTCTTCGTGATCAAATATAACTATAAGTTTGTCAAAAATTATCATAAATTATGCTGCATTGCATTTTTCAGAAACGTCCATGGGTTTTGATATCAAATCTCAATTTGGTAGAAATTCTGAATATACCGAAGCTGTATTAAGGTATTCATGTTTAGTGGTTTTATTTGGGGCAATATTTCTATAAATGACTCGCTTACTGCTCAATACAGTACCAGGTGACTTGCGCTAAGCCGGCAAAACAGAGTTGCAAAAAATCTGCGGGTACGCGGGTACCACTCAGAGAAAGGTTTGCTTTGAATGAGGTTTGTGAGGAAGGTTCAAAGTTGAACACTCTAAATTATTGATCACATACATGAACCAAAAAACAAATATTTCTTTATGCTGGTTGCCACTTGACTCCGTGACGTAACGTCATTTTGAGGAAAGTTTTCAAAACTTAAAATCCTACTGGAGGAAGGTTGAACTCTTTTTGCAACTCTGCCGCAAGATATGCTTTATAAAAATCCACACTAGAGTTCATGCAGTTAAGTTAACCCTTTAGCGGTATATTGCATCCAGAAGCCAATTAGTGTAATTTCCCAGTTTCTTTTCCCGAAGTTACTCTAATGCTTTCAAAATCATAATATGCCTACATGGGGAAGTTTTGTTAGGAAAAATTAATTTTTCGGGTAGACACATGCACCTTGTGAGCAAATAGAGACACTTCCCGAGTTTGTTCTCGGGCAAGGAAAACCATCCCACTAACAATAGATTACATTGCCCGCCTTGTTTCCAAGCTATTGTTTGCAAATTCGGGGAATGTCTATTACAAAAGAAATTAATAATACTGAACGTCAATAGATGAAAATCTCTATATATTTTTGGGCTACTTCGAGGAATATTTTTTTGTTTTTCAGCATGAGTGAACTTGTTCAAGAACGCCAAAAGTCACCATGGCTCTGGCCTGATCTGATATATAATATGACGTCATCTGGAAAGAAGCATCGAAAAAATTTAAATATTCTCCATGACTTTACAAATAAAGTGCGTCATTTTGTTCTTTTTATCAACTTTGGATAAATATTCAGATGGACGAGATTTTTTATAAAGGGTTATAATCGAATACAATGCTCTGCGGTGCATTATTTGGTTATAATTATAGAAAATTCACGGACATAGTATTGTTTACATAGCAATGCACAACAATCTATTGAAAACATAAAAAATACGTCTTTAATTTACCTTTCTTGTTATTAAAGGTGATAAACAAACGCATTCAACAACGAAAGACACAGAAATCCGGAAATCCATGCTCTTCAGATACAACGGCGTTATATTCGCCAAGTAATCGTCCCATTCGAGCATTCTTAGATTTATTACTCGAGGAATACGATCAATCATATTTAACAAAGAAAGATGTCAGGGAAGAGGTGGATACTTTTATGTTTGAGGTATAATTATTTTGTTTCTTTGTATGAAGCCGCTTTTTTGAGGTAATAAAAATTTTTCCCCAAAATTGTTTTTTTCATATGGCAGAAACCTATACGATCTTTCGTATAGGTTTATATTGTGTAAGCTTGCAAAACGTCAATTAAACGAAAATTTTTGGCTAGCGCTTGTTTCAGTATTAATGACTACGAAACCCTGTAAAGGCTTAGCAAGCGTCTTGTTTATATTAAAGGCTCTTTTCCACTCATCGCAAAATCAACTCCCAAGCTCGTTCCGGGTGTTTGCGTCTATTTAAAATGAACTGTCAGGCGTTGTGATTGGATGAGATTACTGGCAGCGAACTTGCGAGTTAGTTTTTGCGATGAGTGAGTGGGAGCCTTAATTGTTTTCACTTCACAGGGGCACGACACAACGTCAGCATCGTTGCAGTGGACCATCCATCTTCTTGGACGTCATCCTGATATTCTCTCCCGATTACAAACAGAAGTTGACGAGTTTTTTGGTGAGTAAAATAGAAATTCAACTATATACATACACATTTTATCTCAAGTCTCTCTGTCTGTCTGTGATCATTTTTTAAAATAACAATTTCAATGATATCGATTAGCTTTCCGACATGAAATATTTTACAGAATGTTTACCAAACGATGGAAATATAAAGCCTGATCAACTTAAGGACCTAAATTTTATGGAGTGCGTCATAAAGGTAAAGTTATATGTGTTTAAATCGTTTAAGACTGAAAGCAGATTTTAATATTTGCACTTGTGATGTCATAAGTGACATAACCAGCTGCAGAAGTAGTATTTATAAAACACGAGATCTATAGTGAGTGTTTTATCATATCAAATTTCTTTATATATGATAAAACGCGAGTGTTTTAGATTACTTTAAATACGCCGCATTTTTTTCGACCAATAAATTTGCTCCATGTGTACAACGCTAATTAGGTTGAAGAATTAAATAAAGAATACTAATGAACGTGACAAACATGTCTTGACAGTCATGTGACGTCTTAGGGTTAATTTTATAGGCTAAAATGCTTATGAACTGTTTTAACAGTTAAATGAGTTTGAAATAATTACTTTTAATAAAGGAGGCGTTACGATTGTTTCCATCAGTCCCATTAATCGGGCGGGAGTTGACAGAGGAGTGTAAATTTGGTAAGAATTAATTTAACACATTTGACACATTTATCTGCAGTGCTGTGCAGACGTCCTCAAAATTGTTGCCAAGTAGTCCATGTAGTGAGTGAATTGTGTGCGTACACATTGCTTGGGGAATTAGTTATCGCTGGGCTATCTTTAAAATGGGGAACATGGGAACAGGGGAACATGGGACCAGGGGAACATAGGGACGGGGAACTACCTGGTGGCTCTGTTCTCCAGTTCTCCTGCATGCTTCCCAGTTCCCTTAATCCCCTGCTCCCCTCCTCCCTATTCCCCCGCTCTTCATTTCACGCAGATCCCCAGTCCCTCCAAACTAACAGACAAAAGTAAAAAAAATTACAAATACTACAATTTATATTATTCATATGGATAATATGATGAATTATTATGAATATGTTTTGTTAAAGAAACATTTTTGGTTACAGTGAAATAACACTTTATAACATGAAAATATTAAGTAATAAGGAATATTTGCACTTTTCAGACATTATTAAACACTTTATCTGTTGTATATGAACCTCAATTAGTTGCCAAACAAACATTGCAATATCATGTGTATTACCTTTTTAAGACATTTATTGGAATACATAAATACTTTCTGTAATACTATAAATATCTAAAATGCCCTACTGATTGTATATGTATTTATAGGAATAATTAAGGAATGTATTACACTGGCAATGGCATCTTTTAACAAAACCATATTGTGTAAAGTCTAAATGCTAATCCAAATGAATTCTTCAAATGTTACGTTAATTACAAAATACAAATATATAATTATGATCAGATCCATATGAATAATATAAATTGTAGTATTTGTAATTTTGTTGCTTTTGTGTATGAGTTTGGAGGAACTGGGGGTGGGTGAACTGGGGAGCGGGGGATAGGGAAGAGGGGAGCAAGGGGTTGGAGGAACTGGGGAGCAGGAAAACTGGGGAACGGGAGAAAAGAGCCACCCCGTAATTCCCCTTCCCCCGTTTCCATGTGCCCCTGTTTCCAATTTTAAAGATAGCCGTTATCACTGTGAATGTTTGTGCATTTAAAATCATAACCTCGATAAGCTTGGAAAGTTATAATGATTGAAATTAGCGATATTACTGTTTGTCCTTTCATAATACATTATCTATATAAAGCCGCGTTTACACTTGCAATATTTGCGGCGATTTTCGGTGCGATTTTCTTCTTTTGAACGAGTGATTAGTTAAGGATGCTCAGCTGATGTATGTCATTTGAACACCCGTTACATATAAAACAAACAAACTGATCGATTCACAGCGGTGTTTTCTAGGTTCAATTTTGGGATCACGTAATACGAGTGTATAATTATTTCTTTTCATCAACCAAATCGTCAGTTTAAATATAGTATTTCAAGCTAGGAATCTTTCATGTTCTTTATGTTAATTAATGTACATGCAACTCAAAGTATGTTTTGCACTCCCACAAATATGCTTTTAAAATCGAGCAGTCGATTGCTCACCCTGATGGCAAAAATCTTTTGGTTATTTGCAAGTCTTTCCTGTGGTCCATGTTTACTTTCCACAAGATTACATGTACGGGCAAAACAATATAATTATAGGATCGCATAAAACTATAACTAAAGATACTCAATAACATTTATTTCCAGGTCCACACCTTGTTCCCAAAGGTTGCAGTGTCATCGTCGGACCTATGGCATTGCATCGTGACCCCGAAGTGTGGGATGAACCTGATGTATTCAATCCTGATCGTTTTCTTCCCGAAAATAACATTGGACGAAATCCCTATGCTTATATCCCTTTTTCTGCTGGCCCTAGAAACTGTATTGGTGAGCTAAGTAACAAAGTGTGCATGCATGCATGCTATTCATATTGAATGGCATTACGAAGAGCAACGAATATCCTGTTGTCTTATAAGTGGGAATTGAGCTCATATCTTTAGGTTCTATATCGCTGCTCTACCAATTGAAATAGCAAAGTTTGAAAACGACGTACATTAATTTCCAGCCTCATAACCAAGTGGATTGTTTTCTAATCCTTTTTTTACTTCTATGCAAACATCCGTTTCATGCCGAAAAAGCGTATTTATTTTTTAAGGACAAAGATTCGCGTTGATGGAAGAAAAGGTGGTTTTGGCAACAATATTGCGTCATTTCAATATCAAATCAACCCAGGCTACGGAGGATATTAAAATAAGTACAGAGCTTGTTCTAAAATCTATAAATGGCATCATGGTTGAACTGGAAACAAGAACAATTTAGATATCATCAGGTAAAATATTATTCTGATCGGATTTTTTCAGACATGCACGTCACAAGACGTGTTTTGTAGATACCGATTTACAGTCGCGCTTTTCAGCTGAAATAGTGTCTTGTTGTAGGTTTGTCAGTGAAATTTTTAAAATCGCTAAATTTAATCCAATATGTTGTTAAGGCCAGTTCCCACGTACAACTACGTGTAACTATACAATCCGTCTCAACTAATGACAGTTTTTTAATTGGAAAATGTGGTACGTATTGGGACCTTAGATGATCGTTAATAAGAGTGCGAGCGTTTGTTGGATGGAAAATAGGAGAACCTCGGCTGATTGTGGAAAAATGAAAGGGTGGAGATGATCATCTAAGGTTCCTAATACCTAATATCTCAAAATGAAAAAACTGCCTGTAGTAAATTACCAATGAACTAATATAATTAATTAATTAATTAACTAAAAATAAGTAATGAACAGAATTTGATTCATGTGTAAAATTGTGCTTTAACGACACTACAGACTACATCCCTTCCGAACTTAGGATATGTGCTATCAACTGAAGGTTATATAGCTTTTATGGGGGTCCAATTAAATATCTTCTGAGGAAATTAAAATCAGCTCACGCGGGACGCAGTTCAGGGATCACTTTTTAAATTGTTTTTGTTAATTCTTGCTGCTGTGGCAATTCTTACAATGACTCACTAGCTGCTCCGCTAAGTCCTTTCTTGAAATCTTTTTCAGAGCACTGGCCAATAAGCTAACAACTGCTGAACTTCCAAGATGATTTTTCCAGGACAAAATTACTTTAATTCCTCGTTCCTTTTGTTCATGATTTTCTTCTGAAATATTGTCCATTTTTGATTCTTCGACGCTCAATTCTCTTCCTAAATCCTTCCAGTTGTTGCCCAGTTTGTTGGAAACGTTTGTTATACAGCATTCGTCCACAGCACCTGAAATGCACATAAGAAAAGTTTTTTTTTATAAATAAATGCGCATGCATTCTGTAAATACTATATTTGACGGAGAGCTATTCGAAGAATGCTTCTTGGTTATACTGGAAGAATTGGAGATTTTAATTTACTTTATGTGGCTTACATAGGTACAGGTGAAAGCTGTTTAATAAGTGATGTTTCTTTCAAATTAACCCAGTTTTAACAAACTTCAAAATAAACGTTCCTTACATTCTTTTAATTCTTCCATGTCTTCTTCCGCCAGAGCAGGTAATGGGATCTCTTTCTACAAAATCAAGAAAACAACGTTCATTTTCGCTATGCAAATATCTCAAATTGGTTACTAACATTTATTAATATATAACATTAATATATAAATGTCCTGGTTGAATTGAAGACGTTTATCTATATGACCTCTAAACCTCTCCTATTATTACGTCACAAATTCACTGTTTTCAATTACAAGGAACTCTTGAAATTCCATCCGTTATTCACGCTCTGGAGTTATGCATGAACGTGCCAAACATGCATCTTTTATTTCCATGCCAAGATCTCTCTCATGCATGTGTTGAAGAAGAATGTATTGTATCTTTACAGATTTTTGGTAAGAGTTGCAATTCATTTTATTTGAGGGTGAATCGACAAAGATTTTTGGCACTTCACTCGATGTGTAGGTAAATTCTAGAGGTTTTAAAGGGTCTTAATTTCGAGTGGAATTATACACCCTTCAATTTCAAGCCAAGAACAGTTGAAGGAAAAATGAGTCAACTATAGGTCCTCCGGCAGGAATCGAACCTACGCTTTTGCGATGCTGGTGCAATGCTCTTGCCAATGGGTAATCGAAATTAAGACCCTTTAAAACCTCTATTCATTTTATTTAATTAACTCTGTTCTATGTAGAAAACGAAAAAGTTGTTTCGTAATTGTAGCGCAATGGTACGCTTTGATGCTGTGTAGAAATTAAATGCGGGAATTCTAGGTTATGCATGAGAAAATAAACTGTAATTACGTGCATATAGGTCAATAATACCTGAACATTTAAATCTGGATTCCAATGAGATAGTAATTTGCTCAAATCAACTGACCGACACCAATACGGAGGATGGTACGATTCCGGATCAACAGAAATCACATGGATACGTTTTTCATTGTCCCCACACTTACTGCTTGTGACTGCGCGATTTTGTGTGCTGGACCCAGCTTCATCTTCACCTGACTCAGAACTTTTCTCGCTTCCAGACGAGCTTGATTCGCAGGGCCTCTGTAGATCATCCGCGTTGAATGTTGCTCCAGGACAATCTTTATGTGGGCAAGGGGGGCCGCAAATAAATTTAAGAAATTTAAAATACTGACGACAGATTTCGCTGACTTTTTTCTTTAATACGCTTGCAAGGTGAGAAAAATGTTCACCTTTCTTGCATCTAAAAAAACACAATAAAGAATTCATCATTTCAGAACGAATAAATACAGGTAAAATAGCTTTATATATACAAACCTTGCATGGACCCAAATTTGGCAGTCTTTCAACACCAATTTTGTGCAGAATAAATATCTGTTTGAAATTGAGAATATCCCTCCCCGTCTTTGCAGAATTGGCTTCATTCCTTTCGATTTGCAGCTGTGATGATAGACGTGAACCAAGAAGTAGTCGAACAAAGGCGGAGGCAGGAAGCCGCCAAAATCGAAGACGAACTTGTGTTCAGTTTCCGTGAGATCTTCCCAATCCTTGCAAGCCTTGAGCCAACGTTTACTAAAACTTTCATCAGATTTATCCTTTAGCATGCATGGTATAATAAATTCTTTAGCTTCAGTGGGGCACGATGCTACTTTTTTATCACTTTCAGTATATAGAGCGTGAAGAAGTTTAAAACTTGACAGCAGTTCAGCAAGCACGTCAACATCTTCGACCTTATCTTTCCAAATATGTTCTAGTAGTGTACCGGCCACTCGGCCTTCTTCTTTCAGCTTCTTAAATTCGTTAGAAAATTGACGTTTAAAGTGATTTTCATTATTTTTCGGAACTTCGTGGATGCTGGTCATTATATCTACGAGATACTGCGGAGACAAGATTACCAAATCTTTCCCTACGGATTCTTCGCTAACATCGTGCATGATTCCTAAAATGAGACCATCTTTAAACTATAAGCCTTTATCGAAATCGGCTATGAGAAAATGACATTGACTGTAGTAGAAGTCAGAAAAATTTTAGAAAATTTCACTCTTTTTGCTCTCTTTGAATGCAAACGATAATTCATCTAAAGCTTCACTTTCACACCAAAAACATCGATTAAAAAATTGCATAAAATATGTTTTCATGTTACAACAGTACACGTTACCTGGGAGAAGAATTAGTCCGCTATCGTGAAAAAATGTTAACATCGAGTTAAATTCGTGATCAGAAAATGTTGTCTGGCATTTGTCTTCTAGCAATTCTTTCACAGCACTGATATCCAAACATTTCTTGCTCTCTGGATCTTTCTGATGCTCGATAATCTCCTCTTCACAATGAAGCCACTTCAGAGGTAATTCCTGATTAACAAACCAGGTCTTGCCCGAAGCAGAGATATCCCTTGCAATTGCATCCTTTAATTTTACAATTCCAGCATCGTCATGGGCATTCGAATTTTCAACAACGAACAATATGTCGTCATCAAGACTTCGGACAAGGCGATTACCAAACATATGTGCAAATTTCTCTTCACAAAATCCTCTTGCTGTGTGAATGAACTGGGAATCAACCTATAAAATATTGTAAAGAATCCTCTCTTATACAACGAAGTTGAAGATCAAAAGGGCTGAGGACCCATTCAGAAATTGGGTGGGGGCACTACCAAAATGTTTACTCTAGAAAATTACGTAATATCGATTAAACTGAACAACTAATTGTTAATTACAGTGACTAATAAAATACTAAATTTTTCATAGCTCAGGGGAAATTCTTTCAGTTTTTGAAGAAAAGGCGACACAACTTTTTTCACTTTATAAAGGGCAGGTCTTGTTCCCCAAAAAGGTAGAAAGAAAAAGTCAAGAAAGATAAAGTTGGTACGGTTGCTTATTGCTAATAGGGAGCTTTAGCAGTGACTACGAGTACGAGATTCGTCATTCTCGCGCGTTGTTTGCTTACGCCATCAGCCGAAACTCGTGGTCGTTGGGCTTTCGAGTACGAAATTTATCAAAAAACTCGTACTCAAAAGCTTGACGACTACGAGTTTTGACTAATGGCGTAAACAAACAACGCAAAAGAATGATGAATCTCGTACTCGTAGTCGTACTCGTAGTCACTGCTAAAGCTCCCTAATTTTAGCCGTGCGGTGCAAATGAATTGAGTATATACATATATAGTACACTGGTCTCTGCAAGCGTTGCTGGACTGTGTACTGAAATGAAGCTAGTGATTGCGACAATTAGTAGCCTGATGCAGGTATTCAATCTACGTGCAAACGTTTTGATACAGAAGCGTATAACTTCAGTTGGAATTACCTTAGCTTTTGGGTTCCCACAAGCATTACTGGAGTGGAGGAGGACGTGTGACTCGCGATCGAATTTAACCAATAGTGTATCTTGCGCAAGCTTTTTTCAGGAGATTTACTCATTTTCAATAAATTAAACACTACCAAATAAAGACTGTTACTATTCATGAACACGTGATGCATTGGTTCGTAGAGTTGGTGCCCGGCGAAATCCCAAAAAATTTTCTTAACGCTTGACTCTTCAGTCGCGGCGCTTGATAATTTTCTGGCGACAAGGGTGGCCGGGTACTTCCGGGGAGAGTCTTGAATAGTGACTGATGGCTCGGTCACCACGCGCCTCACATACTCTGGGGAGTCCAGAGTCGGGATCGATGGTGTTTGCAAACCAGGATAAGTTGTTACGGCTAGTTGGTCCACTAACTCGCGTAAATCAAAATTTTCCGAGGTCCAGGGTAGTCCTGGCAGGTTTGCTTTCTGCATCTTTTTTTTAAAATCTTTGTGACGCATCGTGCTGTTAGTTCATCGCAATGGGACTCGTTGGGGTCAGCGTGTTTCCACGTTTCGTCAACTTTGCTGCTTGTTATGATAGGTTCACTTATAGAAGCCGTTTGGATTCCACGTGTCTTTTCCCGGGTATCAATAAACGGTTGACCACAAAGAGACCGAGTAAGACTTGTTTTTCCAGCCCCCACTTCGCCAACAACGATGATTTTCAATCTCGAAGCCGAAGCAGTGCCTTCAGCCAAGGCAGTTTTAAATGCATCTACCGCATGCTCTCCTCTGGCCAAAATCTCGTAAGGCAACATCTCAGATGAAACTAAATAGAAAGATAGAAAGCCTGTACATCAAATGATCGGATCCCTGAGGTATTACAATGGAGAAGGCATTGTTTACAGGACTCTGAAGAGATTGCGATTTCAGATAATTCTCTCAGGTCTGTTTATTAAATCCATGAGCAGGCAGAGTATAATTGAAAGGCGCAGGGTGCTTGGGGTAAGCGAATATGTAATAAAATCTAAAAACAAATTGCCAAGTTTGCCTCAACTACATATTGGGCTAATGAAGGCCCTGTTACACGTTGCAATTTTTCTTGCAACTTACAATGCAATTCTTCTTTTGAGAGATGTAAATTTGGCAACTGCAAAACCTTTATGTTTATTACAATTCATAGCGTTTCTTACACTTCCATTTTGAGAACTTTTCACTAATTTACATGTCTTAAAAGTAGAATTGCTTTGCAAGTTGCAAAAAAAATTGCACCGAGTAACATGGCCTTCAAATATATGTCCGACAGGTCCTATGATGGTTTTATGAAAATATGAAAAAAAGGGAATTATGTAAAACTCAAGAACTTATTAAATAATTGAATAATTCTGTCAAACGTCTAATGGCTATAATGTATCTACCTTCAGTGAATCTACATTCTGTAATTATTTTGTTGGTACCAGTCCCAATAATCTCCTGCCCCTTTTCAACGTCATCAATTACAGAAGAGCATATTTTTTCGAGATTACCTACAAAAAACAAGTTCGTTAAAATGATAAAGATTTTGCGTAAAACATTACATTGATATAATTGCACTACTCTATCTAGGACGAAATTTATTACACGCGTAAAAATAATGATGTTGATGCACGTTTTCAAAACAAACAGTGAACAATGTTGTGCTGCACAGTCTATAGATGTGAACATTTGACAATGGTTGTTGAACTGTCAATGCTGTCATACTGCAACGATGATGGTTTGACATCTTCATGGGGTGCAATATTGTTCACTTCTGATGCGACAACCCAGTGGTGCATAACAAGATCTATTAATCAGATGCCAATTGCCTGGGCAATTCTCATACGTCATGTGTGAAATAATGTGTGAGAGAAACGGTAAATAACGAGGCAGACGTCAATTATTGAACTAACCGCAATGTGTAACATTATCAGAGTCCCCCAATTCAGAGAAATCGTCTACACTGGAGGCTCCCAGTTTTTCAATACTTTCATTCGTCTCCAGATCTTTTTCAGAGAAACCTATTGCAGACAAATACTTCTAATTACATCACGACGTCACATGATATCAAATAACTCTGTATGTTATAAATAAGTGGATGATACCGATTCAATGATACACGGAGTCAATCATGAAATATCAAAGAACTTACAACTATCCTCAGTATAATCCTTGGGTTCTGAATCAGAAGTCTCGTTATGTTCTTCAAGACTTATACTTCTCTTTGCTACAAAGGAAAGACTATCAATAATCGCCATATCGTCATCATATATACGACATATTTAAGGTTACAATAGTCAGTGGCGGACCTAGGGCTGTGCAGAATAAATTACACAGCAATTTAAAATTATTTTAAATTTATTTTAAATTCAAAACACCTTAATAACAACGCTATTGGTAATAGATTTGAAAACAACATTGTTACATTAAAATCTTCCAATACACGCGATTCTGATTTTAAATTCTGCATACCCGTAGATCCGCGACTGAAAATAGTGCTTTTTGCACTTTAAGCTCAACAGTCGTCAGTCGTGTAAAATTGAACTAAAAAGTTCCTTCCCTAAATGTTGTCGCACGCAATTTACCTGTGATTTTCTTACGGCGAAGTTCGGATATCATCGCTGCAATTTGACAAGCTAAAATTGTATCCATACAAAGATTCAGTACTAAGTTCCAAGAACATAAAAGTCTGGTTAGAGCCATGAAAGGTCTATGTGCATTCATGCAATGTCTGGCTAGATTCAAGCTAAATCTGGTTACGTCCAAATAAGATATGGTATAGATTATTGCAAGGTCTGGTTGAACTCGAACAAGGTCTATAGTTGGATTCAAGCAGGTCTGCATGGTAATATCCATGCAAGGTTTTGTCATAGATCTAAGTAAGAAAATATCAAAATGGAACTCGACGAAATCGGCGTTAGTTTCTCAACTTACCCCAACGGGAAACATCATCAAAAGCCCCAAATTCCGAAGAAATCTCGGCGCAAGTGGCTCCCTCGACATTTTCATTTGTCTCTTCGTCTTTCCGCGAGGCAACTGTTACAAACAGATAAAGTTAATATGACGCCAAATACTCATGTATCCGTAATTTCTACCTATGATTGAATTCAGTGGACGAGATTAGTTATATTGAAAATCTTTAAGAGCGTAACCCGTTATTAACATCCTGATATTGATGCTTGCACCGGCAAAACTTCGTTTTCTGTCTAAACCTGGACTCAAAGTATGGCTTTCGGTGCGTAAGTTTTTTTATGCACTGAATTATAAATATGTTTATTTTCACATCCATTTAAAAAATGCGGTTGACTAGTACTTAATTGTCTTTATATTTATCCGCTAGGGAAAAGACGCATTTGAGATACACGTTTCCAATGGGATAAGAAATGTTTAATTTGGTAATTAAAAAGTTTGCAAATAATAATTATTGCAAATAAGTAAATTGTTTGACTTACTGGGAACACTTATTTATGGCAGTCATGAAAATAAAAAAGTTTACGCGTTGATTGCTACAACCATGCAAAATTAAAATATCAAACCAGCCTGATTTACCTTTGAATGTTTTTAGACGAAATTTCGAAAACATTGCTAAAATTTGATGAATTAGAATTTCATTCATACAATCATCGTGACAACGTGCCAATTGAATTGGTGTCTGCCCACTCTCATCTTTTAAATCTAGTTTTCCACCATTATCGAGCAAGAGACGTAAACTGGTTGCTCTACCACACCTTGCTGCCAGGTGGACTGGAGTCTGACCTTGTTGATCAGGGATATTCGGATTTCCGTCTGGCCAAGAGAGCATTACCTTGAGACATCTTGGAAGTGAATTAAAGTATTTATTATTAGCCGCGTATACTAAAATTACTGCATGTGGATTGGTCAAGAGGAGTACAATTATTTCATTAATTGTACTGCCAAAATAAACAAAATGGCGGAACGTTTTTGCACACAAACTAAACAGCTCTGGAGGAACAAATATTTATGAAAGAAGAAATTCAACTTTGTAAACAAGCGATTAAAAAATTTAAATGTATAAAGATTTGCTTTAACCCAGGGTCAGGGCCGGATTAACCTTTCTCGGGGCCCGTGGCATTTTTTCAGTGCGGGGCCCCTCAATCCCGTAAAGCATCAAAGCCTTTACTCACCGGCCACAGAATTTTTGGGGCTCGGGTAAAATTCTCGTTAGGGGAATAAATTCCGCAAAAAAAATAGCAATTTGTGCTACTGTAGCGAGATAATGCATGACCAAAACATTGGTGTAGAAAATTGAATTTTGGGGGCTATAGCATGCAGTCTTAGGGGGGTTTGGGAGAAAATTTTGAGTTTTAGAGTGCAACAATGCGATTTCCTGCATTTTGGGGGTGAGATTTCCGCAAAATCGAGTATAATATTGCATTACCTAAACTATAAACAACCTAAGACGTTTTCTGAAAGAGGACTATATATTCCAACAACATGATGCAGTTTAATTTTATTCTTGTAGGTTTTTAGGGACCCTTACAACCCTGGGCTCAGGGCTAATTTCCCCCTTTGGCCACCCCTCTGGGTGGCTCTGCCTTTACTTGAAGTTTTGAATTTCTAAGTTTTCCCGTTACCGTAAAATTTTCTTGGGAGAATCTGGTTGCAGGGGTGCCTAATTGGGCCTCGACTTTTGATTTCTAAGGCTTCGCATTATTTATTTCGCTCCGATAGCTTAATATAAGCTTTAAAGACACTTTTATTTATTTATGGGGCCTCGCTTTTTGGAGTCACTTTATTTTATTTTGTGGCCATGAGGCTTTGTGGCCCTTTTTCCGTCTCCCACGCACCGAAAAAAAATTGAACTGAGTAAAGCGCGGGGCCCCCAAAACCGCGGGGCCGTGGCATATGCTACTTCTGTCATATGGTTAATCCGGCCCAGCCCAGAGTTAATCTAAGCGGCTTCTGAACAACTGGCCTGAAGTCCACATGCATTATGAGACACGGGTTTGGTTTTTACCTCGAATATCCCCTGAATGCTGCACAGTGCATTGGTGTAAAACCCAACTGTGACGAAGGATTGACCTGATGCGATGCCCCGGTAACATTTGCGTCTTCAGTGAAAATTAGCTGACCGACTTCTTGGAACCTTCCGCAACACGCAGCTTGGTGAAGGTCATATCTGTGAATCCACTTGTGTTTGAGGTGATGAATGTAATCAAACTCGCCTATGAAATCCTCATTGCATAAAGCACAACGAAAACAGTTCAGGCTATTGCGATGTTCTTTATGCCTTATATCCTTTCTCAGATGCTTGATCACACTGTTATTTTTAGGGAGTTATTTTAACACCAAAAAAGGGGTCAAAAAAAAAGGTTCAAAATGAGCAGCTTTTTGGAGTAACAAATAACTCCACTTCTGGTGTTATAATTTAACACCGCTTTTGGGGTTAATTTAACTCCAATTCTGGACTTAAAACATAACTCCATTTTTGGAGTTAAACATATTTAACACCGTTTTAGGTGTTAGGCCGGTTTTCTACTATATAGGTAAATTACTTCGATCGAAGGAAATTTTTCGCTTGATTTTCTTTTCAATTGTGATCTATCAAGTAAATCTGCTTCGGTTTAATTTCACAAATTAAAAGATAAATAAATTGAGCGAAATATTCCGTTCCATCGAAGATTTCTACCTATAATACCGATCGAGTCAACAAACAATGCAGCACAAATATCGTTATTATATTATTATAATATTGAATACATGAGATCAATTACATTTCTGTTTGAGTACAGCAAGTCAACTACGCATTAAAGGAATTGCTTCTATAGTATAGCTCTTTAATACTTTTTATTTACACTTTAACACACATGCACATTTGCAAAAAATTTAGAAAATGTTTTTAAGTGGAGTACCATGCATGCCTAAAACATAATGGTATAGTCATTAAGACACTGGTTGTTCAGTTCTACTAGAGTTCTACTAAGCTAAGACTCACTCTACCAAGATGATGACCTGGCTGTATAAGCAATACTGATCCACGTTTCTTCTTTTACAATTTTCCTCGTAGTAAAATTTTCGGAGGTTTCCTGTTGTGCCAATTGCACGAAACGAGTCTTCAATCTACGAACAAATAGAAAAATTGCATGTATATGAGTGTAAATTCGAGTAGTGTGCTTTGTATGCATATAACAGAGCACATTGTTCAACAGACCTTCAAAATCTATATGTTCTATGTGATCCACAATGCAAACATACTCAAACAAATAAGCAGAAACATGTGAGTATAAGGAAGGAATAATTTCAAGTAACTTAGGCTTAGCTAATATAAAAAGAATAGGAAAAAAATTCCACATACCTAGATTTACTGCATCATGGTAAGTTGCTTCGTCCATTGAGAATTGAACAGTTATTTTGGGGTTGTTTTCAACATCGTTTCGCTAGGTTAGGGCCTGGTTAGGGCTTTCTTGTATTGAAATTTGTGTTTGAGTTTCCCATTGGCATTGCTTCTTCTACCCTCTACCGGGCATTGTGGACTTCTGTCCTTCTACTGCTTCTAAAGATACGAATTCGAATTGTTATAGACTATTAAAATATCCCAGGAACTTTAAGGTAAATATCGGAGGCTCGCGATATCATGTATTCATGCTGCTGATCAGAAACAAAAAAATACTTCGCCGTCAGTTTTGCGACTGAAAAACTCTTTTGGCAACAGCCCCACAGAAAAAATAAATCGACCAGCATCAAAAATTATAGAAACAACTATTTGAAAAACATTTTAGAATCAAACTATAAGAATCTTGCAATAAATTTGTCTGTTTTTGCAGGCCAAGTTAACACAATAAAAAGGCGGGAAGACTAAATGCAAGAAAAACTTCAAATATTTACCTTAAAATAGCTCGCACTAGTCGCCAAATCCAGCTTTTCGCATCCAAAATCGCAAGTCCTTACTAAGTTTACAATTTTCGAATGAAAAGTACCGAGAAAGAGAACTTTTTACGGAGCAAGCGAGGGCTTCGTGTGTACTTTGCAAATATTTCGCCAAGAAAGACCCGGCCACTGAGCTGTATAAAGACCTGAAGTCTTAGCATAGGTGTCCCTGGCAATTCAACCCACATCATGAGGTTTTCTTTTTCTTGATTAGTTGACTCAGTTTGTCTTGATTTTAAAATCAACTGTCAAAATTTAAAATGAAAGTTAATGTTAGGATACTATCAGTAATGTTTTTTGCTTTATTAATTTATGAACATATTCTGTGGTACCTAACAAACACTTATTTCTTCAGTTTAATTAATCTATGATTTGATGTTGTTGGTGATTTTGTATAAATGTTATTGAGGTCTCCAAGTGGGACAATGGAAAAGACATATAAATTAATTATTTTTCATACATGAAAATTTAACTTTCATGAGCCCTCAAGAATATTAATTCAAAAGGTCAAATTTTTTAAATTGATTTCTGATTAAAACCTGCCTTGCAATACATATTGTGTATAATTATAGCTCTAAATTATCTGCACAGTTTAATGCTTGATTCACATGATCTGCACTGTTCAATGCATGGTTCTTTGACAGATAATATTAACACAAAATAGTTTTTTCAAAAAATTGTATTTAGCCTTATGAATATATATAGCTTCATAATCATATATAACATGTTTAAGGGTCAGTTTTGAGAGATGTATTACTTAAAATTTTGAGCATAAAAGACCACATTTGATATGGAAGACTGCAAATCACCAAGCTTTTAAATGCCACTTAACTCTCACATATATATGTTATCCAAAAATGCACCAATCAAATGTTTATAGCACTTCTTGGTTGTGTAAATAGCTAATGTGCATTTGAGCATTACACTCAAATATTGACCACCTTTCAGACAATTATTAAAAAGAACCAGGAATGGATATTACAATGTCCCATATTACCTGGTTATTTTAAGGTGATCCTGAATATAAAAATAAAGAAGATTCATTGCAAAATAATTAACAAAAAACAGGAAAATTTTTATTATTTGATTTATTATAAACTGAAATAAACAAGCATGCTTGGATTTCTTGCACATAAAGAGGTTAAAATAGTTTTATTGAATAATTCATGAATAAATCATGTTTTAAAGTACCAAAAATATAAACCTGGGGAATTCGCATTTCCATAAATATATCAAATGAGCTCTTTTATATAGTTTGTTTGAAAATTTGATTTCGAAAAAACTTCAATTAAGGCCTTCCAGGCTAGAACTACAAGACCGTAAGTTATGATATTTTTAATGCGCTGAATACCTTATATAATAATGCGCTATACGATGTATAACGATCGGTTGTCAATGCTTTACTCCAGCCGATCGACCATGTATTTCGCTATTTAATGATTGATTCTATGACATTTATCGTTATAAACTTACCGGAACTATCCGAGGCAATCTTTTCATCACGTATTCTGATGTAGTAAATGATTTCAATACAAGATTTTGTTCAATTTCAATAAAAATTATCATTAACGCGATGTGCATCACCAATCTTCACTCCTTGTTTTCAAATCTCCATTATGAATATATAATGAGAGGAATTTAACTCCAAAAATGGAGTTAATTCCTCTAACCCCTCTAGATGGGATTATTTTTGCATACTAATCAACGTTCGAAGACCTCGTTACTCCACTGAGGAGTTAATATAACTCTAAAAGTGGTGTCAAAATAGCACCAAAATTTAACACCCCGAAAAATAAAATTTGGGGGTGTTAAAATAACTCCCTGAAAATAACAGTGCAGTGCAAATGAATTAGGAAATTTCTCTCCTGGACAAAATGAACATTCGTATTCACCACAGCACCCAGTACATGTGCCAAATGCCTCGGAGAAAGACATGGAATCCTTTATATGCACAGCTTCATCGATCGCTGTACAACAATGAATTTCTAAAAAAAGTTTAATTTGAAATGTTATGTACATGTTCATTCGTTTTCACAGTCCAGGAGGAGGAATAACTTTTGTCAAGAGGAGAGGAAGTTGCGAGAAACTTTCGGGATTAATAAAAAATGAAAAATAATTATCGTTCTTATGTGCAAAAAATCGCAATTAATCGACTAAAACCTAAAATGTTTGTCGCAATACATTGACGAGAGCCAGGCGCACACGATGCGATTTTTGTCGTACGATTTTAGTCGGGGGACCAAATCCTCGCGTGTGCGTTCAGCGATTTTAGTCACGGTTTGCCTGCAATCGGAATATATCAAAACAGCTTGATATTTGCCGTTTAAAATCGATCGCTAAAATTGTACGACAAAAATCGCGTCGTATGCGTCTGGCTCAAACATGCGGGATGCCACTGGCAAGCGCTAACGTAACGAAGGAAAGGAATAGTCTATGGTCTCAGAGTAATACTAAAATGCCTCACCTAAGCGTAAGCGATTCGTCCTATATGCATCGCTTGTTGAGTATAGCTTATAGCCAGTGACTAGAGGCATTCATATATTAACACAGAGTAAATAGTCAGACACAAAGTGAGACAGACTTCTGGGTATAATCTGTTCTGCCTTGGCTCGACCACTCGACCCGGGGCCTAATCATTTTGTAATGTGATTAGGGGATTAGGGCTGCAACCACGCCAAATATGGTGGGCAACAATTTAGAAGAAAATTCAAAGCTTAGGACACTTTCATCACGTTGCTGCCTATAATTGTGTTTGTATGTATAGACAATTTCGTTGTAGCTGGAATTCAACACATCTGGGCGATATTAAATCACACACAAAACGTGGTTAATTTGATTGGAGGTTAGTGTACACTATAGGCGAAGAGCCTCAACATAACATGGTTCTCGTCTTCTCGAAGCTTTGAAGCCTGAAGAGGCAAGCAAACGTACATCACATGTTGTTGTTATCTGCATTGCCAAATCGAACAGCTATGGTTTCACGATTTTACAGAAGTATGGGGTTGACAATACCTTTTTTAAGCAATTAAGTGATCACTATGGATCTTTGATTTAGTTGTGGCCAACAACCCCCCTAGTATATCTATTATCAACCAAATACTGTGTATTATATATATGATGTATACGTAAGATGTAGAAATGGCCCTTCTGTTTTAAGACCAATTGCAAACAAACTAATGCTATTGTTAGGATGACTACATGATAGCCAGGATCATGTACTATGCTTACATCATATACCTCAAAATCATTTCAAAATTTGTTTATCACACTGTCTATGTGGGATCATACATGTAAACAGTTAACATACAGTCCACTCTTGTATTTTAGTTTAAGGTCACGAGCAATGCTAGCTTGTGTTCATTAAAAGTACCGTAGCCAAGTTTGAACTATTAAAAACCATTTCAAAACATGCATTAACTAATATGCAAATTTAAGGTATATTACTCAACACATCGATTCATTTATTTCGTGTGTAATTTCAATTTCAAACAAACACTTTGTCTACATTTAAAAAATGTGTATAATTCCTAAAATATCAAGAACTTTCAGACTATTTGATACACTTTTAGTTTGAAACAAGTAGACTATTCATTGTAATGAGTAGAACATAAACAAATTAAACCCCCCTTAAATTAAATAAAGATTTGTTAGTAATATTCCTATATATAGCCTAAACATTGTTCAAATAGAGAAAATTGTAAATGTGCATATTTTCACTCATATTTGCATCTATGTCACATGTGGTGGTATATTAATAATAGGGTCATTAGCTATCAATTTTATAAAACAGGCAGCCAAGATGCAGGTTTTAAAGTTTCTGTATGTATTAATTGCTTCAGAGAATTAGTTATTCTGGTTCCATAAAAGGCTCCATAAATTATGACCATAATAGCTGTAAAAGCATGAACGGAAATAGCTACACAACTTTCATGATAAATTGCATGAGTTGCATGTGTTTAGACTACATACATACACTGTGTGTTTAATCCGCTGTGTTTAGACTACATACATACATGTAAGTTTATTGCATATGCAGTCCACTCAGCCATAACCATATGCCCTGTGTTAGAGAGTAGGAGGTGAAATCTATAGATACTAGATAGACAACTTGTGTGCAGATTAGCAAAGTGCTGGATGTGTTTAAAAGAAAGTGTAACAAAAATGGTCTAATAGAATACACATATGTGATATATATTACAAAATTTGGTTTTGAAATTTTTAGTTATGTAACTCGTTTTCGGTTTGCCTGAATTTTCAGCTAAACTTTGCCCCAATGTCTTGATTCTTGAAATTTGGGGGGGGGGCAAGTGCCTTATAAAACACTCTCTCCTATTTTATTTTAACCTGACTATATCTGTAATTATTGCCAGGAAAAGTTGCAGTGACCGACACTCTTTAAAGCTCCCTTACTTTTTGATAGATGGAAAAGTAGGTTGGTATAGCCCCCTTCTCCGCAGGCTTTGAATGACAACGTATATAGTATTACGTTGGTCTACATTCTACAAACTTATCCACGTCCGGTCAACATGCGATTTATAATACTATAACTCATGTGTACATAATACATGTTTCTTTCTATGAAGCATATATATACCAATAAAAACATGTATAGGCCTTAAAAGAAAATGAGAAAAATAAATTTATCTTCATTCATTTTGTATTCTCTTAAAATATAAAATGAATTCTTTTTAATTAATTAATGCATTAATTAACACTCTGTGATTACAACATGCATGGAACATGAATAAAATTATAAAGTTTTACTAAACAAAATAAAGTTACTAAACAAATGTTATTCCTCACTGTTTTGGCCAAACCAGGGAATGGAACAAGGAGCTATATACTCCCTTAGAAGTAACTGGGCTTAACTGGGCTTGTGGAACTGGGCTTAGCCCCCAAAATACTTGAAACATTTTGTACTAAAAATAATGGTTATATGAACATAGCTTGTGTATCTATTCCTAGTCCCCACAATATAGACCTGTAAATAATATATTGGTTTACAATAGTTAAGTTCAGTAGAGCACTTCATCATAATCACAGGATGTGGGCTTGATTGAGTTAATTCTTGCTATATAAAGGCAAGTTGACTGCTGATTTTGAGATAGAATTCAATTTTGCAATATAGGAAATTAGTAACAGGAAAGATAGTGTGTAAATATTAGTGTTTGGTCGACTGAAATGTATAATATTAATAGTGGCTGCACGGATTAGAGTAAAAATATTCTACTAAAACGCCCTTACTCATCAAGCGGTAAGATAAAGTTAATTGAATTGCATTATGCCAAAGCACCTACTATGTCTTAAGACGGCTAATGTATTATTATCAAAATATCATCATATATGGGAATACACGTTTTTGTTTGCTAATACAAATGACGCAATATACCTCTCGCTTTTTACATTTGAGCAGAAATAAAAAATCTGTTAAATGTTTTATCTGTTTATTATGAAAATTAATGTACTCACCTTTTCAGATTTTCTTGACATTATTAGTTGGGCCCTATGAATTGTTGACTTATGAACTCTAAAATAGTGAAACAGCTGTTATTGGCATTTTGCATCATTCATAATCATAGAATGGTTTAGCCGTTGGGAAGGATATAATATTGATTTTCATTGAATATAGGCGATTAGCGAATTTGCTATCGCTGAATTCACAGGAAATTGTTACAAGTTCTTGGAATTAGAACAAGCTCTGAAACAAAGATTCTTGCATTTGGAGTTCCGGTACCGGCGTGTTGGCGGTCTGAGGTTGTCACCTCACCTGTCTTAGCCTGTGTCTGGCCTGTGTATGTAACAGGATAATGAATGTACCTCAGGGTACCTCATGGGATATAGATTTGTTTCCCGAAATTCGGGTAAGGATAGTATTTAAGTACAACATTCAATGGGAATACCGATTGAAAAATTGTATTTAAAACAAGCAAGGTTGTAAAAGTGGCAACTCTCCACGCGCTCTTGCGAAAGAGACGAAAGCCTTTGGCTTTAATAATAGATTAAGTGTTAACGCTCAGTGTTATCGCTTCAACATACACATATGTACTCGCCTCACCCATAAATAGCATCACTTTGCTGTAATGAAAAGGCTGATCCCAGGTTGAAAATCTTTTCAAGATCCTGCTAAGATCTTGCAAATGACAGGATCTTGGCAAGGTATTTAGGATCTTGCCATGCTTGAAGATCTTGAAAATTCTTAAATCTACTTGCCAAGATCTTGCTAAGATCTTGCCAAGATTCTAAGTTCAATGTTTGCTTATTACATTAACATGAAATTTGTTCAAAATGAGCATCAGTTTTCTCATGTTATTAAGCTATTGCTTTCCCGCAGATTGGTGTTGACTAAAATGATTTTTGCAATGGTCCTGCTAAAATTTTATCATGATCTTGTCAAGATGTTATCATGATTTTGCCAAGATTTTATCATGATCTTGCCAAGATTTTATCATGATCCTGCCAAGATTTTACCATTATCGGAGCACGATTTCAACTTGATCTTGCCAAGATTTCACTTTTATGTAGCCAATATTTTATTACCATGATTTTACAAGATTCATGGGACGATCAACTGCAACTTGCCAAGATTCTGCTATGATTTTGTCAAGATTGTACTGTGATCTTGCCAAGATTTTACTGAGATCATGTCAAGATTTTACTGATAACTTGCAAAGATTTTACTGAGATCTTGCCACGATTTCTTTGTGATCTTCGCAAGATTTCGCTGTGACCTTGTCAAGATTGTACTGTGATCTTGCCAAGATTTTACTGAGATGTTGCCAAGATTTTACCGAGATCATGTCAAGATGTTACTAATAACTCGCCAAGATTTATTTGAGATCGTGCAAGATTTCACAGTGATTTTCGTAAGATTTCGTTGTGATTTTGTCAATGTAATTTGCCCAGCTAGGTTTTACAGTGATTTTTCCAAGATTCCACAATAATTTCGCCAAGACTTTACCATGATTATGAGTCCACAAAGAACACATACTTCACATACGGGACAAATTATTGTAAACTCTTGAAATATTTACAAACATGCTCGTGCTTGCAACTATGAACAGTTAATGTTAATAACAGGTGTAATATAGGCATTCACAAATTCTTCGTTCATTTCAAAAACTGCTGTATGTTTCCGAGAGATGCCCACGTTTTCACGTTTTTTTACATGACTTGATAGACCCATCTGGAAACAAAACTGAGAGAAAGCGAAGCCTCAGTCCACAAGATGTTCATCCTTATCAAGACTCCGACTTCGAAGCGAGCGATTTCCGAGGTGAAGATAAGGACAAAAAATCCAAAGTCGCATTTGGATTTCGACTTCGACGATGATGCCCTGAGCAAAGAATACGAAAAATTAAACCGTCTGTCCGAGATGCTAACGAAGGTAGCTTTACTGAAGTTTAACTCGCATATATATGATATCCCACATTTTCATCAATGTTTTAAAATATTCAAAGAATTCTTTTTTTCGACAATTTTAGAGTAAATATCAGTTAAAATCGAATGATAAAGCAACAAATGAGCGCTTGGATTGACTGGAAAACGATGTGAAGAAAATCTCCAAGGCAATTGATAATTTGAAAGATGCAGTAAAAAAGTTAACTGCTGTAAAAACCACTTTAGTTTTACAGGTATCCATGTATGCAATATATGAATATTACCACAACATTTATACATGCCATGCACATGCATTTTCTATAAATTCAAATTTCAGGCAAGACCTGTATTTGCTTTATAAATCATTGATGTTTTGATAAATATATATAATAGGATGACAAATTGCCTAAGAAGTCATTAATAAGTCCAACTACAGCTAAAAAGGAGACTGAAAACGCAGCAATGGTAAGTTAAATTGAGTGTACAGCAACTACAGTTTCAATAACTTTTTTGCCTTTTAACAAAACAAGCAAAGTATCATTATAATACACAGTAGCATAGCCAGCCTGACGATCCATTCCTGCTATGCTAATATTTTGGTGGTCATTGAAAGGAAAAAAGAATGAATTTCTAAAGAAATGAATATTAATTATAATAACCTTAGATTTGCATAGCGGGTATCAATTCTCAGGCTTTCTACGTTGACTGATCTTAATTGATCACTGTTGAATCAGAAGTGATAAGTAGAAACCAGTATTGTTCATTTAGTCTTCAGTATCAGCATGTTGTAATATTCTTTATAATATTGTATTTTATATATTATAGTGGCAGAATGAGGTTAATTTAATGAATATGAAAGCTCAACCAAAAGAGCCAGCAAATGTGCAATTAATTTGCTTAACCACTTGTGTAGTCAAAGCGAACTCCAGGACAGGATTTTGTTTAAATCGAAAAAATCAACGAAAACACCCCTAGATGCCGAGGGGTCACTAAACTGTTTGGTAAGTTGCGTTATGTATGTTGATGCTAGAGTGTTTTGGCACATGAATTTCACATTTTTGAATCTTTGTTAGCAGTATAATTTTATACGCTTTTCGAAAACTGAATTGCAATTGCGTCTTTACTTTAGCAGTTATTGCCACTTAAAACACAAAAAAAGCCGCGCAAAAGGGATTGGTACAAAATCATTGATGTGACGTCACAATAGCAACTGGTTTGACTCATTCATATTACAAAAAGAAGAAAGATGGCGGCGCAAAAAATGCACGCAAATATAAATATGCCCAATAGATGGATTGTTGGGGGTTGCTCTAATACCTCTAATCCGGAAAAGGAATTTTTCTTCATTTTATACCGTTTCCTGGTGACGAAAGGCCAGAACCAAAAAAAAAGACGAAAGCAGAGGATTGATTTCGTGCTGTTGAAGAGGGAAAATTGTATCTGACTCCAAATTTTACAAGAAAGATTTCACACAAATGTTTTCTGGTTTCTCTGGTGAGGTATAGCGGTTAGCCACCGATGAAAATGGCGTTGTGCATGGCAGCCCCTAAGTGTCACGAAGTAACAACGGAAGTCAAACCTTCGTCTGCAAGAGCTAGGAGAATGATAAGTTCGTACGTATCGTTAATTGTTAGTTGTGAATAATCATTTTTATGGTTGCTGTTTCTTAAACACAGTGCAATTTTCTTATGTCAGCTATTTGAATACATACATACGATTATAATTATGCCGCTTTATATGCAAATATTTATCACATTGCAAAGGTTGTAAAAGAAGCGTCGTCTGTAAGTCTGACCGCCCAAGGCGAAGAGCCGCATGAACCTTGACACAAAGTCCCATTTGAACACGCAATTGAAAATATTGGAGAACAACTGCCAAAAAACGCCTCTCAAAACAAAGTCCGTATAAAGTTTAAATAAATAAATGTTTCGGTGTAACGTTTGCGGGCACCAAACACCCATTGACAGTGATCCCATTGTGTTTACATTTTTGTGTTTGGCTTCTTGCTTTAGACAAACAACGTTTCGACTGGGACAGACGGTTGTGTTGGTTGTGTCGGTTGTGCGTATTTACTAAAAGAAAAACGGAAGACTGGGAACAAGTATATAGCGCTTAAAAGCAAATACGATGAATTGGTGTTAAAGTTAAACATTCCAAAGGTAGCGTGTTTTTATCTTTGGTACTGTGCATATGTGCTGCAGGAAAAACCCATGTTTCATACTCTGCGCTGTGCTTTCATTATGCAAACGTACTACAGCCGGTGACACGTAGCAAGTCAAACATAATGTTATTAATCTTAATAAAACGCATTATGTTGTGAACAGTGAACCTTATACAGGGTGTATAAAAAAATGTCCCAAATGTAAAGTTAAGACTTATGCCAAGTTTGGTTTTTCATTAACAAATTATGTTGCCGGGGGGTCATTCCTTTGCACTGATATTGGGAGGGCTTGCGCGCGAAAATGTGAAGCTGAAATCGAGATATTATTTAGCTGTCTAAAAGTAGGAAAGCTTTTTAATAAACTGTCAAAGTTTCAGGAAAATAATGCATACTGGGAGCACTGCGCGACCCCTAAAGCTGACGAATATTTCATTGCGCGCAGTGGATTAAATTCATCGTTGATTTTAGCGTGACCGATCTCATGCAAGGGTAGACAAATGAATAAATTAAAGCGAGAAACTAAAACATGCCGGATCATGAGTGCTGCTTAGTATAGGTACCGAACCAGACTTCCAAGCATGGGCTCTTAAAGTGCCTATATCACTCGTGGGGTTTTTATGCATTTGAAAAGAACGTAAAAAGTTACTTAATATATTAAAAAAGTTTTTTGATTTAGTACAATAATTTCGAAGATGCAAGCCTCTAAACTACCTGCGGTTCCTGAGTCCCAACCTTCTGGGTTTAAACACGGCTATTCAATTTGAAACTGCCCATTGTTTACAGGACCCTGGGACTCAGGAACGGCAGGTAGTTTAAAGGCTAGTATTTTCAAAATTATTGCACTAAATCAAAAAACGTTTTCTAATATATGAACTAACTTTTTACGTTCTTTTCAAATGCATGAAGATCCCACGAGTGATATAGGCACTTTAAAACTTGATATGGCGACGTATAGGAGTGGAACTCGCGTGTCTGTATGATTATTGACAGATTTCTTGTATTACAGTAATACGGTGTTTCAAAAACGATGCATTCAAGTATATTGTTATTTTATTTACATCTGCCTAGCACGGCAAATGCAGTTTCATGCACCCCAATTATTTCAACGAAATACTCTGTTTCAACTCAATATTATAACCGTGGTTTGACGATTTTGGCCGATCAAAGAAAAGCGCCTAAATATGTAGTCCTGTATGATTGCAATCGTTTACAAACACTCCTTCAGGAAGGCTGTTAATGACTTTGGATATGGTACTTTAGATATGGTAATATCACGAAAGGAGTGCAAAAACCCAAAAACCTGTGAAATGATATCCCTAAAACTGCCCACATTACCCGAACAACATTTTCAATTTCAAGAAACTTTATTCGCAGCTTAGTGCGGTGGGAACAGTACTACCCTGAAATCCATGCAGAGGCGTACAGGTTCGATTCCTGCGGGAGGATTTTTTTGCAACGTTTTTAATTTGATAAAGCTAAAAGAGCATAGCCATAGGGAGGGATTTAATCTTGCAAAAGGTGCTGATTGATACCCTTACAGTACGCGTGTCGTTCTCATATGCCAACGAAAGTTATCCCCAAATGACCGCAGTTATTAATGCAGATTGATTATTTAACTTATGATGAACTGTCTTCGCCAATTATTCCATCTTTATTCAAAGTTTTATTCAATTATATCTGGGAAAATGTAATAATCATATGATCATAGTTATATAAATTCTTCATCGTCAAGAAAGTCGTGCTTCAAAGCGTCATCAGCATTTGGTCTGGCATCAAGGTTGTGTTGGATCAACCATGACACAAAGCGTCGAGCATCACGTTCAGCAAGCATGCGTAAATTAACGGGATTACCGTTCACAATATTTGTCATTTGTTCGTAGCCAGTGGTACCAAATGGATGCTCGCCTTTGCTTAATATGAAGAATGAAAGCATACCGGCCACCTGCACATCAGATTTTTTTTTATACCAACCTTTGCTTGGACATTTTAATTGCTCATTTAAATGCTTAATTACTTCAGCAGGCATCCAGCCTGTTGTTCCTTTCGCATCAGTATGAAACGTAGTTTCTTCTTCATTAAGTACGCGGCTTATTCCAAAATCTGCTAATTTCATACAACCTCCAACGTCAACCAAGACATTTTTTGGTTTTAGATCTCTATGCAATATTCCTTCTCCGTGAAGAAATGCAAGTCCAGCAAAGATATCTTTGATCATTTTTCGCCCATGCCTTTGCAAATGATCAGTGGAAAGAGAACAAACGTACTTATCCAGTGTCTTTTCACAGAGATCAAGAATGAGGTACATAAATGTATTGTCCATTAGAAAATGGCGATAGCTCACTATAAATGGTGATTTCTTTGTGTTAATGAGAGAGAGGATATCTCTTTCATTTTCAGCTGTATCTTCACAGGCTTGTATCAACATTCGCTTTATAGCTACTTCACTGCCGTCTTGCAAAATCCCGACATAGACAAACGTCCCTGAAGAGCCACATCCAAGAGTGAAGGATTTTTGCGCAGAAAACCTCTTTATTGGTCCCAAACCCTACGGAGAATTCCAAACAACAATTTTTAAATTGCATAATTTCACAGACAAACCTGCTGCCTGTATAAGTAGCTGTTTTAATAAGAGCTGGTATGGTGAATCAACGTCTGGTAGAATTCAGGCTTAACATGTCGCTAAAGATACTTAGTCTAGTTAGCATGGCCAGAAATATGGGATATTTGAACTGCGCATACCTGCGATTGACTAAACAAATACGGCCGACGAACGATAATAAAGTATATATATAGGATGTGTTGTTAAAATGATCAAAATTTTGGCGTTTTTTTTTCACCGCTGTAGCATTTACTGCCATTTCTCGAATGCAACTACAGGCTGAGACTTGTTAATGAACCCAGTGATACACCATTTCCCAAGAATCTATAAATCTTTCTAACTTTTAATATTTTATTAATCCGGGAGGGGGTATGCGGTATATTCATACATTGATGTTTACATATCGAGGAACAACAGCGTACAAAAGAAATCCGTCGGGCATAAGACGAATATATCAATACACACTCCCCTCCCCATGCAATTAAGCTTCTATATAGCTGGGGTCCGGCTCACATTAACTAGTTTCAATAGAAGACGTTTACCGAATCAAACTGATATAATAACAACACGCCTGTTCTGGCGTTAACTCCGGCGCACGTGCCAGTCTTCAATATATATATAATAGAGCTTCTGGACATAAACAATACAGTTCATATTCGCATTTAGATGCCTTGCGAACCTAAATGTTCGATCGCGAAATTCAGAAGCACATCGCAGTGATAGAAGTTCAATTGTTCAAAAACGTAAATAAACCGCATGATACACTCGCTTTGTCTTATATTTGCCCTCGGAATTCGCGCTTATATGGTTAGTTAAATCTTCAATCCTGTGCAAACTACGACGTGTCAACGCGCCCATACACGACCACATCATCTTGTTAAACGGCGAAATAGCAGCGATATTATTAAAATAGGACCAGAATCTACATGTATTTAATATAAATTATTCTTACCCTAATTCAATCTAAACTTAATCGAACAGCATGAAAAGAACGGTTTATTTGTTCCCTTATGGAGGAATTGTCGTATCATGTGAGCGAAATCGAATCGCGCATCGGAAAATTAGCCAAAGCTCTGCACCACAAATCTTGGGAGATAAGACTGGGACGTAGAAAAATACGGTCACATACACATTTCAAATTGGCGCCGGAGTAATAAACCAAATGTTCATGACTTCAGGCCTTAGCCCAGAAACGTGAACGTTGCATGGGCTTGAAGCATTTCGCAATTTTGGTATCAATAAGAAGCCTAGGCTGCTTAGCAACCAAGTTATTTAAATATATGGGATCTTATTCTATTCTTATAAATTATAAATTACTCAGAGCGAAAATAAACTTTCTCCGTGAGAAAAATCGAGAAATAAATTAATTTAATTGGATTAATACGATTTATCTAATTTGATTAAATTAAATCAAATAAAATTGATTACCAAAAATAGGGAAACTAATTCATGTAATCACGTACTTAGCATAATAATATTACACTTCTACCTACCAATTTTCCTGACTCCAGTGCTTCTAACTCTTCAATTTTTTGGCGATGTTCAACTGACTTCCTTATTTGCAGCTGGAATATTTAGTTATAAAAAAACTATTAATTTATACACGAAATGTATAGTTTCCAGTGCAACTACCGATGCACGAGTGATTTTTATAGACTGCAAAATTCACACTCTTAAAGAAACTCATGCTCTGGCGCGTAATAATTCGTCACTGCACGAGAAATTATACTGCTAGAAACACATGCATGCAGCAACCCTCGTCATTTTAAGCCAAATAGGTGTAGTAGTTACATTATTGATGAATGACTCCAATGAGCCGACAGCTAATATTTTTATTGTTCGAAAAAGAATATATGTATAGTCTTAAAAGTAAAGTAAACATCGCCCGTTTTTCTGCTGCATTAAAGGCAGGCAATTTATAGACTCTTATACAGCTTATAAGTTATCGCTAAAAATTCAACCTCGAAAACATCAAAACAGAACAAAAACTTTAAGGAATGGACATGAAAATGTTATGCTTCGAATTTTTATATGCAGCAAATATTTGCATGCACTTTGCCGTAGACTTTAACCCTTTTGAAGTTAAAGCAATGGTGCACGTGATAACTTTTTGTAATCGGTTATGTACGTATTTGCAAAATGGCATACAAACTCATAATTCATTCCATAATTCATTCAGTAGGGGGCAAAAGTTTGAGTCCAGTCGTTGTAGAATTCCAGTATTAAATTCTGGCAGCGTATTCGAGTTAAGACATGCGTGCTAATGCTTCAGTACTGTAAACTATATTAATTGCACTGTTTTGGTCCTAATGATCTGAATTATAACAAAATAAAGTTCTCATTCCTTTACACTGCCTAAGATGGGTGGGAAAAAGGGCAAAGTGGTGGTGCACAAGGACAAACATTAAGTATTGAAGGATTCTTTCCTCGTAAGATCGCATAAAAAGTGAGAATTTCAAAAGGTGGTATGCATCTAACCTTGGAGAGGTTCCAAGAAACCAAATCCTACTCAAGCAAACATTTAGCTGCTTCGGTCATGCTGGGTTTGGCAATATTGAAAGATATAATAGGATCCTAATTAGAGAAAAGTATCATCCAATTCTTCAAGGACATGGAATTTCATCTAGTAGAAAGATGATCGCACGTCTAACCACATGATAATCACCCTAAGCACATGCACATCTTCTATGTCCCAGGAGTCTTTAAGAGGCAAACTCGTTCTGGTGATCTCGTTCTCCTGGCTTTCCAACTCAAATTCCAGATCTAAAACTTATGGAACACTTCTGGGACCGTTTCCACCGGAAAAGGGCGAGGCACAGACCCAGCAGCCACGATGACCTGAGGTAAGTGGTCAACGAATGCTGGCAAGGTATTGAACGTGCGACATTAAAAAACCTATGAAATTTATGCCAGCAAGAATAAAGGCCGTTTCAAGAGCAAAAAAGAGGGATACAAAGCACTGACATTTAATGCATATTTGCACATTAACATACGTTAAATGAATATCATAAGATCTCATAGTTGTTGTGCAGCGTGTATTTTTCAGTTTACTAATTTACTTTTTTCTAGTTCACTTATCGGTAAGGTTTTCTGTAGAAAATTAATGTATGCTGCTAAAACAATAAAATACAATCACTGGACTCAACTCAAACTTTTGCCTCCTACTGAACATGCAAATAAACTGCATGCATCTCAGCATATACGGAGTAAACAGAATAGACATCTACCCGTCTAAAACACTTGGTATAGCCAGCGCCCTGGTATATATAGCTTATACCCCCGTTTACACCACATTCGATTTAATGGCACGGCACGGCTAAAATGGGTACCCGTGCCCATTTCATCTGTGCTCGCCGTGCCAATAAATTGACTGTATTGTAAGCGGGGCTTATAGAATACGTATATTTTCTCTTTAATCGCTCATTCGTATCTGTATCAAGCAGTGTTGTTTATCGATATGTTTGCCGTCATAAATCTCTGGAAGTATATCATATATCGTCTCGACTTGTTGAGCTAGAATCGACTGGGATCTGTCAGACAGGGAGAAATTGTATATAATTATTACTATAAATCTCCAACCTCATTATGCGATAAGCCCCTATCGTTATTCCAATCAGACAAAAGCTGCTGTCTCTGTTCTGGTGTCCAGGAATTCGTAATGTTTGCGCATAATCCAAATTGCTGATTTTCTCTTTTCCATTCTTGTAAACGGCTCTCTATCTCGCATTTCCTTTTGAGAAAAAATTGCCGTTCAAATTCATTAAATGACGAGCTTTCCAGCAGAGTCGACAATTCGACAATTGTCTGACATTCACTTATTATTCTAGTTAAATCCATGCTCAGATTCTTTTAAAGTAAAATAAACAATAGTCAAAAGCCGAAAGCATTATTCAAAGCTTATTCTCTCTTCGTTGGCATGAGGTTAAAAAAACATATTCAAGTGCACGATGATGGATTTTCTGCTCGACGATCGATGCTTTAAGACCTGGAAAAGAAAGGAAGTTGATCGATAATTTGCGATTTTGCCAGCTTTAATTTTGTGATAATTGTTCCCTGCAATAACATGGAATTGTCATGGATGCTTTTTAAAAGAGCCGTGCATGGACAGTTGTGTAAAGTTTATTATATATATGCTGTGTCTGGAAAACATTTTGACTTTTGTACATAAAAATTATGAATAAAACTATGTACGCATAATTTGTTTTGCTTTAACTTATACGGTGCGGAATATATTAAATCCTGCGCGTCAACATAAAAAAATTTAATGTCGACAGTTTTTCCGGAGAACAATGGAGCGTTGAGCAACTATAACAACATAGAAACGTAATTCAAAGCAACACCAAAATTTTTACCCACTTAAATATGTTTCAAATATGGTGGTATAGCTAACTTATGAATATGCAAATTTTAATTTTATATACGTTTAATGAATATGGATTATATTGGACTGTTTGCTTCTCAATCTCGAACTTACGCAATGATTTATAGGATAAAAATACCATGTTTTAGAAGTATGTTATGGCCATCTGTAGCGGTTACAGGTTTACATTGTCTTTCGCCGATTTTTCTTTCTTATTAACAGCATTTCACGCAACATGCGCACATAATGTGTGGTTTTCATTCAGTAGTGTGTCGAGAACATGTCAAGGTGAGTGATGTGATGGAATGTTTTTATATGTGTGCAGTCAACAATGACCGATTTTAATAGAAAAAAAAAATTACATCCGGACTATATCTCGTAGGTGAAAAGGACTTGTTCACGACAACTGGATACTTATTTGGCAAATTAGCAGTATATACCTACGCTAGAAATTTGAAACGTTGATAAAAATCCCTGGAACCAATCGCATTGCTCGCATGAAATTGAGCTATGGAACACAATACAATTTTATTTATAACTCGAACACGTCGTCTGTTCTGGCGTTAACTCCGGCGTGCCGTGCACGTGCCAGTCTTCAATATAAAGCTTCGGAACATAAACAATACAGTTCATTTTCATTTAGATGCCTTGCGAACCTAAATGTTGTTCGATCGCGAAATTCAGAAGCACATCGTACTTTAAAAAGTATAGAAGTTCAATTGTTCAAAAATGTAAATAAACTGCATGATACGTTCACTTTGTCTTACACTTTGCCTTTGGAATCCGCGCTTATATAGTTTATTAAATCTTCAATCCTGTGCAAACTGCGCCGTGTCAACGCGCCCATACACGACCACATCTTGTGAAACGGCGAAATCGCAGCGATATTATTGAAATAGGACCAGAATCTACATGCATTATTCGAACAGCATCAAAAGAACTGTTTATTTGTTATTTTTGGAGGAATTGCCGAATCATGCGAGCAAAATCGAATCACGCATCGGAAAATTAGACAAAGCCGTGCACCACAACTCTTGCGAGACAAAACTGTGACGTAAATAAATACCGTCATATACACATTTCAAATACTAGTATATTTCTCGCCAAACACACTTGCGGCGACGAAAAATAAAAAAATAGGTACGCAATGCGTACATGTGGGTAGCCGTAAACATTAACTGCGATAAACCTATTTTGTATTTAATGTCAAACGACAGGCTGCTATAGTAAATATCAACGAGTAAATAGCGAGTAAATATCAACTGATGCTTAAGGCCCTGTTACACGGTGCAATTTTTCTTGCAACTTGCAATAAAATTCTTCTTTTGAGAGATGTAAATTTGGCTACTACCGAACTTTTGTCTTTATTACACTCCATGGCGTTTCTTACACTTACATTTTGAAGCCTCTTCACTAATTTACATCTCTTTAAAAGTAGAATTGCATTGCAAGTTGCAAGAAAAATTGCACCTTGTAACATGCCCTTTACTCTTACATTCTAATGATCTACCGATGCCCCATACTGACTACTTCAAACGTAGTTTTAGTTATAGCGGGGCTTGTTTATGGAATAATCTTCCAGAAAATGTTCGGAAAATTATCTCTCTGCAACAATTTAAATCCGAACTTGACAAATTCTTTTGAATATCTGATTTCCACACGGCAAACATGTAAAACAGTATTTTGTGTTATTATTGTGTGTTTTGTTTATTGTATGGCTAAAAGTTTTTAGATATTTCTCTTTATTGTTTGTTGTATATATATAACATTACTGATGATTCTACCGTGTATAAATAAATTTTTAATAATAATAATAATAATAAAACGGCAAAAATGCCCTATAGTTAGCTAGTTGAATACAGTTATAACAAAGTCGATTTTATTACAGAATCTATATATTATAATATTTTATTGTATTAAATACATTTTACTACAGATCAAAACATATATAAAAGCAGATTTACAAGAGATAGGAAATGCATATTTTTAAGCAGAATAGTTGGAGAGAACAAAAAAGAGAGTAAGGTTCCAGAATAATGGCACAAATCCTCTGATAACATAAAGCTTAGTTTAAAAGTAGAGAAAGAAGATTTCAGACGTTTTCAAATTATTTTGTTTTGATGTCCCTTGATCATCAGCATGTCTTTGTTACATACAACATTGGTTATTTTGTTGATCAATGAATGTTATATAAGTTAATAAATGTTAGAATGGTTATTGCTCCAGTAAGATTATAAGGCTTGTTTGCCAAAGTTTATTGACAATAACAATCTGTTATCACCATTATAACTAAGATGATAGTGTGATTTCATAGATCCAGAAGGAAGGTACAGGTGGTTTGCAATGTTGATTACAGATAACTTATCAGCATGGAGATAATAGCACTAGGTCCAATAAGACTGCGAGGCTTGCATGTTTGCAAGTTTCATTGACAATATCTTATCACTGTGTTATTCAGTACAACAATCAGTCAACATTGAACACCATCATTCATCATTCATATAAATGTGCATTGCTGAGTAGTAGTTACCAGGAAGGTATGTCCTAGGACCTGGATTTTCCTCTACCGATACATCATTTGAAAGTCTCAGCAATAATGGCACATAAACATTGTGATGGTATATAATTTGAATACACCATAAGCACTATTCACTGTTCTTTCGACTCTTAATCAATTGGTTCTTAAGATATGACAAGCAAAATACATTAATATATAAAACATTAATAGTATTTGATACCAAAGCTTGCCTTTTCGACGGCAGAAACTCTATCAACGGTCTAGAAAATTGTGGTGTGAACCAATCCTGGAGCGATTAACTTCAATAATGACGCACATATTTGTAGCCTTACACTTAATATTTTGTTTGAATATATCAGCAGAATGGCTGCCGTTTTATTTATACCTGCACAATGGCTGGTTTCAATTTCAATACCTGCACAATGGCAAGGTCTAACTTCAATACCTGCACAATGGCAAGGTTATTGCTTGCCATATCTCAAGAACCAATTGATTAAGAGTCAAAAGAACAGTGAATTGTGCTTATGGTATGTTCAAAATTTTATATACTATCACAATGTTTATGTGCCATTCAAATAATGTGCCATTCAAATTCATTGCTTTCAAATAATGTGGAGGAAAATCTAGGTCCTAGGACATACCTTCCTGGTAACTACTACTGAAGCAATACACGTTTATATCAATGATGAATGATGGCATTCAATGTTGACTGATTGTAGGACTGATTACCACAGTGATAAGATATTGTCAATGAAACTTGCAAACAAGCCACGCAGTATTAAAGATTTGTACGCTCGTATAATCCGGTTGTGATCAAAATTGCTCGCAGTGGACAAATGAGCGATTGAAATGACAAATATTGACACAAATAATGCAACGTTGATTTTACCTTGACTTTTATACAGAAATTTGCCAAAACTCAAAGCAGCCCTTCGAATAAAATCTGACTAAACGTCGGAAATGTTTCGAGTGTTTCCTTCAGCGCCAATCTGTCCGAGTGATTACCGACGAGTGCCGAAGATCCCTCCATGCTACGCGGACACTTTCGACTCTGACATAGTGGTTAGCCGTGCATGCGCAGCGGCTACCCACAAAAAAACAAAACCAGGCGAATTTTCCGTCGCTCACGCCGGAGTAAAAATACGAGGCTTATTCAGTAGGCTACAATCGAAGCAACTTCCGGTTTGCTAGACAATAACAATGCAACGAAATTTCCGGAAAGGCCACCAACGTTTTATGTTTATAGTTATAGACTTAAAAGTAATAAAATGAACATTACTGTGAAATATCTGGGTCTAGATGCGTGTTTATTGTGTTCGTGGTACGCGCGAGAACATCTTAATGAATGGAAATTTTAGGATTATATTAGAAAGATCCATTTGCTATTTAAATGAACTTACGCAGTGATTTATAGGGCAAAAATTATAGGGCAAAAATTTATAATTATATTCAAAAATATATTTATATTACACAAATATATATTTATATTCAAAATTTAGTTTGTTTGTAATAGACAAGAAGAGTGCTCAATACCAAAAAAAAGCAGAGCATAAATAATATTTACTAATTCTTTAATCTCAAAATAAAGCCGTCGCTACAAGGTGTTTCACGCTAAGCTAAAAAAGCAAAGCGATCATCAGGCGACTCATAATCGTCGCCTGATGATCGCTTTGCTTTTTTAGCTTAGCGTGAAACGCCGTGTAGCGATGGCTTTATTTTGAGATTGAAAGAATTAGTAAATATATATATATATATATATATAATTATATATATATATATATATATATGCAATTTTCATTGAACACGACTTCTCTTGTTATACTAATTACAGACAAGTAACCTCATGATAAATTAATGTACACCAGCATAGTCATATTGGCAATTTTTTGCTTAATGCCAGAAATAATGACTAATAAAAATAACTCTAATGCCCCCTGCATTTACTCCTCTGGAGAGAAGAGGGATTACATGGCCACATACCTTAGCCTGAGACTTATCACAATAACAGAAATCCTGTTATTGTGATGCAGACAGTACTCCTGTTCCTTCTTGTTGGTGCATTCCACCTAATGGGGATGAGAGGCTGGGGGCTTATTTATTTTGAGTAGGATTTATTCAACTATTAAATGATTTGGCACACTGCCATACATACACAGAATGTGTTATTATAAAGAAAACCATTAGATGTTACAAAAGTACTTGTCTTTTATATGAAGGAAAGACTTAATAACTTAAAAAATTATATTGTGATGGGAGTGGGAGATATATATATGAGACAAGACTGATGTTATGGTAAATCTTTGCATATAATAAACAATTAATTTCAGCACTGACACTGTGCCACTTTGTACTGTAATGCAAATCATTTTACCATTATAAAGGTAGGTGCTGTTGAAAAAAGTTTTTTTGTAACTGCATGCAGAAAATAAAAGCATTTGAGACCCCATATCATACGGTACATACCTTTAATTGCGTGTTAAAACATTAATAACTTTTCATTTTTACCCTATATAAATATTTGCGTAAATGTTCGATTGTATAGCATATAGATCTTTGTAATATTTCAGCATCGTGTGGTTTCATTTGTGCAGTTGAACCTGAATGAATCTTTGACTTTGTGAAGTTTGACTTATACATCCCAAAATAACAAGATTTCCATTAAGATGTTCTTGCGCGTACCACGACACGCAATAAACACGCAACTAGACACAGACCTCTCAACACCGACTTCAAATGACGAATCAATGACGAAAGCACGAAACGGAGATTTCATTGGCTCTTGCTGTGTTTCAAATTTCTCACCGAATTCAAACGTTCCGCAATAACCGCAGAGAATATTAGGTCGAGAGGCTGCCCTAAAATCGAAACTAGTAAGAAGAAAGGTTCATTTGCTATAGAATGACGTGCGAATAAATCCTTTTCAATCTACGGAAATAAAAATGCTACTAAATTAACAGTTTTACACGATTGCAAACAAATAAAACATGAAAATGACAAACCACGTATTCATAGTAATACTCGTACGGTGACTGCTAAAGCTATACAACACACCGAGAGGAATATTTTCGTTGATTATGGCATAAATATACATTAGCTTTGTATTAAACGTAAATATTGTATCAAATACTGACTTGAAAAGATGAATAGAAACACAAAATAACAACAAAAAGTATCTATACAAATACAAACCTTCGACATCGCGAATATTGTTCATCACAGCATCGGGCCAGTGCTTCCACTTAGTGTATTCTGAATTTCCTTTCCTATTTTTCTTTTATATGTCTATCCAACCATCACAAAATTTGCTCCTAATTTTACTGGCAGTCATGTCTAACGATGTGTCAATTATTTTACAATTTATGTAAAACTGGTTTATTAGCTAGCTTGTCACTTGTAGAAGTGGAATATTAAATTGTAGCACATGTAAAACAAACTCATAGTTTATAATCTTTGATGTAGTAGGTGTCATGGTATGTCGTTTTGCAAAGACATAACCGACTATTAAAGACGTTAGTCTCTTTACATCATTGCTTTAATTTCAACAAAGAGTTCATGAAAGTCAAATTCGGAGTTTTGATAAAAAATCACTTCAGAGCTTTTAGAGTCGACTGCATCGCCGCGAAAATGTATTTTGAAAAACAACATTCGATGTTTGAGTAGGGGATTCAATTTGAACTGATTTCACGTCTTGAATGTTCAGTGAAATAATATTTTCCGGCTAATCAGATGATCTTTAAAAGTGGTTAGCTCATTTTAACTTGCGGCGCCTGTGCGAATTAATACTTGAGGATTTCGATGAAATTTTAACTTGTCCATTTTAAAGGCTACTTTCCACTTCCGCGTAATTTTCTTACGCACGTACACGTACGGAAAATTTTAAATGCTTTTAAATTTTTATTATTTAACATCTAGGTCAACTAATGCATAATAAAATATGCAGAAAACTAAGTTCCTTTGATAGTATTTTCTTTGCTTCAGATGGCGAGGGGTTCTTGCACGCATGAATTTCTAGTATAATTATATTATTTCCCAATGAGCATGAACAACAAACAACATGCATATATGTCCGTTAAATTGAAATTGAACTAGTATATCTAAAACGTAATAAAAACGTCTTAAGAATCTTATAGGGATCTAAACAGAGCCCTTTCGATATAATTTATAGTTAGTAACGATTGAACTCTTGATGGATCTTTAGAAAAACGGCTAAACCTTCCTGTTTCATCTCGTTGATCAACAGTGCATGACCTCTTTTAAAAACTAACCAGCAAAAACTACATACGTTTTTCCTTCGCTACAAATGACTGTGTAGAACCTGGCATCGATTGAATAATTGAACATTTACAGAGAATAACATAGCCAACAGCTGGTATTAGGAGACAGCAACATTACACTATTAAAATCCAATAAAGTATATGTGATCAAACTATAACCATGCTAAAGTCAAGAATGACTTTTCCGTTTCCCAACGGATTCTTTGGGTACATTTAAGAACATGTTTGTAAGTTAATCTTGGTGGAATTTTAACGCGTACGTGTAATTAGGTAACAAAATAAATTGGTTTGTGATAAAGTACTAGAATTGCGGTAAATGCACAATGTTCGCAATTAGTATTGCCTAGAATACCATGGCAAGTACTCCAAATCCACCTTTGACACCTCTCTTGTTGAACAGTAGTCTTATATCTCTTCCCTTCTGGCACTGGGCGTTTACGTCCTTTTTTGTTCGTATCATATGAATCCTGGGGGGAAATCAGGTCCTCAAAGAGCAGGGCTTCTTGTGTAGTGTTCTTTCTAGGGATATGCCCTTTCCGTAACTTCTGGGTGCAAGTTTTATCATCTGGTACATCTGAGAGTCCAAGTTCTATGAAATCAATAAGCTCTATGATACAAAGCAGCTACTACATGTTTGCAACAGCCACCGGCACCAGCAAGGCAACAGCAAAATCAACACATACCAAGGTTGTCAACCGTTATCCACTCCGAAAAGGCCCGTCGAAGCTTTTAAACTTTAAATATGTGTGAAGGGTATAGACATTTGCTGGAAGCACCCCTTCCCCCTAGTTAGTTTTGTCGTGCAAGAGTGGTCACGTGACCATGCGAAGACACGTTTTTTTGAGAGAGGAAAACGTTATGGTTTCGTTTTAAACATTTGTGTATTTTAAACACTGTAATCTTTCAATAAACGCGTTCAAATTTATTCTACTGGTGCTATTGCGAAGTGGGGCACTAGTAACATATGCTTTTATTTTTTTCATTTCGGCAGCAACAGCTAGAGTATATTTTCGCTTCGGGAGACGTGTCGATGCCAAATTACAATCTTAGCAAAGATTAGCCATCTCCATTTTCAACTGCAACCAGTAGTTTCACTCAAAGGGAACTTTTATATTAAGAGCGCCTTTTTCGCTGATCATGAATTATTTTGAACTTTTTCCTTGTTTTATTGCATTTTTTCAATACTTTAGATCAAAATACTGTCACTTTTTGTAAATACGAGTCCAAAGTCTTGTTGAAAATCAATAATAGCGGTCAATAATTTGGAGATACTTCATGCTACTTCTCTGTTTAACAATTACCCCACGCAAGCTCCACGCAAGTTAACTACGTGATTAGTTTTGTGCAACGCAGTTAAGTCGTGTAGTTAACTAATCATAGTTAAGGATTTAACTAGAGTGATTAGCGCTAATCATAGTTAAAGTTAACTACGTTTTTATACAACCGGTCCCTGCAATGAAACAAAGGGCAAATTAGTTAGCTGAAGTTTGCAATCAGTAAACAAGCCAATCAGAGTTTTTGTGTTTAGGGCAAACCGTTGTTCCATGTTTTCTTTAAACTTGTCTATGGTTTAAAACTTCACGCGCAAAATTGTCCGACATTTTAAAAATCACGCACGAAGCGGCATTGTAAACTTGGAGTTGCCTCATCCTTCACGCCTACCAACCAATCAAATTTCGGATTCTATTTTAGTTATTATATAAAACATATTACATTGCATAACATTACATTGCATTGGTTAACATTACATATCGCAAAAGAGTTGTATATTACCAAGCAATTACTTGATGGTTTCCGTGTTTTGATGGCCTGATCAAAACACGCGGAAATGTTGCGAGGGTTAAGAAGAGCGCGCTTTTGATTTTGCGAGCTTTTCGTGAACTCAAGCAACATTCCCAAGTGTTTGGATCAAGCCATCAAAACACGGGAAATATTAAGTAATTTTTTAATAAAATAACAAGATCAAGGTAGTGTTCCTAGTTTAATTTCCATACGCGAATTAAATTTACGCGTATGGATGGGCTGATTTTCTCCAAAATCAAATATTATTATTTTTTGGATGACTTAAATTTTAAATTCTTCATTAACGGTTGTCTAGAAAGTGGCAGCTGTTGTATCACGCACTGAAATTCTCTTAAAAACCATTCAATTTTTAAATGTTTTAGAAACTACCCCATGAAATGAACGAAACCAGGGAGTAGGTATCTCCTTTACCACGCCAAAACATACCACGATTCATATCTACGAACGACAAGAATGAGCCTCGCATGGATTCATCTATCGGTAAACCGTGCAGTCAAGTTGCACTGATTTATTTATGCTGGTAAAATTCAAAAGAAAATATGCAAATAATTCGCTAGTGAACAATTTCACTGTAAGTGGAAATCCGCCTTTACTGATCCAGAGGTCAAACACAATCGGTTAATTCGGTTAATCGGTTAAACACATTAATTATCACGACCAAACCACGAACTTTTGCGAAAATTCAACAACTTTCTTGTGAAACGTTTGCAGCTGCTATTAGTAATAACAAACTTCATAACAAACTTCATTCCCGCGTCAGATGTGAATTGGATCCGGTCGACAAAGTTGGGTCGTGTGAACGGGCCTTCAGGCGTAAACAAACAACAAAGCCCTCATTCCAATAGCTACTGATAGTCAAGTCATTATACTCAGCAAATCAGGCAGGTATCCGCACTTGTAATAAGTCTCTAGCCCAAAATTATTATAAAACATTTATAAAATTAATAATTGATACTGTGCATAGAGGCATTTGTAAATAATGAGAATACTGTATATAGTAAAGAAAATAACAACAGTATTATTATGAGGAGATTTTTTAGAAAGTCGCGTGAGTGACACACAGTCACACACTAAAGTATAAACATGTTGAAATATACTGATTAAGTTTGATTTTAGTGATTTAGAATTAACCTAGTGATAGAATAAAATTCTCAAATGTCAACGTATTTATTCCTAGGTCTCCAACACATATTGGAAAATATGAACAATAGTTTCAGATACCAGTAAACTACTAAACTCGCATAGTGGATGGTTATGTCACTTCGTAGTAGCTCGAAGATACAATAATAAAAAAGACCCTAAATAATCTATTTGAAGAAACAACACAAGAAAGAAAACAACTGCCCTCTAAATAATCTTTTTAAAAAACAACTGCCCTCTCTATTTTAACAATGAATTCCTTGTGTGGTGGGTACATAATATGGGACATGTAGGACAATTGGTGGGACAATCATGGGACATTCATTCCAAAATTATGCAGCTGTTCATATAGTGTGATATATGTGTACATATCAGGGGCGGATCTAGGATTCTTTTTACGTTAGTCAAAATTTTCGCAGGTCAATACTCAAGTCAATTCTACGTTTACAGAGTAAGAAGAATTTTCGTTCCCCCCCCCCCTAGATTGATGAAATTAGTTATATTTCACAGTTTACTAGCTGATTCAATATAAATGACACCTTTATTGTATTGAGCTTGGTCAAAGCAAAATTGCTTTACAAGTTTATAGCAGAAACATGCACGCGGGCCACATAACAAGCATTAATATATAATACTATTAAACATGTCTGGATATTATTTCTACGGTGCAGACATATAAACATACAGACATAACATGATTTTACAAATATTCATATTCAAAATTCAAAATCTATCACACTTTTAAATAATACAGATAATTATAACACACCAGCTCGCTCAGCTAATATGAATAAACAATACAACAAATGAGAATATGAACTGCTCCAAATTCTAAATATTAATATAATTTTATGACATTTGACCGGCGGCGGGCGAATGCAAATAAATGCTAATAAAGGCAGCTTCAAAGTCCAAGTGAAATGTACAGCTTATGTTATCGTTCGGTTTATAGTTTATATTAACTTATAGTATTATCGGAGAATAGTTTAAATAAACATGAACAGAGAGTGAATATTAAATTTACCTTCGCGTAGAACACTCGACATTACACTTCTCGATTCGTTACGCAAACGAGTATATTATGAAAACAAACCTCCATAGCAAAATTACTCGACAACATGTTATCAGCAATGGTTATCAGTGCCACAAATAGCGTCCGTTGCAAAGAACTGTATTCGACTGCAAAAGCTTTCTCTGCATGAAGTCATCCGGAAAGCTCAAAACGAAAGCTCACAGGCTCTGGCTCACAGGCACACCTCCAGAACGAGCAGACCAAACCCCCAAAACGAGCAGACCAACCCCCAAAACGAGCAGAATTTTTGTCTCCATGGAAACTACCGAATGGGCCAATCAGATTGATGAGAAACGCCCCTAACCAACCTCCAAAACGAGCAGACCAAACCTCCAGAACGAGCAGAATTTTTGTCTCCATAGAAACGAATGAAAATATTGCGCAAGTCTGCATTCAGGAGCGAGGAAATCGAACGAGATCAGTGTTTATTTAATTTATCAAGCGCAAAAATTATTATGCGACTGTACAAATTTACAACAGGACTGCGATCTGAAAAATATAATCTCACTGCATTTAATTAGTGCGAAATTTTTACGTTAGTCGCGTGATCGGTGTGACTACCCCTAGATCCGCCCCTGGTACATATAGCTGAACATTATAATGTGACTTTGTTGTTAAAATATCATATAAATAGTTTCAATAAATAGTGTACTGCATGCAGCTGCACTACACTCAGTCTATACTTATACTGTAATAATTAGGAGGAAGTCAAATACTTACAAGTGCTTTCAAATTATGATATTCATCTTTGTGAATACAGAGAAAATTTGATTGGAAACATTTGCATTGTTTTTTTATGGTTAAACACAAAGAAATGTGATGTAATACATAATTCTAGCACATTTCTTTCAAGTGAAAAAAACCTAACAAAGCCACCTTAACTACATTGGCAATTACCAAAGTTATTGTGCCACTAGTTATTGTTTTCAAAGCAACCCCTTATAAATATAATTGCCTAGGTATTTCGATTGTATCAATAATATTGTTAATACAGGTGCCACTTCTACTAATGCCTAAAGTAAATATACAACATATGGTTGATTTTAAAAATGCCAAAAAACGACCACGGACCTACCACCCAAATTTGAGCAAAATTGTATTTTTTGCACACTACAATAACTGGGGCTTATCATAAAATATAAATTAGTTTGATCGGAAACAATTCTGCACTGAATTTTAATGGCTAAACTTAAGGTTCGCATAAAGTCCCTTTTTGACAAAAATGACCTAAATAAAAACCTATGGATTTTTTAGATGAAAATTGTTTATTCAGTAAATTAATTGCTATGGATTTTGTAATATGAACTAAGGAAGGTGTCTATATGGCTCAAAGTATCTCTATTCAAATTCTACTCAAGAAGTAGATAGCTATTCTGAGATGTCAGGTAAATATGTGCTGTGATAATTGGAAAATTACTTGATTTTGAAAATGTCAAAAAACGACCATGGACCTACCACCCAAATTTAAATCAAATTATACTTTTTGTAAACTACAATACCCAGGGTGTATTGCAAAATATGAATTAGTTTGATCGAAAACAGTTTTGGTGTAATTTACCAGTGTTGAACATAGGTTTTAGCAATAGACTAATGTTTTAAGTTCATGTAAATCAAGCAAAACCTCAGCAATTATTTTAGGTACATCTAATGTTTGGATTTTAAAACTAATGCATGCTTTTACATAAAATACATCTATTGCAAAAGAAAATCACGTACAATACAGTATTTCCGTCTAATATTTAAGATATACGGTCAAAAGTGCTGATTGTAATACATTTTTTCGATAGCAATTCCAATATTGAATTGTTTGTAAAATAAGATGGTATATTAATAAGATTAGGCACTATAAGTTCCACGAAACTGCAATTTTGAACACTGATATGTCAAAGGATTACATTATATTTTATTCATTGTGATCACAGGCAGTTACCTAGCTAAAAAAACAGTAAAATGATCATCATACAATCCTAACTTCTATGAACTGCAATCATAGCGAACTCTTGTATAACATTCCACCGTCCTTAATTATTTGGCAAACAGTGAATCCATTTTGTCTAGGAGTTTCATATCTTTAGATGATCACATGCTTTTCATTTTCTGTTAAATTGCATAACTTTCCGAGAGTTATGGTTGTGAAAACGGCACTGAAACACTCATACTATTTGAAATCCGGCCGCCATGTTTACATGGAATTGCTTTTATCAACTTCCAGCAATCTGATTGGTTTTGAGCGCTCAATACGCGAGTTTGTAAAAAATCTCCTCTTATATACATTGGCTATTCTTTGTAGAAATGCATGATATTGCATGCATGAAAAAGTCAGATCAACCCTTGAACGCCGATGCGCCGCTTTAACTGGTCTGCAACAATGGCGAAAATGATGTCACACAGAATACATTCGGTTGTACAGATCCCAATATAACATGCTTTGCATCGTATTGACATAGTTATACATACAGCGTGATACATGTATTTTCACTGAAACTCCGAAAGGCATACACTATCTCTATGTCTATAAACGTTCCTGCGTGGCCGTTATATATAATTAACAATTATACCACCAGCTCGACTCGTATACCGAGTCGGCTATCAGCTATGCATACACGACGAGAGCGAGTGGTATAATTGTTTTATAATCAGTATAGCCAAATGCCATTTTTTTTTTGGTTTTGCTACCCAACGTTTATAAGCTGATATACGCTTGGTACTTGGTAGCTCGACCAATCAGGCGGAATATACAGTGAGTAGCTATATTATAATAGATGTTATTCCCGAAATCTGAGTGCTATTGTTAATGTCCAAGTCAAAGTAAATAATTATTTACTCGTTATACCATAGGCAGCCCGGTCAATGCGGGTACCGCATACTATTTTATTATAGTCAAGTCACTATACAAGCGCATTTGATCATATTTACATGTTATTTATGTATACATAATATAAATGGTGTGCGTTATGCGCATTGACCGGGCTGCCTATGGTATACGTACATAATTTTCGGCAGTTTCATATTATTATGGAGCAGTTTCATATTATTTGGCAAGGAAGCATCTAGATGACAACTATATTAAATAGAGATATATTAACACTTTCAATGTCAATATATTTCATTCACTCAAAGAAATAACATCCTACTTAGATACTTTTAGATCTATTGGCATGTTTTTATTATAGACAAACTCGAGGGTTTACTGGAATACTCAGACAAATTTGCGTCAATAGATATGGCCCCCATCGGAAAGGACGTTACTGATCGATATTGTTAATCTACAGCCGAGACACTCTCATCCGACGCAGCGATGTGCAAATAATTACATGACAATAGATGTATCCTTTTCGGAAAGGTTAATCTGCATTACTATATTCTTTAATCCGCTAGCGAACAGTATGCATATACTTGGGTCCATACAACCCCAAGTCATTGGCGAAATAAAGTTTCCTGTAAGAAGTTTTGAAATCTTTACTGTTGGCAGACTGCAAACTGAGGTAAGCTTCATCTTGAAAAGACTCTTTTCGGATGGCGAGGGGCTATATCAAAATTGGGGGGCAGATTTTAGGCCTTGATCATATGGGTGTTTTCAATAACGAGTTTCTATAGTAAATCAGACTGGTCTTCGACTATGTCTAATCTCAACTCCTATATAGCTATTCTCAGGTAAACGCAGAATACGTTTGTATATACATGACCATGCATTTGGAATCGTATTGATATGTATATAGCTATATATAAATATGCCTATTATTTGCAGCTTGATATATTCACCGAATTATCACAATGCCAAAAGGCATACATGCACTAGAAACGTTCCTGCGTGGTTATACAGGGTGAGTAAAAAAAACCGGACACTTTGAAATTCAAATTAGTCGCATAGCGGCTGTAATGTGACAGAACTTGCTTAAAATATTTCATAGGTATACGAAGCATATCATATTAATTAACCTAAGACATAAAGTTTGTTCCCATTGGGAGTTAAAATGCATTCTAAACTCTGTAAATACAAAAGAACAGTATTATCAAATCGTTTTTGCTGATTGTACATGGGAATTGTCATATTCCAGCCATAAGTTCGCAGCTAATTTGAATTTCAAAGGTGTCCGTTTTTTTTACTCACCCTGTATAATATCTGAGTGTTATTAATTGTTGATGTCCAAGTCAAAGTAAAATAATAATAAGTCGTTAGGTATATATACGTACATAATTCTAAGCACTTCCATGTGATAATGCATTGTTTTAATTCACAAAAAGGGCTGCAGTAATCAATGTTAGGCTACGATATAAAGATCAGCATATGCATAACTTGTGTTCAGGGCCGTAGCTTGACCGCTTAATTGGGGGGTGTATATTCATATATTTATGTGTATATACCGTAGAAACAATAGCTTACAAAAGAAATCAGTCGGGCATAGGACGAATATATGAATATACACCCCCCAATTAGCTTCTAGCTACGGCCCTGCTTGTGTTCAACCCTTTCTCATATATTGGCGTTATATATCCATGTCTTGTTAATTTCTAGATATATTCCTTACCCAAAATGGATTTCCGTCTGAATGTTTGTCTGTTGTTGATACTTTTCGTAGCATTTTCTGAAGTTGATGGCCGTACATCTGTAGAAGGTATTTTTACCTATGAGGGAGGGGTCATACAATAGGCCTATCAGCTGGCCGGGGGAGACGCTATAGTTGCATGGTTAAAGGATACGTAAGAATTTTTTTAAGAAGGGATCGAAAACTTCGCTTAGTGCATATAACTGTGGGATATCTTCATTCAGATTTTTCAAAATGAAAACTGAGATGTGTCCCTGAGCTATGTGCTTAGCAAAAAGTCATTCGTGGCCATTGGCGTAAGCTAGTTGCTCTCGTGTGCGGGCGACTTTTTCGGCGACTTTGGTCATTCGTGCCACTTTCGGCAAATATCTAGCATGTTTGATAATTTCTGCCTCGCGTGTTGAAATCTTTCCGTGTGCGGCAAACTGAAAGCTATCTGCTTATGGACTGTCTTAACAGCGCATGCGTAATATACGAAAGTAAACATCCAAGATAGCGGTGCAAACAAAGCAAAATGAATTGCTGGCTGAGGCCATATTGGAAGACAAACTGGTTGATCTTTGGCCAGAATACAGGTGTTTATACGATGTGAATTCTACAGATTTTAGAAACAGAGAGAAACGGGAATGCGTTATTGCAGAAATAGCTAGTAAGCTTTCTCAAACAGGTGAATATAATTAATAGCACTTGGATAACGGTGTTTAGTCTAGTCCGACGCAACAGCAACAAAAATAACAACGCCTTTTCGTCTTCACTTTCATCCTTTCATCCAATTTTGTTTTTCAATCTGTACGCCATCTTAGATGTTTACTTTCGTATATTACGCATGCGCTGTTAAGACAATCCATAAGCAAATAGCTTTCAGTTTGCCGCACACGGAAAGATTTCGGCACGCGAGGCAGAAATTATCAAACATGCTAGATATATTTACCGTGAGTGGCACGAATGACCAAAGTCGCCCGAAAAGTGGCCCGCACACGAGAGCAACTGGCTTACGCCAATGGCCACGAGTGACTTTTTGCTAAGCACGTAGCTCTAATGTGCGCCGGCCTTTACTGTGGCGGTCAGTGTATCAGACTCAGCAAAGATTGCCCTGAAAACACTGTTCCGTGCACCTTTCATTGTGGTGCATGCCATTCAAAATGCTGTTGGTAGGTATTGTCTCTTGTAATATTATTTTCTTTCCAGTATGTTTTAATTATTCCCTCCACAATATTTTAGCGGAGACTTTTTCCTTTTCAGCCAATACTATGGATAATGAAACTGAAATGATTTAATTAAGAAGTTATTGAATGTAATGCATCCAATTTACTTTGATTAATTAAAGGGGATGATAAAAAATTCCACTCTATATATTTGGGTTTATTCGACAACTTCTGTCATACGGATTGTTTATTGTTGATTTCTATTATAAAACCAGATTCCAACCAATTAGAACACATTACACCAGCTTCTGCGCATAGGTTTTGCACATACCGTAGCTATAGTTAATACTTCATTTAATATCACCGTACCATAACTCAGATACCTCCATACGGTAGGGAAAACAAAACTGATTTTGAAGGTATTTTTGGGTATATATATTTGGGTACAGATGGTCTTACAATCTAAGTTTATAAGATTTAAAGATTTAAAGACTTAAGGAAATCACTGATGAAATACTTCTAAATCAAAACCATAAAAGTTTTACTTTGAAAAATACAAAAAAAAAAACGAGAATTCGCAGAATTGTTAAATTTCTCAGGGTTTCAGTACCCCGAGCAAAGAAAAGTTATTCAATGGCTTATTGTTTCATTGTTACATTATATTGTTCTGTATAAGTTATGCAAAAACGTCTATATTGTTTTTTGAGGAAACGAAAAATTCTGGGCCTTTGGCTCTCGAAAAAAAAACTCGTGAGATATAAACATAATCAGATAAAATTTTCATGGCCCAATATCGAAACTTTTTTCTTGACGATGAACAAAAAAGCAAGTACAGTAAAATGTAGGAAGGCGCTCGTAACATGCAGAATATAAAAAATGCTTCCTTTCCATTTCCAATGGTGTTGAAAATGAATCAAATTTGTCAAATATATTTTGCATTATTACACGCGAAATTTAGGGGCTGATTACATGAGCCCTCTTACCCGGGATTCAACGAAGCGTGAGATGACTTTGAGGTATTGAAATAAGTCTTTATGATACCAAACAAGCACATGCTATTGTTGTGGTGATTATATGATACTGCCAGGATCATGTTATCTGCTCATTTCAATACCTCAAAATCATCGTTGAATCTCGGGTAACCGGGCTCATGTAAACAGCCCCTTAAATTCGAATTTTTTTTATACACCCTGTATTAACTGTGATATAATAAGCCATATAATTATATTATTTTTGCCACGGGGAGTCTATACAGGGTGTATGTAAAATAGATGTTAATTAGAAAAAACGTGTTCAAGCATACGACATCCGCTCTTCAAAATGTCGTTGATCGATCCACTTCAAATGCAATCTTGAAGTGAAGCAAACAAGATCACAGACTACTAGGGATTCGACAGCAAGCATTTCCAGGTATATGCGTTCAATTTCTCCTTAATAATAATACTACTTCATAATGATCACTTGCATATTTTCGATTCAACGTCCCTGTATGATGTTTATTGTTTGTGCTCATTGGCAAATATATATAAAGTGAATTTCGGGAAGCAAATATCCTTGTTTATATTTATGCCATATGTAGGGAAAATCCTTGCAATAAATATGTTAGCAATTATTTAAGTCTCATTCACTGACTTGTAAACGTTGTAAGCTGTATAGCACAAAATATCTAACGCTCAAACTGGGAGAACACATAGAAAATAACAAACAATGCTCGTTCGTGTCCGAGACGGTAATTATCATACATTAACATAATTATCTTAAACTATAACATCTCCCTTTCTTATGAGATTTGGTCTTTGTCACCATGGTTTGCTATAACATGGTGTAACGTAATGTCAACCGTTAATCCGTCCATCCTGGTCAGCTTACTGTAGAGTTCTATGAGAGGACCTAGTCTCCTAGCCCTGCTGGTACTCAGTGGCGTAGCCAGCCCGACAATTTAGTCGTGCTATGCTAATATTTTGGTGTTCATTGACTGTGAAAACTATGAATTTCTAAAGAAATGAATTATGATAATAACATGAAATTTGCATAGCATGACTAAATCGTCAAGCTGGCTACGCCACTGCTGGTACTTGCTTCTGTCGTCGTGCCCTTTTGGCAATCTCCGGTTCCATGTCTGGATTTTTCTGCCGGTCGTTCGTGTTTTGCCTCATCATCTGACATCTCCTCATCCGTTTCCCTATCTTCGATCGATTCGTCTTGCTCTTCGTCTGTCTGCTTTGAGTATTCGTCGTTTTCTTCCACTAGAGGATTTGCAAGTTTGAGTTGGCATCTTTGATCCATCTGATAATGATAGAGGATCCTTGGATTTTTGTAATGTTGTAGAACGCTGGCTCGAATGCGGTGGACCATTTGTTTTATTTCCTCTGCTTCAACAGTACGTAATCTTTCACAGTAAGGGGCTGTTTACATGAGCCCGGTTACCCGAGATTCAACGAATCGTGAGATGATTTTGAGGTATTGAAATGAGCAAATAAAATGATCCTGGCAGTCGTATAATCACCACAACAATAGCATGTGAGCTTAGCATGTGCTTGTTTTGTGTCATAAAGACTTATTTTAATACCTCAAAGTCCCCTCACGCTTCGTTGAATCTCGGGTAACCGGGCTCATGTAAACAGTGCCTAAAGCTGTGTTTCTTGGTGTTTCTTTTCTGTTGTGACATGCGGATTTTTTATTCTTTGTCTCGTTCGTCGATAGCCCTGTCCTTTTCATTTCGATCACTTTCCTGCGCGTCTGCGTGGTTTAATCTGGTGCGTATTGGTCTGCCCGTCATGGCTTCATATGGTGTAACCCCTGTGGCAGGGTGTGGGGTGTCCCTGCAAGCGATTAGCATGTTTTGTAGCGCGAGTTCTCTTTCTGATTTGTTCTTTCCTTGTAGATGGGCGATCTTTTCTGTTTTGTTGAAGGTCTGCATGAATCTTTCTGCCTCCCCATTGGCCCTTGGGTGCTCGGGTGTGATGCGATGGTGCGTAAACCCTTCCTGGCTAGCAAATTGTGCAAATTCTTCTGAGTTGAGAGGAGGACCATTGTCGGAATCCACGCGTTTTGGGACACCGTGGTTGGCAAACATTTGTTTTAATCTCACCTGTGTTGGTTGAAATGATGTTGACGGCGTGTCGTGACCTCAACTTCCGGGTAGCGAGTTCACTTGTCGACTGCCACTAGGTTGTAATGGCCATCGGGGCATGGCCCAGCAAAGTCGATGGCGATTTCTTCCCACGGCTTCTTTGGGATTACAGTCGATTTGATGGGTTCTTCTGTATGCTGTTTGGTGATGATCTAACAGTCGAAACACTATTCAATGAGTTGGTCAATCATTCCATTCATCGTTGGCCACCAGTACTTTGCCCGAAGCATTTGCTTAGTTTTAGTTTTCCCATGATGTCCCATCTCGTGAGCGATCTTTATTATCTTCTTTTGTAGTTTAGCGGGTAGGATAATCTGATTCATCCGGTAAAAGAGACCGTTCGCTTCACACAGCTCGTCTTTGATAGCAATGAACGGAGAAATATCATATAATAATAATTTATTTATCCATCTTAGGTATAAAATTACAATGGATTTACAATTACTAAATATGATAAAATGTATGTATAATTTATATACAAATATAATAAATTTACGATTTTAAAATTATGTCTATAATAGTGCATTAGTCCTTGGAATAAAGGGTCCTTCTTCCAGGGTCCTTCTTATGCGCCCACCAGTCACCGTCCCTTCTGACGCGACGGAGTTTTTGGAGAGCGTTGTCTCGCGTCGTTTCTGCCTTTATTATATCAAGGATGATAGCTGGCTCAGCCTCGGTGACACTCTTGATGATTTCTGCCGTTTCTTTGTCTCCTGTGAGGGGTAAGGTGTGCCACGAGAGGAAGTCCAAAGGATCAGCCTCATCTTTTCCAGGCTCATATGGCATTTCATAGTACACATTCTGCATGTCTAAGACCCATTTCTCGATGCGTGGCGGTAGCATTGCAGTGGCTTTGTTGAAGAGGGGGAGCAAGGGTTTATGCGCTGTGACAATGGTGAACCGTGGTGCACCCAGTAAGTAAATGCTGAATCGATCCTTCGCCCACTTAACGCACAACGCATCTCTTTCAGTCTGACTGTATCCTCGCTCGACGTCGGTAAGTGTGCGGCTGATAAAGTGGACTGGCTGCAACCCCTTCGCGGTGCGTTGAAACAGACCAGCTGAGAGACCTTCATTGTAGTTTGCTTCTGTGCGAACCATGGCAGGTAGTTGAGGGTCGAAGAATGCTATGGTATCGTCGTTGGAGATAATGCATTTTAGCTTCTCAAAGGCAGCTTGTTGTGCATGACTCCAGTGGAATTTATTCTCGTTGTGGGTTAATTCCCTTCAGGGCTGCGTCAGAGAGGCGTATCTGGGGATGAATTTTCCCAAGTATCCAGTCATACCGAGGAAGCTTCGTACTTCCGATTTTGATTTCGACGGAGTGCACTCTTCGCTGGCTCTCACTTTGTCCGGTGTCGGGTTCAGCCCTTGTTGGCTGAATCTGTAGCAATAAAATTCCAATTCTCGCTGACCGAACTCGCATTTCGTCCGGTTGAATGTGATGCCGTAATCAGCTGCTCTCTGTAGGACAACTTCGAGCGTCGCATTGTGCTCAGTCTAGTTTCGTGCGCTGATTTGTAGGTCATCTTTTTGGTTTAGGCATCGGGGAATATCGCCAAAAACTCTCTGCATGGTTTCATCAAATAAATATTGCGATGCCTTCGCTCCAAATACTAGTCGCGATTAATTCCTCAGTAACCTGTCCTCTAATGTTTTCCATTTGAGCAACTTCAGTTAAGAATTGAGTCAAGTTCCAGGCCTTGTTGAGGGCTTTTTGGATGAGTGTTTTGTTGTCTGTTGTTTGGATAATGTGTTCCAGAATTCGGTCATCATAGGTATCACCAAACTCACAATCGGTTGCCTTTTCTCGCAGTCGTGCTGCATAGCTGGTTGTTGATTCCCCTGGTGTTCGTCTTAGCTTGAGAAACTGGTACCGGGCATAGTGCTTGTTCTTCTGAGGTAGATAATAGTTGTTGAGTTTTGTTCGCAATTTCTCATAGGGGTTGCTGTGTCTGAGTCGGGCAAACTCTTCTCTAGTTTTGCCACCTCTCTGCGGCCATATATAATTAATGCATCCTTTTTATCAACGGGCTCAGTGATTTTGAAGTATGTAAACTCCCGTTCAATACCCTCCAGCCATTCTTCCCAAGCCCTACTATTAGTACATGGATCGTCCGGGGGAACAAATGGTCGTGATCGTAGGTTTCTAGTCTCAGTAATAACTCGTACTGGTGGTGACGATACTGCCCCGTCTGCAGGCGTTTCGTCGGTCATTCTCGCTTGTAGTACTCGCAAATTGTCTTACCTAGCCCTCTTAGGGTACTTTTCCTCTCTCGTCGCCAATGTTAAGTCTCATTCACTGACTTGTAAACGTTGTAAGCTGTATAGCACAAAGTATCTAACGCTCAAACTGGGAGAACACATAAACAATAACAAAGCATCCTCGTTTCTGTCCGAGACGGTAATTATATCATAAATTAGCATAATGACCTTAAACTATAACAAGATATCAAAAGTTAATAAAACGACTTAAAAAACTTAGGGGCGTCAAATTTGTAACAGCCAACAGCTGGGTTTAGCAGACGCAACATTACTCTACGAAAACCAAATCAATATACATCGGATCAAACTATAACCACGCTAGAGCAAATGACAAAGAAAAAATTTAAATTATTATTTCAAAAACAAAAATTAGAGGAAAATTATTCACCGAGAACCAAAAGTATTTTTTATCAAAAAGCAGGAGCAAGAAGACTCGATTTTTGTCTTTGGATCGCGGTATGTCAGCGGTAACTACCCAGGCCATTTAGGACCATGCGGCGTCAGCAAAGCCTAAAATCCGCTATCTTTTTTGCCTTCACATGACGATGGCGAGCACTCCCTCCAGGAATTATAGTATAGCTCAGTTATGTGTAGTCAGGTAATTGCACTGATGAAGACCCGGGTTAATGGACCGAAAGCTTTGCAGTATCAAATCTTTACGTGGTGTACCTGCAAGGTAATTTACTTATCGGCTGTAACCATTGAAACTTACAACAATATATGCAATGCCCTCAATATTAATTTCGGGTAGAACTATTACACTTAAGGTGCGTGAAAAATTAATGTTAATTAGCAAAAACGCGTTCAAGCATGCGCTATTTTCTTTCCAAAATATCAAAATTGACGAATAAATTAATAGATGTGAATACATTTGTTTATAAATCCACATATCAAACTTACAAATTACCTGCATGATTCAAAGCACGAAATCTGCCAATGTATACCAGTTCAAAAACACTCTAAATTAAAGGGCTTTACAGTCAATTTTACTTACAGCATTTTCTTCTTCTAGTCTAAAAAACGTGAGTAAGTTTGTTCTGTTATCCTTATAGCGATTGCGTTTGTGCCGTTGATAAATACACTGAATTCGAGCCGAAAAATAAATGAAATTTTTAAATATGGAAACATACAATGACAATAACTGCAGATCTCGAGGGCATAGCTATAAGCTGTTCAAATATCCAAGAGATGCTCATGTCAACAACGTATTGAAAATATACATATGTAAACGACAATTCTTCAGTCAAATTCTAGAGTATTTGACAACAAGGACATATAATGTATACAAAGAATTTATAAAAATGTAAGCATTTTTATTAAATTGATATTAGGTGCAATAATTCATTAGTTTACGTACATGTCCTTGCCGTTCATTTGTATTTTTACACTAAGATATGGTAAAACCTTCTAAACATTGTATTTCGATCTTGAAAAGCATTCCTCGAATATCTGAAGTAATATTTTCCTTTTTTCTAATTCAAATGGTCAAAAATACCACAAATTTGTATAAGAACTCACTAAAACCTTTTTTAAAATAACCTATATGACGTGAGCAAGAGTGGGGGAAACATTAGGCTTCGAGCGCTCAGTCTATCTAATATAGGTCAATTGTTTCGACTCGTCCTAAACAGACGCATGCGCGTAACTTACAAAAACACCCAACGTCCTTGACATAATGGATGACAACTTCCATTTCGCTTTGCATTCCTGGGCCTGATTAAAATCTCCGGGTGGGATTAGAACCCTGGATCAAGATCAAGTTTTCTATAGGGATAGTTATGGGGATAGTTAGGGATTGAAGTATATTATATCAAATGTAATGTCAGCTTTTTAACACTATTATTATAACACTATTACTATTTAAGGTGTATTATACTATTCAAGGTGTTTCACCATAGACAATCCAGAAGACAGGGACTGGAAACGCTATTGTTTTCGCGTGCGCTCTCCATGATACGGCCGGCAGATTTTGCGGGCTCATGTAGAACTCCATTTTCGAGAACAACAATGGAGACACTTCTTAGCAAAAAGAAAAGGCACGCAGTTATTTGGTGATTTGTAAAAGAATATGTTGGTAAAAGCAATAAGTTAACAGTTTATTGTTTTTTGTTTAAACTATCTTCAAATGGGACTCTAAAACTGGCTTAAAGTAAATTTAATAGGCACATATTTCGAGGAAAACAATGGCGACACTCGGTTTAGCAAAAAATACAACGCACGCAGTTTTTTTATGATAATTTCACTTTTTAGATATAAGACGATGTTGGAAAATGCGATAAGTACACAGTTAGTTGATTTATTGTGTCAAACTATATAAAAATGACCCTCTGTGATTTTATGATTTTAATGACCCTCAAAGTGATTTTATAGGATCCCAACTAGGTACATATTCTACGAGAACAAAAAAGTGATATTTTAACATCAAAACACGACGCATGCAGTTATTGGCGATTCTTAGCTTTTGAAGCGCAAAAAGAGGCTGAAAAAGGTAATAGATGTATACCCTGTGTTATATTTTGTTTACACAATGTAAAACAAAGTTTCTCAATTTATCAAAATTGTAGTTACAGTGTACAAATTAATGGTGCATATATGGCGGTCCTTTTGTGGTTGAGACTGAAAAAGGTTCTTACTGTCGTGCTCATGCTCACACACTAGTTTGCATGTAGTTAAAAGTTGCAGTCGCTGTCCTAATGCATTCTTTTGTAATATAAGATGCGATTTGTTTGTTGTCAAAGATAATTTATAGCTTTGATTTCAAGTTACAGGGTCCCAAAAAACTACCTAATTTTACGTGCCTATATTTTTGATGCAAACACTTCTGGAACTGGAACTATGAGCACTGTTTACAACACTCAAGATGAAAAATGAAAATGCACTTACCTTGGAAATTTATCTAACTTAAAGGTCAGGTAGAAATATAATATTTATATTTAAAAAATCCTTCAAAATATGCAAACTTGTGCTAAATCTATTTGCATTATTTTTTCTGAATAAAGAACCCGGTTGCGTAGCAACTTAAAAATTGATGTGATAAAGCCATATCACGGATGGCACGTCAGCATTATAAGTGTTTTAGCTTGCGTTTCCAGTCCCTGTCTTTTGGATTGTCTATGATTTCACTGACACAGCATTTGCTATCACCTCTAAGACATCTTTTATTAACTTATTTTGTTAAATATTGCCCAGAATCTTACAGGAACGCAACCTCGTACCCAGGGTCTTTAACCTATGCTCCACGGCCCACGCTGCGGCGAGGAACGCCCAATATTGCCTAGGGACATCCAATATCGCCCAGACACGCCCAGTAAGGTATGGAATCACCTATTACTATTTTTTTTAATTTATCCAATATCGCCAAATTCTGCCCAATGTCGACAAATTTCGTAATTAATATCCCATTCAGCTGTAAACTAATATAGCAACTCAAATCCACCACCACTACACCTCTAAGCGCTCGGGTGATGACTGCTAAGACTCTTAAAGACGGGTTTTACTGCAATCAAAAATCAGTCGCCAGCCTTTTGCAATTGCGGAAAATTTGAACTCAAAAGAACAACAAAGACAGCTTTGTGATCACAAATAGGAACACGAACACGAACACGAACACAAATTTCGTGCGTAAAGAAAAAATGGGAATTGCTAGCTGACCGAAACAGAACTGAGCATGTGCAAACAAGATAGACAGTATAAAGATCTGCACGTCATTGATAATTGTCACTTTGTTGTCGTAGAAGCAGTGAAGCATACAGTAGGCATAAACATGAGTGGCGAACCTGAACGTATCGGTCAGCTCCTTTCAAATAAAAAGGTTTGCGACAAATTGCTTGCTGGGTTACTCAATGAACTTGAAACGAAGCACAAGGATCAGATAGACCTAATTTTGAAGGCGCACCCACCAGCCTCAAATGAAAATGCAGCGTTGAAAGGTCATCCGCACACTCACGGCCAACCCGGCTATAATGAGATGATAAACAAATTGGCTCTTCATCCTCCTGTGGCTGCACTTCGAAATCAGATTATTAGTGACCCAGGTACGTAGGGACAGTGCAATTGCATTTCATAGCCGTGCGCCCACAGGCAATTCATTTCTGTTGGCTTAGCACCAGATAAATGGCTACCGCCCCTCAAAGGAATCACACTGGTCCAATGACTTTGCTTTCATTTAAACCGAAATTGATGTTGCTATCTTGATTTATTGTTTTACCAAATCTTTTATTCTTCTCCCGACCGTAATGGCAAAGTCAAGGAGTCTTTTATGGCTCGGGGGAAATGTTAGAACCACGCCTGCATGTACATGCCACGTCAGAGAACTTGTTAAACGTAGTATCGTTAATTCGATTACAATAAATTTGAATCAAGCTCTCAACGTACAGGCAATAATTGTAGGGCTATTGGAGTGTGTACAGTTAATTACAGTATAAATTAGTATAATCTGCACGCGCATGGCATGAATCATACCACAGTTAATAGAATATACATGGTTGTTGGGAACAAACCCAACTGGATGTCTTATTAAATCCTTTATCATTCACCAATCATCATACGCTTCGTTTTATACTCTCGTTATATTTACTCTCGTTGTAACATCGTTACATTTCAAATGTCAATATCGATATATCGAGGTTAACAAAGGTTTGCTGTAAAGAATTACATCATGGAACTGTTAAAACATAAATCTAAGTTATCCTTAGTAGAAACAAGTTCAAAATATACTTACATCTATGGCGAATTTAAGTCATTTTATCTACATGTGTCACAATCAAAATATCAACAATTTGCGAAGCTTTCGTTATCACGCCTAAGAACTAAATACATTATGCTAAACTCGAAGAATTGGCGCGAAATAATTAACATAATTATTGCGTCTCTGTCTGGTCGTAACAATGGTTTGGAGACTAAATAAAAGTACATTACAACTCATTAATTATGGTATTGTCCAGGTTTATGTAAAAAATGGTTCCTTTCTCGTCACGTGTCTATTGTATTTTAGCCAAACGTACCAATGGCATTCGTCTTACAAAGCTCCACTGCCTCCACAACCTTGACTTGAAAAATATGTTAATTATAAGATTGTTTTTGGTTTATCTGCGCAAAATAGAATAGACACGTGATCAGAAAGAAACAGTTTTTTGCATAAATCTACCTTAGTATAGTTAATGAGTTGTATTGCAATTTTATGTGGTCTCCAAATCAGATAAATTCTAATAACTCTGTTCATACGCATGCTGCAAAGATATATATCGCTATTCTCATTACACTAATATTCACTCACAGATAGTATCGCGCTTCATGTTGCACATTGCAGTATAAACGAAGGGCCTCACTGCCAAAATTCCAATATTCAAAAGACGAGAAATCTTCTTCCACTGCATGACGATATCCACTAGATGCGTGTAAAGGAAAATATCACATCTCCTGCTTTCGAATATTATGGTGGTAAATGTTACTGGAATTCTTACAATAATGAATTGTTTCATTCCACATGTATCATCATACTTGCATTATCTAAAACATTTTAGAAATAAACATGTTTTTTCATCAAATGTTCTGGCAACAACGAACGCTGCCAGATATTTTGGAAGGAAAGAAAATCTGGTGTTGGCAAATCATGATTCTTCTTATCAACATGATCATGAGAAAGGCACCCGAGTATAACAAAACTGATTTTGTTGGTTGTCCAATCAGCGTGATCTTGAACTGGCCGATGGGAACTACGGCTGGTTTTGCTGCGTTCCTGAACGAAAAGGTAAACAACGCAAACTTTTAGAGTTTGAGCTTGATGCAACGTCTCTATCAAATCATCGAATATCGCCAGCTTGTTAACAAGCACCTTACATGGGTCTTAGCCTGAAGACACCTGCCCAACCTCTAGCCTGGCTTTTCTCGCACCTTCCAGACATATGGTAAAATGTGTCATTGCATTTATTTAGTTTATAACAAATAATTAACAAATATTATTGAATGCGGTTGAACATGGCCTAAACCAAAGCCGAAAACAGAATTAATATTCATAACGTCAAACCGAAGTTTGATAATCAATTTCAATTTCAAATTTCCGTCTGTTTGCACTGGATATAATTGTCATTGATATAACGTGCGCGTGGCATACGATTAATTGTCCGACGTTTTGACCACCCGGCCCCCAGTCAGTCTCAACATCCGCACCAGAGAATCTGATAGACACGTTACATTGTTATTTTACAATGTGTCATCTTGAAAACAAAGCTATCAAAGAAAGATCTTCCTGACTGTATGTTGTGTTTTGCTTCGGTCAGAATTTTTGCGCAAGCAATCCCTCCCCAGCAAAAATTGGTGCGTAAGTTATTTTAAATAAATTACATTACCTTTCTTATGAGGTGAACAAATTATTCAAGAACATCTTGAATTACTGGGGCGAGTATTTGTCCAGCTATGAGTCTACGTATGTCTTGAATGAAGACAAGGAATCAGGTTGGTTTGGTGAAGATGCGATGGAAGCAATGCCAAATTTTGTTCAAGAATTTGAATGTGATCCTACTAAACCTCACTATGGCTACACATCGTGGGATGATTTCTTCGTTAGGAAGTATCGGCCTGGAATACGGCCAGTCGAATCTCTTGATGACGACAATGTCGTAGCGAATGCCTGTGAGTCTGCACCCTTCAAACTGGCACATGACATCAAACAACGAAACTGGTTTTGGGTCAAGAAACAGTATTATTCACTGGGTAAGCATATCAGAGTATCGTCGTTGGGCAACTTTTGTTGTTTCCTTCAGAAAGAAAAGCTCGAAACAAAGAAATACTTACGTTCTTGCTCATGATCAACGCACGACTGCAGATCTTTGGTTCTTTTTTGTGCGATATTATAATTTGGTGCTTAATTGCGTAAATTACATATAATTTATGAGAATCAGGCTTGCCAATGATCACACCTACCTTAAAAGTGTAAAATTTCTTTTACTTATGTCTGTAATGGAGAGCTATAGGATATTACTTATCTATTAATATTCAGATAGATCATTTGCTCAACAATAATGCGATGGCAAAGAAGTTTTATGGTGGAACCCTCTACCAAGCCTTCCTCAGTGCAATCAGCTACCATCGATGGCACAGTCCCGTCTCTGGTCAAATTGTGAAAACAGAGTTGGTCGATGGTTCTTACTGCAGCCAACCTTTCAACAATCGAGACCTGGATTCTCAGGGTTACATGTGCCAAGTTGCTGCAAGAGGTATCATCTATATCCTGGCCGACAATCCTGATATTGGTCTGATGGTTTTTGTCTCCGTTGGGATGGCCGAGATCTCCACCAATGAGATTACCGTGAAAGAAGGTGACTACATTAAGAAAGGAGATGAAATTGGAATGTTCCATTTTGGTGGCTCAACTCATTGCCTCATTTTCCAGCCGTGGGTGAATGTTTCGTTTGATTTACGTGGTCAAACACCTGGCACACATAAAGATCTGTTCAATATCCCAGTACGATCAAGAATTGCCGTCATTTCTAAACCGAACGGTAAAGGATGCAAATGACATTCATACTTGACTTTTTCTCTTTCACTATTAATTTGCTGCTCGGTAATTTGTTGTAGCTATACTAAAGGGGTGTTGTATGGTATTTGTTTAGCATTTGTCTAACGTTACCATTAAACACGATCATTAGAAATTGGCTAAATTTTGTATTTTTTGCATGATTTCAATATGGCATTGTTGTAAAATCTGGCATTTGTTATAAGCGCATTAAAGGTTTTGGAATGAATGTTGATTGCTTGATTTTTTTTCATTCTAGTTCACCCACTGATGCGTATACGTAAGGCAAGTTGATTAAATATCATTCTCTCATTATAATACGAATTGCCAATTGCGGTCGTATAATCACAACTGCCTGAGCAATAGACACATTAGATTTATTTTCAATTCTCGTTTTCTCTTTCGACCAAGAATAATAAAATATGTACTTAGAAATGCAATTAGAAAAAATTCCTATACGTGGGAAGCATTATATACCTAATTTCGGCAAAAACAGATTTATTAGGCAGGCAAGTGTGATGGTTTTCTTATATAAAATTTTTTATTTGAGACAAAACAATTTTCACAAGTCTAATTAATTTTCTGATACTTATGCTTGGGCCCTTTTATAGGTGGTTCCAAAAATGTTGCGCGTAACTTCATAAGTTTTTCGCCTCAATGATAGAGTCATTGCTTTGCTGGACTTTAATTTGACTGTTTTGCCCTTTCTCGACACCAATATACGAATTGAAGCTTGCATGATTTATGCAAATTAATCTACTGGCAAATGAAACTATAGCTATATACATTACTTTTCAACTCAAATTAAACTTTCAGCTGAGCTTGTTGCGAAATATTAAACAAACATTAACTTTAATGATTGCGCGACGCGAATTCAATATCACAAGAAATGAAAAAGATGATGGGATTTAATTGACCCAAATGAAATGCAAATGTGCGATTGAATCGCAGCTTCTTAATCAAAATCAACATCAATTATTTTTTGTTGTTGGAGCATTAGCGCTTGATAAAAGCAGTAAGGCTAGATGACAAATAATCGAAGAATGATTCGACTTTGTAATATTAGACTGATTGCATTTATCTTTTAGGCTTTTGTAAGGATTACTAGCTTAGAAGCTAATATATAATAATAATTGGGCAGCTCGTAAAAGCGGGCTATATATATTTTTCATAGAGATCATCAAAGAAAGCATGAAAATATTTCCGGTATCGACTCAAAACTAGTTCTTTGCTGTAATTCATAGTTATTTTGATTTATTTTATCAAGAATTTCGAATTACATATGATTTTTTAGAAATAAGGTGGTATAGCCCGTTTTCCAGTAGGTGAATTTATTCCCGTGATGGATATCTGAAAACCGGTGTGATGTGATTGCTTTGCGAAAGAATTCGCTGCGCGAAAAAGTAGAATCGAATTTGTATCAGTTTACGCGAATAGATTCGCCTAGTGGAAAACTGGCTTAATATACGTAACTTATTTGTCAGCAAGCCAACAGTTAATTTAGAAACAATGAATCAAGATTGAAAGAAAACAATATAAGAATGCATGAGCCAAGGAAAAAACCCGCATACCTAGTAAATTTGGGTAAATTTGTATAAATATTTTTGTATAAATTTGTATAAATTTGTATAATTTTGGGTAAATAGGTAAATTTGCAAGCACAAATGAGAAATATGACAAAAAAAAACGTTCGACTCAGGAGTCAGAGCCGTGCTAGAATCTTAAGTGGGAGGCAAATATTCATGTAATACTCTTCTTTTGTCTTTCAATAACAATGGTCCACTAGCGGAATAGAATAACTTATTATCAAAGTGGTAAGAAGGAAATAAATCAAGTCACACAGCTAAAGAGCATATACTCAAATTAGTATAATTGCCATGTTTGGTCATATGTCATGTAGCACTGCAAATAAAATTATAGCCATTTGAAGTAGGCAATTTTTGTATACATTTGCATAACGGCGAAAGTGAATAATTTAGTTACACTTTTCCCATCATAATTCAAAAGAATACAACAATTACTAGTTTCGCATTGCTATATCTTCGGCACTTTAGAATAACCGCTCTCTAAAATATTATTGATCAACCCACTTCAATTGCAACAAGATTACTAGTGCTTCGACAGCAAACATTTCCAGATATGTGGGTTCACTTTCTCCTTGATTAATTGCTAACATATCTATTGGATTTTCAGAATAGCATAAAATATAAACCGTGAAATTTTCTTGACGATATTCACTTTTATACACTCGCTACGAGCATGAACACCAAACATCATGCGGGTCTTTGAATCGAAAACAAGTGATTATCACGAATTAGTATATCAAAAACTTGACAAAACGCCTAAAAAAACCTAGGAGTCTCAATTCAGCTAAGCTTGCCTATTGATATACTTATTGCTGCGGAGCGAGCGAGCCTGAAGCGAGCGAGCGTAGCAGCAGTCTAATTTGTGCAGAAGGGGGGTTCAGAACTAAATTTATTTAGCGCAAGGAATTGTGGTCGTGCGCGTTTTTTATGCGCAGAACACTAATTTTAAACTCGCTCATATCCATGTACTTTTTGATTTCGACGGACAGGATCTTCAAATTTTTGTCAAATTTTAAAGCTTCTGATCTATTTTGACTATTCAAGGTAAGATATTTTGTCTTCGTTCATATGTTACGTTTACAGTTGATTACAAATTTAACTTCTATATATTTATGAAACGCTAAAAGCATATACAATCCATCGCAGCTAAATTCATACTGTTTATATACGATACACTAAATATACAATATATACTATCCAATGTGCTAATGGCTAATTCGCTTTGCTTGAGCAGTTGAGCCGTCAGTCAGTGCTGTGAAGCAAATCAAGTCTTACATACAGAAGTCTTTTTATCCATTGGCATTTGTATTCTTTTGCTTATTTCCATATTTTGCATCAAGTGATGTTTCAAGTATGCGGCTTGACGCTTGCGAGTCGTGTTAACATGACACAGTCACAGATGAAATATGAAATTGATCGTCTAAATTGCCTGACTGAATTTTCAGATTCGTGCAATGTTTGACCTATTTTATTTTAAAGCATAGGTATATGTTTTTATTCCTATTTTACAATGAGCTAAATGCCTAAATATTTTTGTTATTTAGTGCTTTTACCGGATCTTCACGTGGTTTCTGATTACACGTCTTCTCGAGCGCGTTCAAAGTTCAAAATCAAAGTATCAAATGATGTTTTGTCACTCTTCACATGAAGCCAAACATTTACGTGGACTCATACAACAAGAGAAATAACATATTTCAAAAACAAATATCCATCTTACCAAAAAATTTTCTATTTTGTTAAACATGCGCTACTGCTTAGGGCCTGTATTTTCGCTAGGCGGAATTTTGCCCGAACAATATTTTCCGCGCGGAAACTGGAAAGTACAATGCTGTCAACTTTGTTGCAGTGGAAAATGTCGCTACGCGCGCAAAATTCTGCGTAATATTACTATTATTCTTAATACTCCTGTTGTGATTCGTATATCAAAATATTTTGAAAACTAGCTGCTTCTATAAAGACTTTGACTTGAAAACGAGCCGCAACTTGTATCTCTATCCAACATCGTAGAAATTGGTATTTATGACATTGAAAAATGGCTATTTTGAGACGATTCGTTTTTGCTACAATCTACAAATCCTTTGGGCAGCAAATACTTTGTTGAACATATATCTTTTTGCTTGACAAATTTACTCGCGAAATCATAATATAAACCAGCAGCCTATTTCAAAACAATTTCGAGATAAAAGTTAGAACTTGAACAGTTGAACTACACAACGATGTTTTTCATACGAACTACATTACATAGCATATATTGACCTATAATGACGTCAATGCCAGTGTTCTCCCTAACAGGTATAAATTCATGTACAGCCCCAGCGAGTTAACGCTCAATAGAGATTCACTTTACGTGTTTTAAACCTGCTATTGCTATTAGTTAAAGCGGATTTAGTTCACTAATATTTCATATAACAATTTACTTGGACCCTAAAATGCTCACAGCAATCCCTACCTTGCAGGTAACCTAGTTAGCTATACTATATAGCGATCAAACACTTGATGAAATCTATGAATAAATCTCCTAAACAGGAGATTACAGTGTTTATTATAAGTACTTTATAATATAATTAAAATTTTGCATTAGCATGACGTCACTTGATAATTTATTCAAGGAAAGGCACGTCAACAGCCGCATTCAACACTGATGGGAAGTCTACCTCCAGATCGGCTTGAGGTACAGTCACCATCCTTTACAGTCACCGGAATAGACCTATTCGGACCATTCCTGCTCAAGTACGGGAGGAAAAATCGACCAAAGCTTGGGGAGCCATCTTCGCATGCGCAACAACAAGAGGAATCCATCTAGAAGTCGTAAAGAACGCATCAGCCGAAGCCTTCTTACAAGCTCTCAGACGCTTTGCATCTCACTATGGTTGGCCAGATACCATAATCTCAGACAACGGAGGCTCATTTGTCGGTGTAGAAGGAGAAATTCGAAGTCTTTTTATCGAAAGAAAGAAGCGGTTGCAAGACTTTGCAGTCTTGCACAAGATTCATTGGACGTTCATTAAACCATTAAGTCCGCACCAAGGAGGAATGTGCGAAAGCCTTAGTAAGGTAACGAAGCGTGCTTTGCGGGTAACCGTTGGTGAGCATATCCTTTCATGGAACGAAATGGTCACCGGGTTTGCAAAAGTGAAATCTATCTTCAACAGCAGACCTTTGACCTACATGTCAGACAACCCAAACGATCTACGCCCTTTAACCCCGAACCACCTTTTGTTAGGCCGTGCATCACCAGATATTCCGCATGGTCCGTACGAAGATACGAAGAATTCACGTAAACGCTCCCAGTATACGCAGACCATCACCAATCACTTCTGAAGACGATTCATCCTAGAGTATATACCGAAGTTGATCGCAGTTGGAAGATCGAAATGGCAAAAGAAGAAGCGTCAAATCGAAAAGGGTGATATAGTCCTTATCGTAGAGAATAACGTCCCACGAGGAAAATAGAATCTCGGTAGAGTTGCCGAAGTCTTCCCAGGTAAAGATGGGATCGTAAGAAACGTAGCCTTAAAGACGAAGAACGGCGAGGTGAAACAATCAGTTCAGAAGTGTTGTGTTCTCATGGAAGCAAAGTAAACGAACTGGCACTTTACCGGCGCCCCCGGAGGGTTGTTTAGGATAAGTACTGTATGATATTAAAATTTTACATTAGCATGACGTCACTTTATAATTTATTCAAAGCGCAAGTGTAATTTAAAACCTAAAAATCACTGAAAAATGCAATTAGTATCCAGACAGCATTTGAGTTGCTATACAGAGACAGAAAAAACGTTTTAAAGAGCTCGAACGGAGGAGATCCACCCTTCAGATACTGTAATGATATTTATTTGATTGCGCAAAAAGATTTGTTAGTTTATTTGGTTTAGTAAGTTTGATTTATTGTGATTTGAACGATTTATTTTGGAATAATAATCCATACAATCGTAAAAATATGATCGGAATGTGCAACACATAATCTTTGTAAATTTGTGATTTTTTCAGAATTATATACGTAAAATTAAAAAGAAATCTCCTCTCGTGTCGCAGTTTCGTCTTCCGGGCATGCGTTTAAACCATACAGAACAAACGCTGATAACAGTTGTCGCACTGTACTTTATTGTATAAGTTTTTATTCTGTATAAATATTTAGAAATAATAATAATAATAATAATAAAATCTTCAAGTTATATAGCCAACAGCTGGCTTTAGCAGACAGCAACATTATACTCTACGAAAACCAAATCAATCTACATCTGATCAAAGCATCACCATGCAAAAATCAATAATGAATTTCCCGTTACGAATAAAATCAACGGATTCTTGGGGACAGTTGGGGTACATTTTAATACCATGTTTAGAAGTTAAACTTCATAGCATATTATCATGTAATCAACATATTATTAATGAATCGGTTTGTCATAATTAATTATACTACAATGGATTCTGTGCTGTGATATAAAGTGCTGTACTTGGATTATTGTTTGCCGTTTTAACAAATTTCCCACAATAAATTGAGAGACGATTCATACAAGTTGGAAAACAAAGGCGTGCCGACGAACAATGCATGCAGCTGGTGCTTTTTTGTCTTTAGAGCTGCTTGTCTTCTCTGATCTCTTCGGGGTGTGATGGATTTGGAAAAAAGACGCAATATACTATTCAACTAGCCTACATTCGCATCAAAGCTTAATGGCAATATATATATATATATATATATATATATTATAATATATATATATATATAATATATATATATATATATATAAATATATAATAAATATAATATATATATATATATATATATATATATATATATATATATATATATATAAATAAATTCAAATGGATAAAAGTTGTTATTTCCCATGAGATAACACGTTATCTCACTCTGCAGGGAGTCGCGCTGGCGACATCAAAGTTTCGTCACTCTCGCGTGATTCGCTCTCGACCAATGAAACGATACGAAAACAAAACTTTGCCAAGTGGTATATAATAATTAACACTTATTTACTGCGAACGAAGGAAACATAATGTTTTCTGAGTTTTCGGTAAATAAGTGTTTTATTATATACCACTTGTCAAAGAAAAACCAAACTACAAGGTAAACAACGAAATATCTATTCATAAAAGAGATAATTTCAAATGGATAAAAGTTGTTATTTCCCATGAGATAACACGTTATCTCACTCTGCAGGGGGTCGCGCTGGCGACATCAAAATTTCGTCACTCTCGCGTGATTCGATCGCTCTCGACCAATGAAACAGGGGCGGATCTAGGATTTTTCAAACATAAGTCCAAATTGGGAAATTTTGAGAAAATTTTTCAAATCGGCAGATCGGAATTTTGATTATTTCGGCTCATTTTAGGGTTCATCACAATGCCCAGGAAAGACATGCTCGATTCCGCTTAACAGAGCTGGCGAGGGTCATATTTCAAAACACGCAACTTCGTAGTCTCATATATTATCCCCTTATGATAGCAATAGTTGATTTAACACAAATTAAACAATATCCTCAAATAATACAAACAGAAATATTTCCATTGCTTCGCGTAAGATGCATTAGGCGTACAAGAACTTTACAAAACCATGCTAATCATAACAAACATAATATGCTATAAATAGACGCGAATATTATAATATGCATCGCAAACTTCAGTATAATGCAAATTCTCAAACACTCTAGCGAGTGTTGAGTAAGTAGGCTTTATCCATTCTAGTGCATTTTACGACAGGATAAGTTTTATAACCATAATATTATGAGCATAGGAACTACTAGGAAGATTATGATATATAAACTATATATTGATAATTGATCAGGTTACACAACAAAGCGGCATGAAATCAATAACTGTGAACGAACTTGTCACATGCATGGAACACTCCTAAATCACTATATTTTTAGGTATATTGCTTTATTTGTTATATTATATCGTGTTAAACGTTTCTCTTACCAACACAGTCTTTCATGTTCAGCAAGGATATCGTGATTAACAAATTCCCTCGTCTATTGAAGTCTAACATCAACACAGTTGCTCGCATAAAATCGCTGCTCCACGATAAAGTTTATCAAGAGCCTGTTATCTTGAAAAGTCCTGCTTCGAATGTCCGCGTATCAAAATAATTTTCTAACGATAAAGTTGTAATCGTTTGTATAACAGAATGTTAGAAGTGGAGAGCCTGGCTTCGTTTAATAATAAATTTTGTAATTTTATCATTCTGAAGACAGAGCGATCGAACCCCGTTTAAAGTTCAAGTCAGTCCGGCCACCCCGCAAATCAGTCGAGATAAGTCCGGTAAATTCAAACTGACCAATCGCAATGCAAGAAATGGACTGATTTGGCCCCTTAAGGTTCAAATCAGTCCGGCCACCCCACAAATCAGTCGAGATAAGTCCAAATGGCTTATCGACCAATCAAATGAGCCGGCTGACCCACCCGGTTCTGCGAGTTTTTTGCGTTTTACCGCTGCTCTGAATAAAAGAATATTGCTTTTTTGAAACTGAACCCTTTAAACTGGACTATGACTTTAATTCTTATTACAATCTTGAAGGGGTTAATTATTCATATTTCAAGAAAATTTGAATATTTAATTATCATTTTTACTGCCAAAAATACGTAAGTCGCGCGACTGACTGGACTTACCCTAGATCCGCCCCTGCAATGAAACGCTACGAAAACAAATCTTTGACAAGTGGTATATAATAATTATCTTTTTTTACGTCGACGTGGAGTCTATACAGGGTGTATGTAAAATAATTGAATGTTAATTAGCAAGAACTCGTTCAAGCATACGACATCCGCTCTCCAAAATATCATTGATCGACCCACTTCAATTGCAACAAGTCCACTAGTGATTCGACAGGAAACATTTCCAGGTATATATGCATTTAATTTCTCTTTGATTAATTGCTAACATAATTATTTATTGCATGGATTTTCACTATAGATTAAACAGTGATATTTGCTTGACGAAATTCGCTTTTATATATTCGCTAAAGAGCATGCATGAATCTCAATGGCATGAACACCAAACATCATACAGGCCCTTTTAATCCAAAACAAGTGTTATCATATCGTATCATACCACTATCATAAGCCTAATAAAACGCCTTAAAGAACATAGGAGTCCAATTTGGCTGAGCTTGCCTTTCGATATAATTTAATCAGTGGTGGTGATTGAACCCTTGATGATGAGTCTATGAATAAATAAATCTCCGAAATCTTCCTGTATAGCCAACCGATGGTTTTAGCAGAGAGCAAAATTACTATACGAAAACCAAATCAATGCATGTACATGGGATCAAAGTACTACAATAAGTACAAAGCTCCGTAAGACTATTACTTTTATAATACTAAGTAAGTAAATTAGCTTGTAGGTACATCACGTACGTTTTAACTACTATTATTTACACAGTGCAGAGAATTATATATACAATTACTTAATGGTGTCAATCGTGCGCTTTTCTTAACTCTTGCAACATTTCCACGTGTTTGGATCAGGCCATCCACGGAAACCATTAAGTAATTGTTTCACAAAATAACAAAGACGAGGCCTGAATTTAAATTTAACTTCTTTAAAACTTTAAATTTCCGTGTTTGGATGGGCTGATCTTAACACGGGCTTCGACCAATCAGAACAAGCGTTATATACATGTTATTTTATGGACCTATTTACTCTCTTCATGCAAAAAAATCAATTATACACAGTACGAGACATTTGTGAAAATGCTTCGCATTGACTAGGGGATTTTAAAGCTACCAAGTTGATGAAAGATGATTAACAAAAAAAAGCTAATTAGAAAAAACTCGTTCAAGCATACGACATCCGCTTTCCAAAATATCATTTATCGATCATTTCAATCGCAATCTTGAGGGAGAGCAAACAAGTCTACTAGTGATTCGACACCAAGCATTCCCAGGTATACATGTATCTCATTGATTAATTAATATTACTATCATATTTATCGCATGGATTTCCACCATGGCATAAAATTAATATAAACAATGATATTGCTTCACGAAATTCACTTTTATATAATTTATTCGCTATTGAAGATGAACACAAAATATTGTACAGGTCCTTTAAATCGAAAAAAAGTGATTATCATGAAGTGGTATAATATTATCAAAAACTTGACAAAACGCCTTAGAAACCCAAGAGTCTGAATTCAGCTATGCTTGCCTTTCGATATACTCATAACTCATTAGCTAGCGATTGAACCGTTGATGAATCTATGGATAAATCTCCTAAATCTTCTTGTAATTGCCAACAGCTGGTTTTAGTAGAGTCAGAAGACAGCAAAATTACTATACGAAAACCAAATCAATGTACACCGGATCAAACTATAACCATGCTAAAATTAATTAATAATGAATTTCCCGTTACGAATAAAATGAACTGATTCCTCGGGTACATTTTAAAATCATGTTTAATGAAATGATTAATGGAATCTTACTGTTATTATTGAATCAGTTTGTGATAATATTATAATCTTATAAAGCCTTATAATGTTTATAATCTTATAAAGCCTTATACTTTGATTACGTACGGTTTGCCGTTTTGGCAAGTTTACAACAATTAATTGAACGACGAACCATGCAGCTAGTGCTTTTCGTGTTTAGAGCTGCCGGTCTTCTCTGATCTCTTCGGGGGGGGGGGATGAGGGTTTTGGAAAATAGACACAATATACAGTATTTATTCATTTACTTGGCACCGCCTCGTGCTGTATTGAACTTCCCGTTCTTTGTTTATGAACTGACGTGCTTGTAAAACCCGATAACGCACTCACAGAGTGCTTTTAGTACTAGTTAAGATACGAGCGGCCGATCTGTATGGATATTGTAAATCCCATACATGCAAGTCAGCCGCGAGTATTTTTATAACGTGGTTTTAATTGAAATGAATAGATTAAGCTTAATGCATACATAAGGGCATGTGTGTAACAAAGTTATGAATACTAATGTATCAAAGTTAATATACGAATTACTAATTCATAAGAGCTTTATGGGGAAAGATTTATGCATGCATGTGACCAAAATACTGCGCAATGATTGGAAGTTAGGCTTATTAATTATTCATGAATTTAACAATCCTTTTTATACATCCCGATGTTCTGAAATTTGCTCTATAACAATGCATATGCCTTCAGTTTGGGGGAGAACTTTTACACTTAAGGCGATAATGCGAACGCAGCCTCAATGCGTGAAAAATGAATGTCAATTAGTAAAAACGCGTTCAATCGTACGCCATTTTCTTTCCAAAATATCACCGATCAACACACTTCAGTTTCAATTTTGAAGCAGAACAAACAAATCTAGTGGCGATCCGACATTCGACAGCAAACTTTTCCAGGTATTTCTAGGTCGAAATTATATAACTACTGTTATTTACACAATGCAGAGTATATTTAGTATTTTCGAAAACCATCAATTATATTCACTACTAGACATTTGTGAAAATGGATTTATTATATTATATTTATATTACCAATACTAGAAATACATGCATGTAAAATCCCGTTGGCTGAATTAGTTAACGTATAATTCCAACAGTGAAATTTAATTTATAGTACTCGTCTCTGCTGAATGCATGCTTGATCGAAGTCGTAGAAGTAAAATCCTATATCAAGTATAATTATTAAGTTGACTATCGCGAGTTATCAAATACAACTATAATCATAATTGTACTACGAATAGTTTTAAATATCAAACTTTTTTTAGAAATTTTGAGTTTTTAACGAAATTCAGAGGTGTCATACATTTGTTGATAAATCCACATATCAAACTTACAAATTACGTCTATGCTTTAAAATACAAAATCTGCCCATTTACTTGTTTAAAACACATAATTTTTCACCATTCATTGAAATCAAAGTTTTCCAATCCGAAGAAATCTTTTAAATTCTCCTTTAATTAATTTTAATAGTCAATTTTGTCGTATATTTTCAAGATCATCCGATTAAAAAATACAGAATACCCCCCAAACTTCAAAACATAAAAAAACTATAAAACATAAAAACTATAAAAGCATGGAAACTAAAAGAAATACACCATTCATGTAGAAATGACTAACGTAGACTTTGATATAAAACATATTTATCTATCCGAGCGATATTGTTGGGGCAAATTAAATTCAAATTTGAACTGCCATTTTTGAGAATGTCCAGAATTAACATAAAGCATTACATCAAATTAAAATTTAGTTTACTTGTTCATTGTTTCTTTCTTACTAAAATAATGAATTTTTATTTACAAAAGGATTAACTAATACAAATTTACTCATCAGAAAAAGCATTTCGTTGAGCCTGAATGCATGCACTTTGGAATGCAGATTTAACCGACAATGCTTCTTTCCTATACGAGTTAATTCGAATTCCAGGGGATATCAAATGGACCTTTTTCCATTAAATGCAACTTGAATTCATTTTCAAGAGTAAGTTTGAAACGTAAAAGACTACAATTAAAGTTAAAATCGCTGAAGTTAAAAACTTTTCAATGGGGTGACATGTATTTTCGAATTGATTTAAAAGCCAATTTTTGTCGATATTTTTACAAATTTTGAAAGTACCTTGCGACATCAAAGCTTGTATCTCCGATAACATTGTTAATTAATAATTATTTAGTGTTATATATCAAAATCTAAGTTAGCCTTGCCAGCATGCAACGAAGTTTATTTCAGCTCAGTAGTTTATATAGATAGATGATAAGGAGGTCGTGGATATAGTTTTACCTGATCTTTCCAAGGCCTTTTACAGTATAGATCATGCGTTACTATTGAAGAAGCTCAATGTGTTGGGAATATCAAATACGCAGGAACAACTTGGTTCAAAAGTTATGTGAATGAACGCAAGCAGGTTGTGTGTCTTGAATCGCCACTCTCTGAAGATCGTGAAATCACCCATGGGGTTCCACAGCGTTCGATTCACGTTCCTGGATCGATGTTATTTATATAATTATAAATGATCTACCGATGGCACCAAAAGCATCTTCTATTAGGTCATTTGTTGTTGATTTGAAACTTTTTTTGGCCTTTCTATTCAACGCAACATTTGGAGTCTGTGCACGTGGTTGTCAAACTTAACCAGGATCTTGAAAGAGACCTCGTGTTCCTTAAATAGTCTCTTTATCAATCCAGAGAAGACGAAATTCCTCATGTTTGGAACTCGTTACATGTTGAAACAGATACCAACAAATGTTCACTTTTCAATAATGAGGAAGGAACTTACACCTGTACATGCAGATTTAGGTGTTAAAGTACTTAAAGTACGACGAGCATATCACTAAATTGGTTTCCTCTCGTGTAGGAAGCCTATGTCAAATTAACAGAGCAAAGCATATCTTCGATAAGAAAACGCTACTTCGTGTAATAAATGCCTTAATCGTTAGCAAGCTCTATTACTGTTCAACCATATGGTCAAATTCGTCAAAGAAAGTATTGCAAAATTACAAAAAGTTCAAAATTTTGCTGCACGTTTCGTCACGGGAAAAAGGAAATTCGATCACATTACACCATCTTTAAATGAGTTAATTTGGCTACTAGTTAAATACATGGTACGCTTCAGAGACACCGTAATGGTTTTTAAATGTATTAGAGGTATGACTCCATCATATCTCCACCGCATAAAATTAATTTTCCTATAACAATTCTCCTTATTTTCTAGGACAATGGCAACATCATATCTTTTAGACAATCCTCACCTCCTAAAAGGCGTGAAACTATTTAGGGAAAGAATAAAAGGGAAAAAAGACCTTGTTATCCAACAGAGTGATATTCTAAAAGATTTCCTGCTCAAAATCCAAAATGACGGATTGAAAGCGGCTTATGAGAAGTATGACTACTCGCCACCTGACCCATTTCAGCTAAAATGTCAAAAATCTGAGGTACAGGAATATATGCCACCGAGGAATATTAAGTATGACGTCATTATTGTTGGAGCTGGTATGGCTGGCCTGGCCGCAGCGTATGAGTTGAAGAGAGAAGGGCTGAAAGTGAAAATCCTGGAGCAGACTGATCGCTATGGTGGTCGAGTATTTAGTTATGACGAAAAAAATGGGGGTCTAGCACCCGGATTATATGGCGAAGGTAAACTTAAGAAGACTTGTGGGTATAGTTTTTTAAAATATCTGATACTTTTTATTTTTTTTAATCATTTTTAATCTCAGGCATTTTTATCATTTCTCAGCAAGGTCGTAAAAATGTTTTACACAATTCTTTCCTTCTCACTAAAAATATGGAAGTAACTTTTTAAGCCTACAGCCCCAGATGTTTCTATGATGATAGTTGAAGCTTAGGCATCATGATCCCATAGTCTTTCCTGATTGGCTATGGCAGCTGCATGGTGGAAAATTACGATATCCGTAATTTTTTTCCTGAAAAAGTATTTCCCAACTTTTAGCTTTTTTATTTTATACAATAAACTATTAGTCTATTACTGTAGTGTATGCTGCATAAATCAATTACGCATAAATTAGCTTTGGAGAGGAGAGAAAAGCGTGGTTTTGTGTTGCACGAAGTCGAGAATTGTAGCTCGATAATCGTTGCTAAATATCGTTGGAAATATTTCGTAAAAGGGTTAGCTATTGTTGACAAAGGTAGGATAAACGCTAAACGGATTATTTAAAGTGATCAGATCCTCTTTAGTTTTTACATGTTGATCTTTAAACCATCATTGATATTTGGACATTTATTGTCGAAGCTGTTTTTTACGTTCGATCGATCAAGTAAATAATCTATACCCCTATCGGAACGAAGAAACAATTACAATTACATTCCAGTAAAAGTGAGCTTTGATAAATTAAATGAATAAGGTTTGATTGTTTTATAAGACTAGTCACGGTTGCTGAAGAGTAACCGATCGAGTATTTTACTAAAAAAAACAGTATTGTTATCAACTATTTTAACAATTCCGGATGAAAAAAAAATTCCTTTTCGTCTCAAAAACGATCTTCGCGCCGGCTGCTTGAGATCCTGGGGAAATATTCTGAGCTTCTACCTCGACCTTCAAGCTCGTATATAACTCAATATAATTATTCAGTTCTGCCCGACGAATTTCTTTTGCGAGTGCAATAGCTTACAATAGGTGGGTTTCACTCAAGGCTAATAGCTACATAGCGAAACACTTGGTGGTCAACGTCACACATATTGCCAAATTATGCGTTGTGAAAGTGAGGAAATTTCGTTAAATTGCACATAACATCTACTCAACATTAGGCCAAAACCTACAAGAAATATTTTACTTCATTTTATAAATATTTTTCCATCTGGAGTTGACCACCAAGTGCTAAACCTATCACGTGACTGAGACCCAGCTATAGAAATCCATGATGAATAAAACCCCCCAATTATTTTTTCTAGGTACGCCACTGCTCTCGCCTTATCGATTGTTAACTTTCTTTAAATTTCAGCTGGAGCAATGAGATTGCCTGGTGCTCTGGATGAACCGGATGTTAGACCGCATTTTCTTACGGATGGATACGTTGAAAAGTTCGGAATACCGACAAAAAAGTTTTTAAATTATGATGCAAATGGCCTATCTATTTTTTACGGATTGAAGGAGAAAACAACGGGTATGTAATATAAAAGATTTAAATAGTCGAGCTAATAGTATATAGCATTATCAATTTCGCATCAAAACTGTCCAGAAATAACCTAACACTGCTGTTGCGGTTCGGTTGCGGTCGACCGATAGCAACTGCAGACGACCGCAAGGGAGAAAAGCGATCGCGGTTGCCGTTCGCTTCCGAACGGAATGTTATAAACTTCTGGAAGGACAACACAATAATCAAATCAAAAACATCTTAAGAAAGGTCTGTCAAACCGAGGTTTGACCTATGTTAACTGCGGTTCTTGCTATGTTATTTCTGGACAGTACTGTAGTTTTCGAGATTTCACAGTTAATTGTCATATAAAAGTTTTGGCGAGAGGCCAAAATGTATTATCAAATCCCGTATAGTGTTTTTTGCGAACATTTTGCATACAGAAAAAAAGAAACAAAAACCTGTATTTTGTAAACCTATAGTTTCTAACTTCTAACCTACCGTTGAGTACTTTTTTTTAAAAGTTGGTCGCCCTTTCGGTGCACTTTGGTGTACTTCTATCAAGAAAAACTTGAATTTCATCGTCGCTTAATTCCCCAAATCTTGTCGCCATTTTGTCTGCGTATCTCTACTATGAACTATTATCTGTCTAGCAGTTAGCCAATCAGATTGCACGTTAGTTCACATCAAACGCTTGGGTATATAATAAAATGTGATATTGACTTCAAAAACGAAAATATCCACTTTTCCCATCTACGCGTACTGTAGAATTATGTCGGATATCGTATTGGGGATACGGAAAGTTGTTTACCAGACTTCCACAATATGCCTCATTGTGTATATGCTGGTAACTCGATTTTATTCATTCATATTTGTAGAGCATGAAAAATATGAATAACTATGTTCTGAAGAAATCATGTGAACCAAATGGCATAGATGTAGGAAGTTAGTAACATTTGAATGGCGCGCATTTGAGTGGCATTTTCCCACTATGATGGCTGGTGCCGTGTGATGCAATTTCAAACCGCTCGTATAACTAAACACAAATGTTCAGAAAAAAGGTTAAACCTGTTTCGTATACACGTTTCGTATTTGGCGAAATTACTCGAATTTGGTAGGGTATTTTTTGACTGACAGCATAAACTTTTGAGCAAAATTTAATGTTCCGGGGGGGGATTGTGTTATTTCAAATATCCTCATCCCCAGTTGCCACGGTCATGAGGCCAGAAATGATTATTTTCCAGATGTAACTCTTTAAAGTCTTTGTCGTGATGTTAATTTTTTGTTATTGAAACAAACACGCTCTTCTCGCTAGGTCATGAATTAGGTGAAGGTCTCCTAGGTATTTTTTTACCATTTATACGGCGTATAATGTCCCTTTTGCACATGCAATGGCGGAAATCGACTTTGAGTCAGTTTTCTTACCCGTAAAACATTTAATGATCCTTTTTTGTTAGGCTGGGAAGAGAAACATTTCAACACCGTTTGGCCAGACTGGAAGAAAGGGATTAAGAACGTCGATATTGAAGATATCGGTAATAATATCTTACACTATTAGAAGGATCTTTCCTGCAACCAGATCAAACGAAACGTTTGATGTTTGTTTTTATTCTGTCTGAAAACGGTTCGTTGAGCAGCTTGCATGAGAACGATTCGTGGAGAATAAAGTAATTGTATATTTTGAATATACTCGTGTGTAGGATAATTCTTTGCCAATATAGGCAGCTCCATGTGATAAAAGTATACCCAAACAAAAAATGATGTTTCGTGTCATGGATGGCTTCCAGTAGCGTAGCCAGCCTGTCGATTTGTTCCGCTATGCTAATATTTTGGTGTTCACTCACTGTGAAAACAATAGATTTCTAAAGACATGAATAATTATAATAGCTCCAAATTTACATAGCGAGACAAAATCGTACGCCACTGATGGCTTCTACAGTTTACTTCGAGTTCAATGCCCATTCTTAAACGCACAAGTCATAGAAACTGTTACGCGTTTGATAGCTATGCTTATTAAATCAACAGAGGTTTAAACAAAGCTTTGATTAGAACAATGTAACTTAATTTCTTATGCACGTATTACATTTTAAATAACAAGGGCCCGGTTGTATCAAGCCCGTTTAGCTTAAACGGTGGATAAGCTCAAAATAGAAAGCAATTTTATCGTTTTATTCAACAAGCTAACTAAATGTTTTTAACCTGAATACAAAGATACTGTTTACAATTACATATTCAGTGCATAATATTCAAGTTGACTCATTCAAGAGAGATGTAAGAGTGTTATTTAATTTTGACTTATCCACCGTTTAAAGTGCCTATATCACTTGTGGGATCTTTACGGATTTGAATAAGGCTTGAAAAATTTGTTTATAAGTTCTACAACCTTTTTTTGATACAATTAAATAGTTTCGAAAATACGTCGGTTTGGGCCGGACTGGGACTCAGGAATGATTTGCAAACACGCCGTCTTTTATAATGTAAACATGAAGAGTTTCACTGGCGAATACTTTGCGCTTTTAAAGAAAAAAAATGCGGGAACGTTGCGTTGTGTACGGCTGTAGAAACTGGGCGAGTTTTTCTCAAAATATTTTACGTTATTGGAAGATCGAAGTAGAATTACAATTGATTATTATGTTTGACTAGAATTCGTTCCTGAGTCCCAGGCCCCCGAGCACGACGGAAATTTAGGCAAATCGTCATGTTTAGATGTAAATATTTCCGAAACTATTTATCTATATCAAAAAGGGAGGTAGAGCTTATAAACTAATTTTTCAAGCTCTATTTAAATCCGTAAAGATCCCACAAGTGATATAGGCACTTTAAGCTAAACGGGCTTGATACAACCGGCCCCAGCACTATATTATACACTTCTGTAACAAAATAATATTATATCTATTTTCATATGACTCGTAAAAGCTATGTTACTCAGCGCAGTTTTTTTCTTTGTATAACTCATGTTTAGGTGAATATTATAAAAGAACAACTGGCGTTGTTACCGATCAATTGATTGACTGGTTGAAGGAGGCGGTTGACATTGAGGACGAAATCGCAGTATGGCAACAATGGCTGAACATTTGGAGTAAGTTTACATTGGAAGGCTTTCTAAGAAGCAGTGTTGATGTTATTCGTGCAAGATTGAAAAACGATGGAAGTAATTCATCAGAGCATCTCGACTTTGAGATGCTTGAAAACCTTCTACCGTGGTCTGAAGATGCAGTTCGTGGTTATTCTGTGTTCACTTACGCAGAAGAACTGGATGTTGCATTGGATCATCATCTTCGCTATGAGTTAGGACAATGGTGGACACGTGATATGCACACTTTGGTTGGTGGTATGCACAGTTTACCGAATGCATTCCTCAGTTCAGGACAAGAGGACTCGTTGGATCCTGCAGATTTAGAACTGAACCAACAAGTTTACAAGATATCTTATTACTCCAGGCCCCTTCAGCCTGACAGAGATTATGTCAGTGTAACCTGTTATGCCTCAGGAAAAAACCAAGAACGTACATACAAAGCACGGGTTAGTCGACTAAATTACAATGATCATTAGGTTTCGCATCAAATGTGGTATACAAATTGCTAAAATAGAAAAAAACCATTGAACTAAGAGACTCGACATAACTGTCATGAAGAAATCCCTCCTAATCTAATTTTGAGATTTTTTTAATACCACATTTGATGCGAAGTTGTTAGAACTTAGAAGGCGCTGCCACACTGCTCTTTAATTTTTACCGGACATATCATTAGCTTTGTCGACTCTTCGCTTCAAATAAAACGCAATGCATTGAGTATATAGCCGAAATGTTTTCACCATATACGTCATGCTAGGCAATCATTCAAAACCACCCCCATTTTTTGTATCATCAACGTTATCATAATTGGAGAGAAAAAAGTAGCATAAGAGAAAAACAATACGTCAGACGTGATATAGTCTAATAATGTTGTTTTAAAATTTAATGCAGGCCGTAATCGTTACCACTCAAGTGAACATATTGCGGCAAATTACCTTTGAACCAATCAATCCCAACAAGGAAGTGAATGAGGCTCTGAGGAAGAACATTCAAGCTATTGAAGACATTTTCACTGGACCTTCAACGAAGATCATACTGCAAACCAAGACTAGATTTTGGGAAAAGAAGAAGTACGGCATCGAAGGCGGCCTTTCCAGGACCAACCTACCAATCGGTCAAGTATACTACATCAAGCCAGATCCGCAATATCTCAAGTCCACCAAGCAAGGAATAATGTTGATTTACACATGGAAGAATGAAGCAGTTCATTTTGGTTCCCTGACCAATGATCAAGCAGAAAAGCAGGTTATTGAGCAAGTTGCAAAATTCCATCCTGAAATCGAGGAAAAAGGAGCGGTGGAAAAGTGCATTGTCCATGCCTGGAACAACCAACCCTCTTATCAAGGTGCCTATGCTATGTTCAAGCCCACTCAATATAATAATCTCAGGTATGAAATAATATTACACAATAAAGCTAAAGAGGATTATTTTTACTTTATTCGAAATAAATTATAAACTTTTTACTCTTTAGTGAAACTCGTAATAATAAACTCATTGATCTCTTAAACAAATAATGATATCTTGATTAATCACCGACAACATATTCCCTAAAACTCTGTACATGTACATGTTAATTAAACTTGTATATATGTACACATTATATAGCTAGCTTAATCTGTGTTTACATGCAGCAGATGGCTCCAGCTCTTCTTTTATCGTCAAATATGTGTTGGCATGTTTTTTTCCTGTTTGCTCAGTTTAGAAAACGTATTTATTTTTTTGAAAGAAGATACGGAAAATCAAGACACAATTACTGACAACTGTATTTTTTTAAAAACCTGACAGGTGTTTGTGGGATCCAATGGGCAACGTACATTTCGCTGGAGAAAACCTATCATTTACCAACGCCTGGATTCAAGGAGCTCTGGAAAGCAGCTTGAAATCCGCATATCAAGTTTATGCACGCTACGTGGAGAGAAATGAAATGATCACAGGAAAGGGACAGACTAGTACGATGGATTAACATTAACACAGTTTCAAATGAAACCGCACTGCGCATATCATTTACTTGTTTAATTTTTGAATAAAATTCGACATCGGCACATTAACAACTTTAAGTAGTGGTTAGATTAGATAAACTTTTTTCGCACAAGAATGGCTCTTGCCAGTTCAAATAAAATTTTCGTATGGTATAAGTGTCTTAGTGTTATTTAAAAGTAAACATTTTTTGCTCCAAAAGTACCGCGAGACGTGCCAGTGACATTGATCATGAGCAACCTTACAATTTAACAATCCAACTCTTAACTTCAATTTAACTTTACGGTCCTCCTAAATATTGGTTTACACGATAATCATTCAGTTTTCAGCTTGATTGATACGAACAATTAGGTCTTAGCGCTAATCCTTTATCTAAATGGCATATAAATATCGGGGATTGGTGAAAATTGGACAAGGGGCGTCTTCACAATTGCTGATAGAGAAAATGTTTCAAACTTTAAGACTCAATTTTGATTATGGACATAAACAAGCCAGTATGTGATGCATATACAGTGCTGACTAGATATACTGTCCCCAGAAAGAACCTAACAAAAACCCCGGTTAACCTCGGTCGAACCTTGGTGTGAGAGACATTTCTTAATTAAGATGTTTTCGATTTGATTATTGTGTTGTCGTTCTGAGCAGTTCATAACATTCCGTCCGGAAGCGACCGGAACTGGAACCGAAACGCAACCGAGCCGCAACCGGAGTGTTATAGGTTTGTACTGTATGCCGTTTGATATCAAAAACTTCTCAATGAGCCGCAAATGGTTTCCCTAATTTTTTATCTGACGACTCTTAAAGTTTTTATTGTATGTTGAGTCCACCTTTCCGGCATGCTTAAAACGTCAAAGTTCTCTTTAAGAATTATTTCATACACATCTTACCACACTATTTTATTATCATCTTTTTCTAAACATTTTTTCAAAAATTTTTTATCAGTTACAATTTTAATGTTGTCTTTCAAGTTCACTGCAAGCGTTGACTTCCTTTTACTTGTTTCTAAATATGATGTTCCTAGATGTAATTAAGACCACAACCTACCAAGACGGCCTGCCCAGACAGCCTGCCGAACTGGTTACTAAACTCGTTTTCTATGGAACTCTCTGAACCTGTGTCAATTATGTTTAATACATCTATTAAACAGGCACAAGTTCCAATGCAGTGGAAACGAGCAAATGTCATCCCAGCTCCAAAGTCAACACCAGTAACAAACATATCTACAGACCTTCGACCTATTTCATTAACTGCTACTCTATCTAAAACACTGGAATCGTTTCAATTTCAAAGGTTTATGCATGCTATCCGTCCAATATTGGACCAAAGACAATTTGGCTCATTAAAAGGATGCTCTACCGTGGATTCGTTAATTAGTATGTTTCATTGCTGGTTCTCAGATACAGATTGTGGTGGGGAAACGATACGGGTTTTTCTATTAGACTCAGTGGCGTAGCCAGCCCGACAACTTAATTTAGTCATGCTATGCTAATATTTTGGTGTTCATTGACTGTGAAAACAATGAATTTCTAAAGAAATGAATAATGATAATAACATAAAATTTGCATAGCATGACTAAATCGTCAGGCTGGCTACGCCACTGATTAGACTTCAGTAAGGCATTTGATAAAATTAACAATCAAATCCTTATAAAGAAAATGGGATTACTTGGGATAGACGACTCTATACTAAACTGGGTCATTGACTTTCTTATGCAGAGGAAACAGAGAGTAAAGTTGGGTCCGATCTTATCTGATTGGAAATTAGTAAATGGTGGTGTACCGCAAGGTACAATACTTGGTCCGCTCCTTTTTCTTATCATAGTCAATGACTTAGCAATTACTCATAAAAACTGATGGAAATATGTCGACGATACCAGCCTTTCAGAAACAATTAAGAAAGGTAAAGAAAGCCATCTACAAATGGTCATTGATGATATAGAGAAATGGTGTATTGAGAACGACATAGTACTTGATCATAACAAATGTAAAGAGTTGATAATCTCGTTTAGTGAAGGGACCCCGGATCTCCCGCCGCTGTTGATTGGAGAACATCCCGGGTTCCATGTATATCCCGGGTTACATCGGCAAAAGTCCTTGGTCTTCTCCTGTCATCATATCTTCATTGGAATTTACATATTGAATATGTCGTGGCCAAGGCATCAAAGAGACTTTACTTTCTCCGCGTACTTAAACGAAGCGGAGTGAGCGAATCCTCCTTAATTCAAGTGTTTTTTACATGCATAAGACCCGTTCTTGAATACTCGTGTCAAGTGTGGAACTTTGGCGCCCCAGATTACTTAAAAGAGGAGATAGAAAGAATCTAAAAACGAAAGAAACTAATATTTCCAGATTTGTTATACCGCGAAGTTTTAGAGTACAAAGGAATTCAATCACTTAGCCAAAGAAGAAATGATATATGTATGTCATATTTCAAAAAACTTCTTCATCCTGAACATAAGTTGCACGATCTCGTTCCAGATAGACGCATGAACTCAGTTAAATATTCTATTCGTAATGAACACCATGTCAACCTAATTGACTGTAAAACTAGTCGTTTTAGAAACTCGTTTTTACCTTCTAGTATCGTGGCTTATAATGACTCATTAAAGTAGTTTTTAGAATTTTTTAAAAATAATTTCCCTAGTATAGTCGTAAATTTAATTTTTTTACTGTGTATTTGTATATTGGGTATTCTTACTGTAAATAATTCTGTATACTTCAGCTTTTGAAAGCTGCTATCCAGATTATTAATAAATTCAATTCAATTCAAATTCAGTCATTTCTTATCAGATCATGCCGCATATGGGACGCACTCGTGGATGAGTTTGATTTTGATACGGACAGTTGCAGTTATTTCAAACAGTTATTGCTAAAATATCATTATGAATCTTTAGCAGTGAATTATGACTCTGAAAATCCTCGAACATTCAAAACGATATGTTTAAAATGTAACTTGGCGCGCAGTCTTGCGTGTGCAATATCCTGCTGTTGTTAGATAATACGAGAATGAGAGTTGATAAAGTCTATTATTATGCATTACTAATGCAATCTCGATTGTGATTGGCTAAAAACCTGCAGATAATTCTCAATGTCTTGCCACCTACAAGACATTGAAAATTATGCGTAGGTGACGTAATTTTTTGCCGCTAGCTTGTTGTCAATAATGGCGCAGGCTTCCTCTCTAAAAAGGAAATACATAATAAAACAATTATTGAATTCGGTTTTCGCATGATATCGAGAATTATCAAGCCTCAGTTTGCATTATCCGCCTCAGCTTCGCTTCGGCAAATAACGCAAACTTCGGCTTGATAATTCTCGATATCACACTCAACCTCATCCAATAATTGTTAATTAACCTTTACTATATATTCGATGTGAATTTCTATTTCACTCAAGTTTTCATATTATTACTTGATCTTATACACTCTTGGTCTGGTGTTATATTAACTTGGTTTCTTTGTTATATATCTGCCATGTTGTGCTTTGTTATTGTGTTAAGTAATTAATTGGTCCGCGGTAATTGGCAACTAGCTGTTGCGGCTCCCGTGTCAATTTATTGTTGTTACATTGGCAAAGTTATTATATTGAAAAAAAATAGGTACGCAATGCGTACATGCGGGTAGCCTGTAAAACATTATTAACTGCGATAAAGCTGCTATAGTGGCAAGTAAATATCAACTGATGCAATTAAATATTTTTTTCTAGTCTTATGTTCTAATGCCATAGACAACGGAATAAAGCCCTATAGAGTTAGCTGGTTGAGAACAGTTATAACGAAGTCGACTTATTACACAATCTATATATTATAATATTTTATTGTATTGAATATATTTTACGACAGATCAAAACATATATAAAAGCATTTTTACAAGAGATAGGAAATAAAATTTTTTAAAGCTGAATAGGTGAACAAAACAAAAAAGAGAATAAGGTTCCGGGATGGTGGCACACATCGTCTGATAACATAAAGCTTAGTTTAGAAGGAGAAAGATCTTAACAAGGATTTCATTGAGTATAAACTACTTGATTTGCCAGATAATTTTACAGTCAAATTTAACAAAGAGTCCAAAATTGTTTCAAACATTTCAGGACAATTTTAAAGGACTCATCTATGTATCTGAACAATATTTTAAAGATTTTGGTTCAATTGAAATACACTTGTGTTAAAAGTTTTGTTTTTTAAAGAATAAGTTTTGCTAGTTATGTTCAAATAAAAGCTTCTTTTTAAACTTGAAAGCATAAATTTGGTTTAATAGCTGCATGTTCACAAGCAAGAAATTGACTGGTGAAATATTGCATTATAATCTATAAAACAGGGCAACTTGTTACTACCATTTGCCAAATTATAACTCATTTATAAAACAGAGCAACTTTTTACTAGCATTTGCAATAAGGTATAATGTATTTGGTTTAATAGCTGCATGTCCACAAGCAAGAAATTGACAGGTGAAATATTGCGTTATCATTTATAAAACAGGGCAACTTGTTACTACCATTTGTCAAATTATAATTTATAAAACAAGGCAACTTGTTACTACCATTTGCAATAAGGTAATGTATTTGGTTTAATAGCTGCATGTCCACAAGCAAGAAATTGACAGGAGAAATATTGCATTATAATTTATAAAAAAGGGCAAACTTTTTACCAGAATTTGCCGAATTATAATTTATAAAATAGGGCAACTTGTTGCTAATGTATTTTCTTTAATAGCTGCATGTCTACAAGTAAGAAATTGACAAGTGAAATATTGCATTATAACTTATAAAACAGGTCAGCTTGTTACTACCATTTGCCAAATTTTAATTTACAAAACAGGACAACTTGTTACTACCATTTGCAATAAGGTAATGTATTTGATTTGATAGCTGCATGTCCACAACCAAGAAATTGACCGGTAAAATATTGCATTATAATTCATAAAACAGGGCAACTTGTTACTAATATTTGCCGAATAAGATGGTGTTTTATTTATTTTCTATTAGTGTAACTTTGTAGTTGTAGATTGAACGCTCACCGATCACCGCTTTTTCGTCTTTAAAGTACTCACATTCGCTTTAAAATTTGACAGACGTATTAACGCGACTTCGGTTGCCTCCGTTCTTCAAAAACAACGAAATTTTCCGGAAGTAGAAGAACTCTAGAAGAACCATCATAGGCAATAGTAAGAACGAACGTACCGTTCGTCATTTTTCGTATATCTGACGATTACCGAAGATGTGGCACCCACACACAAACACACACACACACACATCCGGACACTTTTTCGACTACATAGTGGTTAGCCGCGCATGCGCAGGCTACCCAAAAAAATTAAATTGTAGGTTATGTACATATTAAGTGATATAATTATGTCCATAATAATTATAAGTGATATGCGCCGTAATGGCTGCTTCATATTGAGCTCTTCAAATGTTAATACTTGTTCTTGTATATTGAGAGTTTTTTAATATCTTAAGTCTAATATTTATCGACAAACGTTATGGCAATGACATACAGTCGTTCTATGTTGCTATCTATGATGTACTGGTGGAAAAATTCACAAAATATCAAGCCTTTGCTGTCTACTGACTGGAACGCGTGTAAGAAGGCTGGTATTCTAAGATCAACTAAAGGGAAGGGTGGCGGTGTTAAGCTGCAAGAGACAGATATTAGAACAAATCAAATACCTGTGACCAATTGTAACCGGAGACAAAGCAATAGTTAACGAGGGCTAGAAAAATACAATCTTCTTCAGTCAACTATGGGAACCTATTAAATATTCAGACATGTCCGACAATAACAAGAAGCAAGATCAATAGCGTGACTGAGTTGCATGAGAGCTGGCACTTTGTCCCTTCAATTCTTTTATTAAATACTATGTCGTTGATGCCCAAGATTGACGAAATTGCTCATACTATTAACATTATTGAACCAGATATTGGTATTTTCACAGAAACCTGGCTAAGTGAATCTGTACCGGACGACCCAATTAATATAAATGGATACCAACTCTACAGACGAGATCGTGTAAATAGGCTCCACGGGGGCGTGTGTATATACGTCAAAACTTCTATTAAATGTAAAGTTCTTTCAGAGCTTTACAATGTCGATCACGAAGTTCTCTGGATGGACCTTACACCAAAGCGTCTTCCACGCGGTTTTTCAAATGTTATAGTTGGTGTGGTTTATCACCCCCCTGATGCCCATGATGCTACAATGAAAGAATATATCATTTCATCACTAGAAACAGTTGAATCAAAATATCCGAATTGCGCAATAATACTAGCAGGCGACTTCAATAAATCTCTCTTGCCCATACTTCGAACAACTGTTAAAACCTTTCAGCTCAAACCCATGATCAACTTTCCAACTAGGGGTGCAAATACTTTGGACCAGATTTTTACCAGCGTATCCGAGTACTATTCTACATCTAGCAGCTTACACCCTTTTGGTCAGTCAGATCATGTGACGGTACATATGACTGCTAAGATCCGAGATAAACAAACCAAACCGAAGCGCAAGATTATCCAAACAAGAGATAAACGACCTCGCAAAAAAGCAAGTGTTGGCCGATTTTTACTTCAAATACCTTGGTCTACTCTGCTCTCGTCTTATCAATCAAGTGAAGAGAAATTACAAATCCTGACAGAAATTGTCAATTATGGGTTAAACATAATTATGCCCGAAGGATTTGTTGGAATTCACGAAACTGATCGGCCCTGGTTGACAAATCGACTGAAGGATCTTATCGCGCGTAGACAAAAGGCCTTTAGTTCCAGAAACGAACCTCTATTCAGAATTCTGAGAAATAAAGTTAACCGTGAGCGGAAACGCTGTCGCAAAGTGTATTACGAAAACAAGGTAAAAGATCTGCGCGATTCTAAACCCTGTGACTGGTGGCGAGATGTTAAACAGCTCTGTGGAACTGCCAAGTCGACTAAGAAGGACATAAAATCGCGTTTATATCCTGACCTTATATGCGAAGAGGCGGTTCTGGCTGAGAATATTAACGAAACATTTATTAACGTGAAAGATTATGAACCTTTGACAGATAACGAACAAGTGTTAATCGAAAACGACGAGCCAATATTCGTCACCGAACTAACTGTAGCAAAAAAACTTCAAACGGTTAATATCTACCGTGCTGGTGGTCCTGACGATCTACCTAACTGGGTACTTAGAGAATTTGCTGATATTTTGGCAGAACCAGTTGCAGATATCCTTAACACCTCCTTCTCCGAATGTCGAGTTCCTCGAGTGTGGAAACTCGCTGATATTATACCGTTACCCAAAGCTCCTACCATCAACAACTACAATAAAGATCTAAGGCCGATCTCGCTAACATCAACCGTGTCCAAAATTGCCGAAGGTTTTGTAATCGAAAGATCTCTGAAGCCCGTAGTATTGTCTTCTCTTGATCCATGTCAGTATGGTTTTATACCAGGCTCTTCAACAACCTTTGCGCTAATTTCCATGTTTCATCACTGGCTTCGCTCTACACATGGTACCGGTACAACTATAAGAGCTGCACCTCTATAGGCTTTTGAAAAGCTTTTGACTTGGTGGATCACCATATACTGATTTCGAAGTTGTTTAGTCTTGGGGTTGAGCCAAACACTGTAAATTGGATTATCGATTTTCTAAGAGACAGGCAACAACGGGTTAAGCTAAATGGGAACTGTTACTCGAACTGGATTAATGTCCCTGCGGGAGTGGCCTAAGGTACACGACTTGGTCCGTGGTTGTTCTTGGTGATGATCAATGACCTCAAACTACCTGGAGATTCACTCCCTATGTGGAAATTTGCTGATGATACAACGGTTTCCGAATTTATTTCACCGTCAAACTCAAGTCACCTGCAAGAAGCCATTGACCACATTAACAACTGGTCTCAGAATAATCGTCTTCAGCTTAATCCACCAAAATGCAAAGAAATCCTGTCATGCTTTAAGAGATCACCGTCGTCGTATGACCCACTAGAACTAGACGGACTAAATTTTGAGAGAGTCTCTTCAGCCAATCTTCTTGGCATGACGATACGAGAAGACCTTAAATGGAATGACCACGTTGCAGCAATAACGATAAAGGCGTCTAAACGATTATACCTTCTGAAGCAGCTAAAAAGAGCGGGAATTCATTCCAAAGATCTTGTCCTATTTTATTGTACGGCAATTAGGTCAACTTTGGAATATTCATGCCAACTATTCCATCGTAGCCTTCCCAAATATCTATCGGAAGAAATTGAACATATCCAGAAACGTGCTATGCGAATGGTCTTCCCTGATTTGAAGTATAGAGAGGCATTGTCAGTGGCTGGTATACCAACATTGTATACCAACTTGTCCACTAAGTTGTTCAAGGATATTATAAAAAACAAAGATCATTAACTTGTAGAACTCTTGCCACCTATGTCAAAGCATGATAGATACTTAAGAAACACGAGACTTTTAATACTCCTGCTTGTAAAACAGATCGATATCGTAAATCGTTCATTATCAGCCATAGCGTGTAGTCGGTTGATGGATATTACATTTTAATCTATTATAATTATTTTATCTTAGAAGGTCAACAAATCTCACTTTTCCATTTGGCAATGCTGAACGCTGAACTGAACTGAATTATCATTCTCTGCATTTCATATTTTCATTATGACATTACGACTTCACTTGAAAAACACCTTTATTTTTTTGTAATTTAAATTTTTGTCGATATGTACTATAAGTTTAAGAGACACTATGATGTCAGATCAGCTGGTTTTGTAACGCCAACCATATGCTGCATGTTTTTAATTTGATAACATTGACATTTTAGCATTGTCGCAATAAATACGAGACATGCTGGATTTTTCAAATTCTTCAACCTGGCTTTGTGTAAATATTCCTCCTTCAAAGTTCTCGTAAAAGTAACGATCACCATCTCTCAATTTCTCAAACTGCTTTCCCACAAGATGACGAAATGTTTGACCAACAACTGAATCTTTCACCGGGGTCTCTGCTATTCCTGCTACCCACAATTCAACTAAATCGGGGTTATCGTCGTAAAGATCACTTAAAATACGTCTGTTCTCTGGATCTTTTATATCATTCTTGGTCTTGTTAAAATCATATGCGCTTCTGAGTCCACGTACAAAACCCTAAATGAATTATATCTTGGCAAGCCATGATCCCGAGAACGCTGTATGTTTAATGCTGCAAGATTTTCATATCAAAAGTATCAGACTATACACTTCACAGATTATCATGTTACAATTACAAAACACTTTTATTCGTTCATTAATAAACCAGAAAATGTTACGTAAATTTGTTGCAAAATTCCCTCCACTACCGCCTATACACAGTACGATTGTGTCATTTTTTTCTTAAATTAGCATTCGCGAGCTGGTGCGCGCAGTGCAATTTGTTTTGTCGATTTATGGCAGGCATCTCTCCCACTTTTTTCTCCTCGGCTTCCCTGACACAGCTAACCCAAGTCAAATATACATGCCTAATGTAAATAAATAAGAGATGCCTGCGGAGGAGGCTAGTTGCGATTATACTGCACGCACGGTTTTGCTGGCTGTTCCTTTTTGTTTGGTAAAGATAGTTAAAGCAATACGAAGTTCATTAATTGTGTTACTTGAAAGATCGCAAGGTAATAGCTATGCATATTCTGATATGATATTTATGGTAACATTTATTATTGTAGTGAGTATAATTGCTACAAATATGTGACCTTCCACGGTATTTCGTTGAAACGGCAAAACGAGAAAGAACGATCAGTCTTAACGTTTCAAGGAATCTAAAAAACGTTTTGACCAATTTAGTTAAAAATCTGAACGTTTTAAGTCGAGAATACGAACGGATAAATAATCGCTCAATCCGAAGCGTTTGAACGATTTAATTACCTTATCAACGGTTTTAACGAATTAGTCTGAAGGCTTAATACGCGTGATATGCCATGACGCAAAATAGATTACTAGCTCTATATACTACTCTATTTAGTATCAACTATATTATATATAGCTCTATTATATATTTTATATGCATATATACATTTGCGTTTTGCGGCAAGACTCGGGTTATAAGCGTTAGAAATGAAAGCCTTCAGCCTCCACAGGCAAAGTCAATGTATGAATGATTATATTCATAGACGTAAACTTGCACCCGTTTTATTAACATGACAGTAAACCAGGCCTTGCTGTAAACAAAGATTGACATAAATGGCCTGCCTTCAATGATAATATCATAGGCAATGTAATCGGCCATCGTCTCAGTTTGGTTGAGTTTCAGCTACAGGATACAAATTTTATGTTAAACTAAGCACAAGAGATTCCATTGTACACACATTTGCTTATACTCTTTGACGCGCAAACAATTAAATTAATCAGGCCAAGGATGAAATTGTTAACAGATGATAACCAGACATTAATACAAAATATCCCATCGCCATAGGCAAAGTTCGTTTACACGCGGACGCAGCGAACCAGCGTCGAAACGTGTTTTCATGCTGTCAAAACTAATTTGATGTAAATACTACAAGTTTGTTTCGATGTTTGTTTCATTTGGCAGGGATGCGTTCAAGTGTTTATTAAAGTTTCAAGTATTTCAGATATCCACACGCAATCACACCCCTATATTTATATACTCGTGAAAATCCACATTTAATTTCAATCCAAGTAATGTATTCCGCAGTAATATTTAAATAAGATATTTAATAAAATGTAAGCTCGGATATTTGAGGGGATATTCACCTAGTGCACACATTATTTTCGGATACAGCCGCGGTCAAGCTAAAGGGCATTATATACCTTAATAATATTTTCAAATTTGGTTTAAATTTAATTGTCTATGCGCTGCACTGCGGTTAAAATAAAATGATGCCTTGCAAACTTAGGTCGCGGACACCTAGTGCAAGAACAACGCTTATACCCTGGCTTATACTTAATTTGAAATCCGTTTATAATACATCTTGACAGGTTGCGATAAAGCAACCGTCCGTGCGAAGAAATGTTTCCATGAGATATATAATCGCTATATAACGGCTAGGGCTAGGAAATCTCACGGCATAAAATTTTAAACTGATCATTTTGTTGATTGCATGCACCATTGCCATATTTTCTTCGCAAAGCTAAAGCTGCAATGTCGCTATTTATGTCCCCATACTTTTCCATATATATAAGTTATATATTTTGTGAGCATACGACCACATATGCTGATATGCAAGGGGAAGTCATTGCTCAGGACAACTTAGGCTCAGATGAAAGATAATATCATTCTTACTTTACATACGAAGTTTTAAATCGCAAGGTTAAATAGAATTCGAGATAATTATAAAGCAATAAAAACGCAACTTTTGCGATATTTGCCGCAGAAATTAAATACATGCGAGCGAACCTGCGATCTAGCAGCGGATTTACCCCGCGACGTCACTGCGCGGTTTCGCGGGAGCGCTTCATATTCAAATATATACAAAGCTATAAAATACAGCAACATTTTGCAAGCGATTTCTATAAAAAATGCCATATTGTATGGTTCCGGTTGATTTCTCACTTGTTCAAATTAAGTCTCTGAAGTTTCATTCTCTATAATGCAATGGAGAATGAAGGGTGTCAAAGATCCATAAACAAAATAACTGGCCAAGACATTAAAATCAGATCTTTGACAACAGATCGGCACACACAGATTACAGCAGAGATGAGAAAAAAATACCCGCAAATAGTTCACCAATATGATGTTTGGCATCTTTCAAAATGGGTGATAAAAAAATTAACAAAAAAAGCAAAAAAGAAGGGAATGAGATCTTACTGAAATGAATTCAGTCAGTGTCCAATCATCTGTGGTGGTGTGCACAGACTTGTGCTGGTGATGCTGAAGTACTTCATGAGAAATGGGTGTCAATCTTGTACCAAGTTGTAAATAAGCACAGATAGAGAAATTGCAAGCACTTTCGTAAATGTGTACATGGGCGCTTATCTAGAAACAAGGAACGTAAAACCAAATGGTTGCAGGCTGGATCTGCCCCACACATAGCCCTGGAAGAGGTGGTATCAAACAAAAAAACTATTAAAGGATATTGCCAAACTTACTGAGTTTCACCATACAGGTAAGCTGGAAGTATACCACTCCTTGCTGCTGAAGTATGTTTCAAAACGCACCCACTTTTCATATCCAGGAATGGTAAAACACAGTTGGCGGTAATTGACCATAACTCCAATAGTTATACTGGAAGAAACCATGCAACTGTTAAACAAGGGAAAAACAAGGGTGAGAAGTAATATAAGATCACATTTCCTAAAGGTCGCAAGAATTGGGTCGCAAAACCAGTGTTGGAAAATAAGGCATTTAATTTCATTCAGCACTTGATGGATGATGTGATGTTATTTCAGCAAGACCTGACGGAAAAAACACCTATAGCATCATTCCAAAGAACATTGCACCAACTCCAAGGCCCGACAAAGATGATGTTATTGCAGCGCATAGATCACGTATGGGAAAAACTTGAGGCAGATAGCTACCATAAACAGTTTAGGTAGATACCTACCATAAGCTCTATTCACAGCCTGCTGGTTATGATTATGGCACAATCTGAATAAAAAGCCAGCTGAATAAAAACTCAACAACTTACCATATTATTCACCTGCATGTCTAAAACCTTCAAAAACCATATCATCTTCCAACCCTGGTGGTGGGAAATGTGCTCTAATGCAGCTTACTGCACAAGAAGAAAGAGGAACCCTTATTTCTTTACCTATTATCCCAAAACACCACCGAACAAGCTGCCTGTAGGCAACATGTCTATGTTTTTTGTGTTCTGGTCTCTCATAGGCACTTGTGCCATATTGTTGTTTCAGTGATTTCAGCAGTCTGTAGCACCCATCAATTGAGGCACACAGCCTGGAATCCTGAGTTATCAGTGATACAAGCTGGGTATATTTTCAAACTGCGCCACTTCTTCATATTTTCCAACGCACACTGAGACATCTTGGCAGCAAACACATTCCTCTTCTCTGTCCATAATCCGGCAGTTACTACAAAGACACCTGAAAGCCACAATAAATTTTTTGAGCGGTTTCATTATTTTATGGTAATTTGGGTGTATTTAAACGTTCTAAATATACGACAAACAGTATTATATTGGAACAAACAAAATGACGGTTCATGATTGTATTTATAGTATATATTAAAAACGCCAACATATTGTAAATTATCAACTCATAATTATAATTTACCACTACGATTCCTACGGTATTTTTAAATATAGAGTAAAATTACCAGTCTTTGTCAATATCCGCGAGTCTGTTTGTTACATTTCCAGATCCGATGTGATCATTCATCATCAATAGCCATGCTGTCTGACTCCGAATCTGTTTCTTCAACGGGCTCAAATGCGTACGGTTGAATTATTCCTTCATGGTCTTCAACTTAGTACTCGTCCCTGCTGTCTTCTGAACCAGAACTTAATGAGTTTTCGCTTGAAAATCTTTTTGAAATATCCATTTATTCTTTTGTAAAGCTTTTTCAATAGAAGCAACTTGGCGTAGACTCTTGGTTATGTTTTCAACCGCGCAGTGACGTCACGGAGTAAATCCGCTGCTAGATCGCAGGCTCGCTCGCGTGTATTTAATTTCTGCGGCAAATATTGCAAAAGTTGCGTTTTTATTGCTTTATATCTCGAATTCTATTTAACCTTGCGATTTAAAATTTCGTATATAAAGTAAGAATGATATTATCTTTCATCTGAGCCTAAGTTGTCCTGAGCAATGACTTCCCCTTTAATCATTTCGCAGTTGTTAGTGTAATAAGAGAACATAAGAATATCGGATTTATTGTGAGACAAGCGTGCGAGAGAGTAAAATTTGTGAGTTTGATAATCAGTGGAGATCCACTCCTCAGGTACTGTAAGTTGTGATTACGTTTGTATAATAGTTTAGCTGTAATCATAGGCGGCCCAAAATTGGCGGCGAAAACTTTTTCGGCAATTTGTCAATGTATAATATATAATTACATAAGGTAGGAAGCTCTTTTTTACGTTACGAAACTTACCACTTAGACTATAACAAAATACATCAATTAAATTAATATTTTTATAGTTTTTGATCAAAAATATTTCGTACGATGCGGGATGACAGTGGTCTCTGTATTCGTCATTGTTTTGAAATATTTTACATGATCCTATTGGTTGAGAAAACGACCTTTTTGAACGAACTTTTTTCAACCAATAGGATGATGTAAAATATTTCAAAACAATGACGAATACAGAGACCACTGTCATCCCGCATCGTACGAAATATTTCTAATCAAAAACTATAAAAATACTGCCGTATTTTGTCATGTTAAAAGTAGTTTTAAATCGTAATTCGCATGTAAGAAGCGAGGAAAATTATCAGAGATTAGTTTACTATATTTTTTTTATCAGTTTCGGTCAATTTAGTTGATGTATTTTGTCATTGTCTAAGTGGTAAGTTTCGTAACGTAAAAAAGAGCTTCCTACCTTATGTAATTATATATTATACATTACATTGACAAATTGCCGAAAAATTTTTCGGGCGCTAATTTTGGGCCGCCTATGCTGTAATCTAATCAGAATCCAATCAATTTAGAATTTATAATCTATTACGAACATGACGCCAATTTCTGGCGGTTACTGCGTCGCGCCAATCGTTGCATGCAATTGTGTCCCATTTCCTGTGAATATTTATTCCTTTAGAAAAATGTTTCTTTCTTAGGGTTTCTAGTAAATATAGCACTTCGTACAGAATATAGGGGTAAAACTGCATTTTTGGTGCTAGGCATATGTAGCTAACGATATACGTGAATAAGGCTGAGTTTGGAATCATGTACTCTGGGAATCAGTTTGTACTGAAATTCAATAGGATCGGTCTGGCCGTTTTTACCCTTGAAAGGAAGGTGTGCTTTGATTGAGAAATAGCATAGAATGGCATTTAAGGCTTTCAAAGCATACAAGGCTTTCATGGCATACAAGGCTTTCATGATTCATGTGATCGTTGTCTGTAAACCCGTTTTAGTGTAGGTTTACCATGATCAGTGTGTGCTAGTGTATGCAGAGTGAGCATATCAAACAAGACAAGACGAGTATCCAGCATTATGATTACCTGTACGTATTTTCTGGAACAACAAACGTCTAGATTTCCTGCGCTATCGGCCATGCACAGCGACTCGTGTACGTATTATTTTATATGACGTGTATCGTGCATGCAGTTTCCTGCTTTTGGTTCGCACGACCCGAGTTCGAATCCCGGCGACAACAAACTTTTTCAATTTTTATTTCTTTTGTAGGGGTTGTTAGGCTTAGATTACTATTTGAAGTGTGTTTAGCACGATATATTTCGATACGAAATCAAACGAGTTCAAAATACGAGTATCTTAGTTGGCCTGCGCGGCCAGGAAGACCGGGTCGAAAACGTAAAAAAACACACAAAAAAAAACACTGACGGCAATTTAAGACTGCGTTCGCGCAGTGCGCTACGCAGTAAAAATCTCCACTGGATTGTGTCTGATTTCGCCCAATTGGAAACACATTTGATTTACCGGTTCGTTGAAACGTTTGTCGGAATTTCGTTCAATCGCATTGGACTTGGCTCAACATTAGATTAAACATTTGCAATGTTACAACTTTATAGAAGGAGCGCAGAATGTGTTACACAGAAATAATCCTAGAATAGTAGGCTTGTAATGGGGTTATATAATTTTAGCCGAATCGAATGCTATTTTGTGCGCTTCATGATTTCGTCTGAACGTCATGCAGACATGAAAGATTATATTATTATTCAGTGCATGCATGCTACTACTTCATTAACGTCAAATTTCACGTCAAAAACTCAAAATGCTTTGTTTTAAAAATTTATCGTTTTTTAAATGCCGGTAATGCAATGATTACAATCGGTACTTTAATACTTCTATAGCTTCCAGAATGCCAAAGTTCACCACGCGCACAAACAAGGTCGCAAGCTATATATAATTATATTGAGCATTACGAGCCATATGCCTTGGGAGGGTGCTAATTAAATTGCATAATTGTCGGATGTCTCTAAATGTATGAAAACAGACAAAACCCGATGTTAAAATGAATTGAGGAATTTTGCGTGTGTTACATATTATCAGGCCTGATATTATATATTGTACACAATATAAGTTTTATAAAAAAGACTGTATCTGGCATGAATAAAACTAATGCATTTTTCAAATTTATTTAGACTTTCAATTCACAAAATTTTCTTCATATATATACATATATATAGACCTAATCATTGACCTAATCCACTTGATTTTGTGGCATGAGAACCTCCGTTGTGCTATAGTGTATTCATCTTAAGTGGATAAAAATTTAAACCTGAACTATATAATAAAATCATTAGGACATTTACATAAAAGAGGAGAGATACAAATTTCCAGGCCAAGCCGCCAAGGAATCCATTTTACAAACAGCCCGCGCGAGGCACTACAAACTACATATTTCAAAATAATATGGAAAATTTCAGCACATTAATTTTATAAGTTGTTAATTGAAATACGATTATAGTTAATACATGTTGACAGGTTGCAATAAAACCACTGTCCGTGCGAAGAAATGTTTCCATGAGACAGATTATCGTTATTAAAACGGCTAGGGCTATGAAATCTCAAAGCATAAAATTTCAAACTTATCATTTTGTTGATTGCATGCACCATCGCCATATTTTCTTCGTAAAGCTAAAGCTGCAATGTCGGCTCCATTTCGTATTCGTTCATTTCGCCGCGCTAGCTTCAGTCTTCATTATACTCGACACGGTCAGCAATTTGTTTGTATTGGTAAGGTTGATATAATCCGTCATGTGTAGGCGTACTGTCTCTTGAAGCAGCAGTATCGCATCGTCTTCAACTTCGAATATTGGCAATACATAATCCGGGATGAATTAAACATTCGAATCAAGTTGGCTGTCTAAGTTGTCGGAAAAACTTGACAACGTCATTTTAGCGAAAAACGAACAAGATTTCGCACCTTATTGCTGCAATATTTCTATATTTTAAAGCGTGTTTCTTGTTTACAAAATTAGCGTGTTCTCCAATGTACGTCACTTCCGGTGAAAAAGAGAAACTAGTTCCCACTCACAGCACCTCACAGTCAAACACAAAAAAAGCCAACTAGTACATGAGGCCCGAAAAGTACATGAAGATCAAATTTTCGTGTCATCAAATATATTGCAAATGTTCTTAAAATCGTCTAATCAATCTAGGTAGGTTATTTCCCTGAGGTTGATATTGGCACTTTATCATCAAATATGTATCCAGTAGCTGAAACTCAACCAAACTGAGACGGTGATAGATGACATTGCCATCTTTTCCAATCTTCGTTAACAGCCAGGCCTGGTTTACTGTCTTGTTAATAAAACGGATGTATGTTTACGTCTATTTTACGGCTTTAATCACTCATACATTGATTTTGTCTGTGGAGGCTGCAGGCTTTCTAACGCTTAACCCGAATCTTGTCGCAAAACGCAAACGTATATATGCATTTAAAGTATAAATAATGTGATTTAGGTAGTATAGCTAGAGCTAATAGATTATTTGGGTCAATCATATCACGCTCATCAAGCCTTCAGACTAATCCGTTTAAACCAGAAACGTAAATCGTTCGAACGCTTCTGATTGAACGTTTATTTATCCGTTCGTATTCTCAACTTTAAACGTTCAGATTAATTCTTAGCTGAATTCGTCAAAATGTTTTTTAGATTCGTTGAAACTTTATGACAGATCGTTCTCTAACCGTTCGTTATCCGTTCGTTTTCCCGTTTCAACGAAATATCGTTAATGAATGTTTTCCGATGGAAGGTCACATTATAATGATGCAAAGAATTTAAAAAAAATTTAAGCATTTTTATTAAATTGATATTGGCTACAATAATTTATTAGTTTACGTACATGTCCTTGCCGTTCATTTGTATTTTTACACTAAGATGTGGTAAAACCTTTTAAGCATTGTATTTCCATCTTGAAAAGCATTCATCGAATATCTGAAGTAGTATATTTCTTTCTTTCGTATTCAAATCGCCAAAAAAACCCACAAATTTGCATAAGAACTCACTAAATGGGAAACCCGCCCACAAATCGAAACAAATATCAGACTGCTTTAATATTCATCGAGGACCTATATGACATGAGCAACAGTGGGGAAACATTAGGTCTCGAGCGCTTAGTCCATCTAATAAAGGTCAGTTGTTTCAACTCGTCCTAAACTGACGCATGCGCGTAACTTACAAAAACGACTTTGACATACTGGCGGACAACTTAAATTTGGCTTTGCATTCCCGGACGTAATTAAAATCGCTCGGCGGGATTAGAACCCTGGATCAAGATCAAGTTTTTTATATGGATAGTTAGGGATTGAAGTATATATCAAATGTAAACTCAGCTTTTTGATACTATTATTATACTATTCAAGGTATATTATACTATTCAAGGTGTTTCACTAACGCAGTATTTGCTATCACATCCAAGACATCTTTTATTAACTTATTTTGTTAAATATTGCCCAGAATCTTCTAGGAACGCCCAATATTGCCTAGGAACGCCCAATATCGCCCAGAAACGCCCAGAAATATCCAGTAAGGCATAGAATCGCCTATTAGCGCCTTTTTTTCTAATTTGTTCAATATCCGCCCAATTTCAACAAATTTCGTAATTAATATCCCATTCAGCTCTAAACTAATATAGCAACTCAAATCCACCACCACTACACCTCTAATTAAACGCTCGGGTCATGACTGCTGAGACTGTTAGAGACGGGTTTTACCACAATCATTCACAAATCAGTCGCCAGCCTTTTGCAACTGCGTAAAATTTGAACTCAAAAGAACAAGAAAGACGGCTTCTTGATCACAAACACAAACACAAACACGAACACAAACACAAATTTCGTGCGTAAAGAAAAAAGAGAAATTGCTAGCTGACCGAAACAGAACTGAGCATGCGTAAACAGTATAAAGATCTGCACGTCGTTGATAATTGTCACTTTGTTGTCGTAGAAGCAGTGAAGCATGCAGTACGCATAAACATGAGTGGCGAACCTGAACGTATCGGTCAGCTCCTTTCAAATAGAAAGGTGTGCGACAAATTGCTTGCTGGGTTACTAAACGAACTTGAAACGAAGCACAAGGATCAGATAGACCTGATTTTGAAGGAGCACCCGCCCGCTTCAGATGAAAATGCAGCCTTGAAATGTCATCCGCACACTCACGGCCAACCCGACTATAATGAGACGATCAACAAATTTGCTCTTCATCCTCCTGTTGCTGCACTTCGAGATCAGATTATTAGTGACCCAGGTACGTAGGGACAGCGCAATGGCATTTTATAGCCGTGCGCACACAGGCAATTCATTTCTGTTGGCTTAGCACCAGGTTAATGGCTTCCGCCCCTCAAAGGAATCACACTGGCCCAATGACTTTGCTTTCATTTAAACCGAAATTGATGTTGCTATCTTGATTTTTGTTATTACCAAGTCTTTATTCTTCTCCCGACCGTAATGGCAGAGTCTTTTATGGCTCGTGGGAAATATTAGAACAACGCCTGCATGTACATACCACGTCAGAGAACTTGTTAAACATAGTATTATTAATTCGATTACAAGAAATTTCAATCAAGTTGTCAACGTGCAAGCGATAATTGTAGGGCTATTCGAGTATGTACAGTTAATTACAGCATAAATTAGTATAATCTGCACGCGCATTTCATGAATCATACCACAGTTAATAGAATATTAATTTATACGATTTCGGGAGACTAAATAAAAGTACAATAAAACTCATCCAAACGTATTAATCGCATTCGTCTTACAAAGCTCCACTGCCTCCACAACCTGGACTTGAAAAAGATGTTAATTATAAGATTGTTATTGGTTTATCTGCGCAAAATACAATAGACACGTGATCGAAAAAATTTTTTTTGCATAAATCTAACTCAGCATAGTTAATGGGTTGTATTGCAACTTCATGTTGCACATTGCAGTGTAAACGAAGGGCCTCACTGCCAAAATTCCAATCTTCAAAAGACGAGAAATCTTCTTCCACTGCATGACGATATCCACTGCATGCATATAAAGGAAAATATTATATCTCAACTGTAAATCATACAATCAGAAAGCTCGATTTATACCACGTGATCAGTAAATTAATCATGGAGTTCCATCGAATTTTTTCACATTATGCTATAAAAGTCGAATACCCCGCTGCAGCGGGGGTATTCGAGTTTGCGTGTACCACGCGTGGATGCCTCGCACAAGACTCGAGGTTGTCAACAATTTCAAAATGGAGGCAAAAGAAGCCATTTCATCCAGCTTTTGCGCTGCCTACACGTTGTTTCGATATAATATCAATTTATAGACCTTCCGCTCGGGGAATTCGACGAAATATTACCCCCTCGGGAAGATATATCCCTCGGGCAAAGCCCTCGGGATATATCTTCCCTTGGGGGTAATATATCGTCGAATTCCCCTCGCTCCAGGTCTATAAATGATAAATATCACATCTCCTGCTTTCGAATTTTATGGTGGTAAACGTTACCGGCATTCTCACAATAATGAATTATTTCATTCCACATGTATCATCATACTTGCATTATCTAAAACATTTTAGAAATAAACATGTTTTTTCATCAAATGTTCTGGCAACAACGAACGCTGCCAGATATTTCGGAGGGAAAGAAAATCTGGTGTTGGCAAATCATGATTCTTCTTATCAACATGATCATGAGAAAGGCACCCGAGTATAACAAAACTGATTTTGTTGGTTGTCCAATCAGCGTGATCTTGAACTGGCCGATGGCAACTACGGCTGGTTTTGCCGCGTTCCTGAACGAAAAGGTAAACAACGCCAAATTTTAAAGTTTGAGCTTGATGCAACATCTCTATCTTGTTAACAAGCACCTAATTTAGTCTAAGGCTGACGACACCTGCCCAGCCTGGCTTTTCCTGCACCTTCCAGACATAGTCTGGTAAAATGCGTCTTTGCATTTATTTAGTTTATAACAAATAATTAAGATTTATTATTGAATGTGTTTGAACATCGCCTAAAACAATGCCGAAAACAGAATTAATATTCATGACGCAAAACCCAGGTTTGATATTTGGTGCATAAGTTATATTAAATAAATTACATTACCTTTCTTATCAGGTGAACAAATTATTCAAGAACATCTTAAATTACTGGGGCGAGTATTTGTCCAGCTATGAGTCTACGTATGTCTTGAATGAAGACAAAGAATCAGGTTGGTTTGGTGAAGATGCGATGGAAGCAATGCCAAATTTTGTTCAAGAATTTGAATGTGATCCTACTAAACCACACTATGGCTACACATCGTGGGATGATTTCTTCGTTAGGAAGTATCGGCCTGGAATACGGCCAGTCGAATCTCCTGATGATGACAATGTCGTAGCGAATGCCTGTGAGTCTGCACCCTTCAAACTGGCACATGACATCAAACAACGAGACTGGTTTTGGGTCAAGAAACAGTATTATTCACTGGGTAAGCATATCAGAGTATCGTCGTTGGGCAACTTTTGTTGTTTCCTTCAGAAAGAAAAGCTCGAAACAAAGGAATACTTATGTTCTTGCTCATAATCAACGCACGACTGCAGATCTTTGGTTCTTTTTTTGTGCGATATTATAATTTGGTGTGGCAGCCGGCAGTGCTTAATTGCGTAAATTACATATAATTTATGAGAATCAGGCTTGCCAATGATCAAACCTACCTTAAAAGTGTAAAATTTCTTTTACTTCATGTTTGTAATGGAGAGCTATAGGATATTATTTATCTATTAATATTCACATAGATCATTTGCTCAACAATAATGCGATGGCAAAGAAGTTTTATGGTGGAACCCTCTACCAAGCCTTCCTCAGTGCAATCAGCTACCATCGATGGCACAGTCCCGTCTCTGGTCAAATTGTGAAAACAGAGTTGGTCGATGGTTCTTACTACAGCCAACCTTACAACTTTCGAGACAATGATTCTCAGGGTTACATCTGCCAAGTTGCTGCAAGAGGTATCATCTATATCCTGGCCGACAATCCTGATATTGGTCTGATGGTTTTTGTCTCTGTTGGGATGTCCGAGGTCTCCACTAATGAGATTACCGTGAAAGAAGGTGACTACATTAAAAAGGGAGATGAAATTGGAATGTTTCATTTTGGTGGCTCAACTCATTGCCTCATTTTCCAGCCATGGGTGAAAGTTTCGTTTGATTTACGTGGCCAAACACCTGGCACACATAAAGAGCTGTTTAATATCCCAGTACGATCAAGAATTGCCGTCATTTCTAAACCGAACGGTAAAGGAGGCAAATGACATTCATACTTGACTTTTTCTCTTTCACTATTAATTTGCTGCTCGGTAATTTGTTGTAGCTATACTAAAGGGGTGTTGTATGCTATTTGTTTAGCATTTGTCTAACGTTATCATTATACACGATCATTAGAAATTGGCTTAATTTTGTATTTTCTGCATGATTTCAATATGGCATTGTTGTAAAATCTGGCATTTGTTATAAGCGCATTAAAGGTTTTGGAATGAATGTTGATTGCTTGATTTTTTTTCAGTCTAGTTCACCCACCGATGCGTATACGTAAGGCAAGTTGATTTAATATATCATTCTCTCATTATATACGAACTGCCAATTGCGGTCGTATAATCACAACTGCCTGAGCAATAGACACATTAGCTTTATTTTCAATTCTCGTTTTCTCTTTCGACCAAGAATAATAAAAAATGTACTTAGTAATGCAATTATAAAAAATTCCTATACGTGGGAAACATTATACCTAATCTCGGGAAAAACAGAATTATTAGGCAGGTGCAAGTGTGATGGTTTTCTTATATAACATTTTTTTGTTTAAGACAAAACAATTTTCACAAGTCTAATTATTTTCTGATACTTATGCTTGGGCCCTTTTGTATGAAACCACTGGGCATGGGGCCCGTTCTTCTACTATATACTTCGATACGAAACAGTAGCTACATTCATGCAAGGATTGACGTATTGCTATTGTAACCAACGTTTATATAGGTTCGAGGAAAAAGTGTTTGCGAAACTAATGACGGTTTTCAGCTAATCATTTAATCAGTCGTTGCCTCCTTAATTGAAACGTTATAGGTGAATTTTCAATTTAAAAACATCTGTAACATAACTTAGAAACTTGGAGCATAGCTATTGCAGGTTTGACTTCTCAAGTAAGAATTTGTCGGAATTAGCGAACAATTTACATATACATGATGAGATAGCCTTATTAATTTCAACAATCAAGCAGCCCCCTAATTATCGTTCTAGTTACGGTATCGAAAAGAACCCAGTATTTAGGAGGTTTAAAAAGCCCTGATCATAGCATGGTGAAAAAATCCGGAAAAATATTTCACTACATAATTTTAAAATTTTACAGGATAGGATCGCAAAATGAACCATCGTTAATTGATATAATATGCTTACTCATAAATATGTATAAATTGCTACGTACGCAAGAGTAAAAGCATATTCGTGCAAAGTTCATGAAAAAAAAACGAAGAAAACAAATATCAGAAGTCTGCTTTTTTCTCACTATGTAGAAAACGAAATTGGAAAAATTATCAGTCTGTCATCAGATTCAAAGATTTTCTGCCATTCCGCGGATTCCGCTCATCAGAAAGCTGAAGAAAAGAGGTATCCCAAATACGCCAACTAGTAATTCGATGGCAAATCTTATTGTTCATTTGAGAGGACCTCAAAATCGTCATTATAGCTACGGCGTTGAGCATCACCGTCGGTATTATTAACACGAGATTAAAACAACTGGGGAGGTATGACTAGCAAGTAAATGGTCAGATGGAATGTTTCTTGTAACAAAATAGGTGGTTCCAAAAATGTTGCGCGTGACTACATAAGTTTCTTGCCTCAATGATAGAGTCATTGCTTTGCTGGACTTTAATTTGACTGTTTTTCCCTCTCTCGACACCAATATACGAATTGAAGCTTGCATGATTTAAAGCAAATTAATCTACTGGCAAATGAAACTATAGCTATATACATTACTTTTCAACTCAAATTAAACTTTCAGCAGAGCTTGTTGCGAAATATTAAACACACATTAACTTTAATGATTGCGCTACGCAAATTCAATATCACAAGAAATGAAAAAGATGACAGGATTTAATTTGCCCAAATGAAATGTAAATGTTTGATTGAATCGCAGCATCTTAATCAAAATCAACATCAATTATTTTTTGTTGTTGGAGCATTAGCGCTTGATAAAAGCAGTAAGGCTAGATGACAAATAATCGAAGAATGATTCGACTGGTAATATTAGACTGATTGCATTTATCTTTTAAGCTTTTGTAAGGATTACTATAGCTTGGAAGCTAATAAATAATAATAATTGGGCAGCTCGTAAAAGCGGGCTATATATATTTTTCATGAACCGAGGGATGCATGAGCCAAAGAAAAAACCCGCATACATAATTCAATTTGCATGCACAAATGAGAAATATGAAAAAAATACGTTGGACTCAGAAGTCAGGGCCGTGCTAGAATCTTAAGTGAGAGGCAAATATTCATGTAATATTCTTCTTTTGTCTGATTGATATCTTTTAATAACAATGGTCCACTAGCGGAATAGAATAATTTATTATCAAGGTGGTAAGAAGGAAATAAATCAAGTCACACAGCTAAAGAGCATATACTCAAATTAGTATAACGGTCATGTTTGCATGGTCATATGTTATGTAGTACTGCAAATATATAGCCATTTGAAGTAGGCAACTTTTGTATACATTTGCATAACGGGCGAAAGTGAATAATTTAGTTTCACTCTTCCCACCATAATTCAAAAGAATACAACAATTACTAGTTTCGCATTGCTATATCTTCGGCACTTTAGAATAATATTTCGCAGCCAAACTTAAAAATGCAGCTTTCGCGTTTCTAAATATTTTTTAAAAACAGTATTCTTTGGACTCTTAGTAAAAATTGGACTAGAATACTAAAACACTACTGCTTTTTGGCATTTTGCTGTTTGTTAAACATGCTGACCAGCGTTTTTAATTTTCGTTGCTGATCAGCGTTTTGCGTTTTCATTCAAATTTAACTTAACATGTTCAATGAATATTTTTAACAGTTCAGTTTGCAATGTGCAATTAATTCTAAGAGATGAAGGGGGGGGGGGGAGAAGTTTTTGGCGAAAAATAGTCCTCATCTTAATATTAACGAACGAAAATTTTTATAAGGTGCGAAAAGTCCTGGATCTGCTCCTGATTTTGAATGAGTTCATATTACTGTGATCCCCGACCAGGCGCAAAGCTTGAGCGAGGGTTCTAATTCCGCTCGGAGTTTGCAAATTACACCCAGGTATTCTGACAGAAAATACTAGAATTTGTACGTAGAAATTCTATGTCATGGTCGGTGGACGGTCGACGGTGGACGTTTGACCGTTTTGCGCATGCGCGAGTAAAGACTGGTAATAAAAAAATGTTTTAATTGGTTAACACAGAAAGTTTGTATTTCAATGAGAAAACTCTTTTGCGAAAGCGTATCATACATTTTGTGTAAAATAAAATGTGAAGAAACAGCAGCTGGTGCTTTTTCGTCTTTAGAGCGGTTGGTATTCTATAATCTCTTCGGGGGGTGATGGATTTGGAAAAAATGACGCAGTATTTTTATTCAAGACTACATTCACACTAACGCCTTCAGGTAATATTGCTACCCGAAACTGAACGAATATTTTAAGAAATATTTGGTATACGGTATGGTTATAGTTCAAAAAACGTATATCAGAACATCGGGATCAATATTTAATTATACGTCGTATGTGTGAAAATTTTTTTACACACACCAATTTTATTTTCTAAACTTAATTTAAATGGGAAATATAGTTACGTCATAAGGGATAGGTAAGATTGACGCGAAAATTGAAATTATGTAGGTATATAGACCTATAACCTATAAATGGAGTATAATTATCTTTTTTACCACTTCTATCTTAAAGTGTATGTAAAATGAATGTTAATTAGGAAAAACTCGTTCCAGTATATGACATCCGCTCTCTAAAATATCATTGATCAACCAACTTCAATTGCAACAAGTCCACTAGTGATTCAACAGAAAACTTTCCAGGTATTTATGCGTTTGATTTCTCCTTAAATAATTGCCAACATAATCATTTATTGCATGGATTTTCACTATGGTATAAACAGTGATATTTGCTTGACGAAATTCGCTTTTATAAATTATATTCGCTAAAGAGTATGCATAAATCTCAATGGCATTAACACCAAAATCATATAAGCCCTTTGAATCCAAAACAAGTGTTATCGTATCATAGCATACCATTTTCATAAGCCTAATAAAACGCCTTAAAAAGAACATAGGAATCCAAATTTGGCTAGGCTTGCATTTCGATATACTCTAATGGTGGCGATTGAACCCTTGATGAATTTATGAATAATTCTACGAAATATTATAGAAACCTTATTTTATGTCGTTGAGGCGAGCGATCAGATTGTTGAGACGATCGTTCCGGTGGGAGGGCAGTCGTTCGGATCTTTGAAATAGAGGTTCAAGTCGCTGAGATGCAGACTGATTGTAATGATGATGTTGACTGATAATGTTTTGTTGTTGTTGTGGCCTATGATGCGGAACAGAACTCCGAGCAAGTCAAGTATGGTCAGGATCAAGAGGGTCCAAACTGTCAGCTCTATCGCCGGAACGACAGCTATTGCGGTTTTGATGTTGTAGGTGCTTGTCGGTGATAGGCTTGGGGGGATTGCTACAATTATCCGTAAGGTCGATTTGATGTTTAAAATTTGCTTCATCTTCGCAGCTGCCAGACTGTGACGGTCGAATTTGACACTGTTGATCAAGGTCGACTGGTTTATTTACTAGAGTCGGTTGGTTGCCTTTTAATAGCCGACAACTGTCAAAAGGCTGGCTTTCTCGTTTTACATGTCTGATAGCTTAGCGGTTAATTTCACTAGAGTGCTTTTAACTCCGTCTAGATCTTCAGTCAGAGCTTGATTTTGGTTTTTCAAAAGAGTATTTTCTTCAGTTAGGCGTTTATTTCAGTTCTAAAATTTTCCTAGTTTCATAATCAATCATGAGTTCATTTAGTACAATAGATGATTCGGATCTATGCTTTTCAAATCGATTGGTTAATACGTCCAGACGCTTTACAACATCAAGAAGGAGACCAGACTCCGAATGGTCGCCTGAGCACTGGGGTATGTCCGCTAGGTTACCGGATTCAGCAACAGTATCTACCCCAGAATCAAGTAGCTCAGTATCTAACACTTTCAAGTCATACGGACCAAGCGGGAGATAACTAATCATGAACTCATTAATATTCTCTAGCGAAGGCATGTGCGTAGGAGTAGAGTTGACTTCGCCAAAACTAATACTCTCGTCACTGTTTGTTGTAATTGCCGCTATTTTTTTCCAAGATTACTTTGTAATCTTCAACTGTAGAGCCACTCAACGTTAAGCTTTCGTTTTCGTACCATCGGAATGATATCTCATCGGTCTTTAGCTGTTTACAGCCACCGCCAGGAAGTGTTATCCAATTCCCCTTAATATTCAGCACCTCTGCCACAAAGCGTTGTAGCAGGGCGAAACCACCACGCCATTTGAATTTACCACTGTTGAGCATAACAAGCGGATTAGTTTTCGTAATTGATGTATTAGGATTAAAGTTTGTCATAGTTTTGTTAAAGATTGTTATAATACTTATTTTTAGATCTAGAAATCACAATATATTAATAGATAAGCGGAGCCTAAGAATATACGTCTGAACTCATCAATGTCCGTAGTCCGTGGTCCGTGGTCCGTGGTCCGTGGTCCGTAATCCGTAGTCCGGGGTCCGTGTTTTCCACCAAGCCTTATTTCTGTAACACATTTTGCGATTCTAAAGTTGTAACATTGGAAATGTTTAATCTAATGTTGAGCCAAATCCAATGCGATTGAACGAAATTCCGGCAAACGTTTCAAGGAACGGTATATCAAACGGATGAACGCTTTTGGAACAATTTTCGAACGTTTTTTGCTAAGCGTTCGAACGGGCAATTTCGAACGATGAACGATCTCGAAAATCGTCTCAGCGAACGCTTGAAGCGTTTGAACGGCAAACGAACGGATAACGAACGATATTTTTCAACGAACGATATAGAGACGTATGTTTTGCCGTGGAAGGTCACATATATTGTGTAGTGACTTCAGACTAGACGGTTTAAAGTGCGTCGATTGTTCAAATCAGTGGTGATTGTTTGAACAGACCTTCATAGCTTAGTCAAATTTATTCGGGAAAATGTACGCAAACGCGCTAAAAACTCTCAAAGAGCAGTTTCGCCAACCCAGCGTAATTGCCAGAGCATTATATTAACAAGTTGATCAACGCGAGTAAGACCCAAAACAACGATAGAGAGATTTACAACAATTGTCCTTCGATGTCGCAAACTGCGCAGCAACGCTGAAGCAAGGGGAATCCATTCCAACCAGAGAGAGAAGAAACTGCTTCAATGTTACGTATGCTCCGAAAACCATCGGGTCCAACTGTAGACTGTCCAACCATCGCAAGTTGTTCCAGCGACGAAAGAATTCAGCACGCCAGAGACCAACGACTCTCCTACTCTTGTTTATATCGAGGTCATGTAACGAAAGATTGTAAGTCGAAGGAGAAATGTCGGGCACAGACGGATGCACGTATCTTTATCATCGTTTGCTTCTCGGAGGATCCTTACCAAGACAAAGCTATGGATCTCACCCCTCAACGGGAGCGAATCATATACCCAGTCGAAGCACACGAAATCGACCACACGATTATCAACGTCCCAGCCTTCGACCGAAACTGGTTAAAGTGATTTGACCACCTCAGTGACATCAAATTTCCCACCGCACCGTTTCAATTGATCTAATTCTTGGTGTTCAATACAGCCATCTCCTTGCTGAAAGTGAGGTTCGGCAAGACCTGCCATTTGAACAAAGACAAAGCTTGGATGGCATGTTATTGGCCCAGACAATTACGATTTTGAGTCTTAACCTGGAACGAGATGTCAATCGTGTTTAATGAGGTCGAATACCTCGTGAACAGCCCCCCCCCCGCGGGTACCCTTCAAACGACGCAAATGACCCTCAACCTTTGAGGGTCGAGCGAGAGCAGAAGTCCGACAAGGTCCCTTCCGAGAGGTCAAAAATTGTCGAAAGCGGTTTGAGTACGTCCAGGCGTTAGTTCAGCAATTTTGGAATCGGTTCCAACGCGAGCATATGCAAGGCCTGATGCGACGAGCAAAGTGGAGAACAGAGAAACGGCAATTCAAGGTCGGTGATATCGATCGTCCTAGTCGTCAATTCAAATACCGCGAGAGGAAAGTGGAGCCTTGCGCATATTGTCGAGGTCACTACCCTGGAAGAGACGGCATAGTCCGGAAAGTGAAGGTAAAAACTAAGTCTGGAAAATACCAGCGATCAATTCAGAAATGTTGTCCAATCCTAGAAGATGATTCCTTCTAATCGTGGTGCCGGAGGGTTGGATCAGACAGTTTACATATGGTTTGATTATTTCAGTTATCATTTATAGATTATTTTGGTTATTAATCATTTCGCAGTTGTTTGTGTAATCGGAGAACATAAGAATATCGGATTTATTGTGAGACAAGCGTGCGAGAGAGTAGAATTTGTGAGTTTGATAATCAGTGGAGATCCACTCTTCAGGTACTGTGAGTTGTGATTAAGTTTGTTTCTATAATAGTTTAGCTGTAATCTAATCAGAATCCAATCAATTTAGAATTTATAATACAATACGAAAAATCTCCATTGGATTGTGTCTGATTTCGCCCATTTGAAAATACGTTTGATTTACCGTTCGTTGAAACGTTTGCCGGAATTTCGTTCAATCGCATTGCAGTTGGCTCAACATTAGATTAAACATTTGCAATGTTACACCTTTATAGAAGAAGCGACGAATGTGTTACCCAGAGATAATCCTAGAATAGTAAGCTTGTAATGGGGTTATATAATTTTAGGCGAATCGAATGCTATTTCGTGCGCTTCATGATTTCGTCTGAACGTCATGCAGACATGAAAGGCTATATTATTATTCAGTGCATGCATGCTATTATTTCCTTAAAACGTCAAATTTCACGTCAAAAACTCAAAATGCTTTCCATAAAAAATTTATCATTATTTGAATGCCGGTATTGCAATGATTATATACAATCTGTACTTTAATACTTCTGTAGTTTCCATAAAGCCAAAGTTCACCACGCGCACAAACAAGGTCGCAAGCTATATAATTATATTGAGCATTACGAGCCATATGCCTTGGGAGCCGGTGCTAATTAAATTGCATAACTGTTGGAAGTCTCAAGATGTATGAAAACAGACAAAACCCGATGTTAAAATGAATTGAGGAATTTTGCGTTTTACATATTATCAGGCCTGATATTATATTGTGAACAAAATAAGTTTTATAAAAAATACTCTATCAAATTTATTTAGACTTTCAATTCACAAAATTTTCTTCATATGTATACTGATGTTGCACATTTCATCCTGCATGAACATTGCACTTTGAAGGCTGCCAGTGCCAGCTAGCGCGGCGAAATGAACAAATATGAAATGGAGCCGACATTGCAGCTTTAGCTTTGCGAAGAAAATATGGCGAGTGTGCATGCAATCAACAAAATGATAAGTTTGAAATTTTATGCTATGAGATTTCATAGCCCTAGTTGTTTTAATAACGATAATCTGTCTCTTGGAAACATTTCCTCGCACGGACAGTGGTTTTATTGCAACCTGTCAACATGTATTAATGTATACGTGCTGAAATTTTCCATGTATTTTGAAATCTGTAGTTTGTAGTGCCCTGCGAGCGCTGTTCGTAAAATGGAGTCCTTGGCGGCTTGGCCTGGAAATTTGTATCTCGACTCCTCTTTTATGTAAATGTCCTAATGATTTTATTATATAGTTCAGGTTTAAATTTTTATCCACTTAGACTACGTTTACACTACTCCGGATCGGTCTGAAAACGGTGCAAAAAAGTATCAAAACGGGGTTGCGTTTACACAGCACCGGAGCGGATTTGTTTGAAAACGTCATCTTTGCTGTAGCGACACGACCATACTTTCAAAATGTGGTCGAACGAAAACGGAGCGCTACATGGCGTTGTGTAAACACTACACCGTTAATATTTCGGCTACACTTTAGATACCACTCCGCTACAATGCGTGGCACGTTGTTGCTGTAATTCAATATAGCGAACAATTTTCCATCAATTTATCAACAAGCACCTTTCTCGCTATCGGCGGTATTATTTTCATTGTTTTTGCGACCCACGACTACAGATATCAACGTCAAGCAATGTTTCAAAAAGATATGGCGCAATTTTCCGCGAACAACTTACGAATGTTGACAGCGAAGAACGCTTGTGTGTAAACGCTAACGAAACTGTACTCGGAATTCAAACGGAGCAGCGCAAACGCAGTCAAATTCTGCCGTCACTTTCTCGCTCCGGAGCTGTGTAAACGTATACACTATAGCACGACGGAGGTTCTCATGCCACAAAATCAAGTGGATTAGGTCTATATATAAGTATAAGCCAGGGTATAAGCGTTGTTCTTGCGCTAGGTTTCCGCGACCTAAGTTTGCAATGCATCATTTTATTTTGACCGCATTGCAGCCCGTAGACAATTAAATTTAAACCAAATTTTAAAATATCCTTAACGCAATGCCCGTAGGCTTGACCGCGGCGAGAGGCTACAGCTATTGCTATATCCGAACATAAAGTGTACAGTGTGAACAGGTGAATATCCGCTCGAATATCCGAGCTTACATTTTATCAAATATTTCATTTAAATATTACTGCGCAATAAATTAAACTGGAAAATAAATGTGGATTTTAATAAACACTTGAACGCATCCCTGCCAAATGAAACGAACATCGAAACAAACATGTAGTATTTACATCAAATTAGTTTTAACAGCAGTAAAACACGTTTCTACGTTGGTTTGCATACAAACGAACTTTATTTTGCGTATGCGATATTTTTGTATTCATGTCTGGTTATCATCTGTAAACCACTTGATCCTTGCCCTAATTAATTTAAATCATTTGCGCATCAAAGAGTATAAGCAAAAGTGTACAATGGAATCTCTTGTGTTTAGTTTAACATAAAATATGTATCCAGTAGCTGAAACTCAACCAAACTGAGACGGTGACCGATGACATCGCCTGTGATATTATTATCGAAGGCAGGCCATTTATTCCAATCTTCGTTCACACTTCACAGCTAGGCCTGGTTTACTGTCGTGTTAATAAAACGCATGCATGTTTACGTCTATGTTTACGGCTTTAATTAATCACTCATACATATATTTTGTCTGTGGAGGCTGAAGGCTTTCTAACGCTTAACCCGAATCTTGTCGCAAAACGCAAATGTATATATGCATTTAAAGTATAAAAAAAGGGGATTTAGGTAGTATAGCTTAAGAGCTAATAGATTATTTTGGGTCGATTATATCACGTTCATCAAGCCTTCAGACTAATTGGTTTAAACCGTTCATAAAGGTAAATAGTTCGAACGCTTCTGATTGAACGTTTATTTTTTCGTTCGTATTCTCGACTTAAAACGTTCAGATTTTTAGCTGAATTCGTCAAAATGTTTTTTAGATTCGTTGAAACGTTATGACAGATCGTTCACTAACCGTCCATTATCCGTTCGTTTTCCCGTTCAACGAATATCGTTAACGGATGTTTTCCCGTGGAAGGTCACATTATAATGTATGCAAAGAATTTAAAAAAGATATATAAGCATTTTTATTAATTAATTATTGGGTACAATAATTTATTAGTTTACGTAGCTACATGTCCTTACCGTTCATTTGTATTTTTACACTAAGATGTGGTAAAACCTTTTAAACATTGTATATCTGAAAAGCATTCCTCGAATATCTGAAGTAATATATTTCTTTCTTTCGTATTCAAATTGTCAGAAACTCACTAAAACCAAAAAACCCAAAAACTCACTAAAACCTTTTTAAAATGTAAAACCCGCCCACAAATCGAAACAAATATCAGACTGCGGTAATACTGATCGAAGACCAATATGACGTGAGCAAGAGTGGGGGAAACATTAGGCTTCGAGCGCTCAGTCCATCTAATATAGGTCAGTTGTTTCAACTCGTTTTAAACTGACGCATGCGCGTAACTTACAAAAACGCCCAACGTCCTTGACATAATGGAGGACAACTTCAATTTCGTTTTGCATTCCTGGGCCTAATTAGAATCTCTGGGCGGGATTAGAACCCTGGATCAAGACCAAGTTTTTTATAGGGATAGTTTTAGAGGCAGTTTGATATCAAATGTAATGTCTGCTTTTTAATACTATTATTATACTGTTCAAGGTATATTATACTATTCAAGGTGTTTCACTAACACAGTATTTGCTATCACATCTAAGACATCTTTTGTTAACTTATTTTGTTAAATATTGCCCAGAATCTTCTAGGAACGCCCAATATTGCCTAGGAACGCCCAATATCGCCTAGAAACGCCCAGTAAGGCATAGAATCGCCTATTACCGCCTTTTTTTTCTAATTTATCCAATATCGGCAAATTCCGCCCAATTTCAACAAATTTCGTTAATAATATCCCATTCAGCTCTAAACTAATATAGCAACTCAAATCCACCACCACTACACCTCTAAGCGCTCGGGTCTTGACTGCTAAGACTCTTAGAGACGGGTTTTACTGCTATCGCAATTAAATCAGTCGCCAGCCTTTTGCAACTGCATAAAATTTGAACTCAAAAGAACAACAAAGACAGCTTCTTGATCACAAACACGAACACGAACACAAATTTCGTGCGTAAAGAAAAAAGAGGAATTACTACCTGACCGAAACAGAACTGGGCATGCGTAAACAGTATAAAGATCTGCACGTCATTGATAATTGTCACTTTGTTGTCGTAGAAGCAGTGAAGCATACAGTACGCATAAACATGAGTGGCGAGCCTGAACGTATCGGTCAGCTCCTTTCAAATAAAAAGGTTTGCGACAAATTGCTTGCTGGGTTACTCAACGAACTTGAAACGAAGCACAAGGATCAGATAGACCTGATTTTGAAGGCGCACCCGCTAGCCTCAGATGAAAATGCAGCGTTGAAAGGTCATCCGCACACTCACGGCCAACCCGACTATAATGAGACGATCAACAAATTGGCTCTTCATCCTCCTGTGGCTGCACTTCGAGATCAGATAATTACTGACCCAGGTACGTAGGGACAGCGCAATTGCATTTTATAGCCGTGCGCGCACAGGCAATTCATTTCTGTTGGCTTAGAACCAGATTAATGGCTACCGCCCCTGAAAGGAATCACACTGGCCCAATGACTTTGCTTTCATTTAAAGCGAAATTGATGTTGCTATCTTGATTTATTGTTATTACCAAATCGTTTATTCTTTTCCCGACCGTAATGGCAAAGTCAATGAGTCTTTTATGTCTCGGGGGAAATGTTAAAACCACGCCTGCATGTACATGCCACGTCAGAGAACTTGTTAAACGTAGTATCGTTAATTCGATTACAAGAAATTTGAATCAAGTTGTCAACGTGCAGGCAATAATTGTAAGGCTATTGGAATGTGTATAGGTAATTACAGTATAAATTAGTATAATCTGCACGCGCATGCCATGAAGCACGCGTATGCTATGAATCATACCACAGTTAATAGAATATATATGGTTGGAGACTAAATAAAAGTACAATACAACTCATTACCTATGGTATTGTCCAAGTTTATGTAAAAAATGGTTTCTTTCTCGTCACGTGTCTATTGTATTTAGCCAAACGTACCAATGGCATTCGTCTTACAAAGCTCCACTGCCTCCACAACCTTGCCTTGAAAAAGATGTTAATTATAAGATTGTTATTGATTTATCCGCGCAAAATACAATAGAAACGCCATGAGAAAGGAACAATTTTTTGCATAAATCTCAGCATAGTTAAAGGGTTGTATTGCAATTGTATTGACAGATAGTATCCCGCTTCATGTTGCACATTGCGGTATAAACGAAGGGCCTCACTGCCAAAATTCCAATCTTCAAAAGACGAGAAATCTTCCTCCACTGCATGACGATATCCACTGCATGCATATAAAGTAAAATATCACATCTCCTGCTTTCGAAAGTTATGGTGGTAAACGTTACCGGCATTCTTACAATAAGGAATTGTTTCATGCCACATGTATCATCGTACTTGCATTGTTTAAAACATTTTGCTAATGTTGCAAAACAGTGTACAGTGATCTCGTGGAAAAGTTGCAAATTATATTTTTTATTTTGATAGAAATAAACATGTTTTTCCATCAAATGTTCTGGCAACAACGATCGCTGCCAGATATTTCGGAAGGAAAGAAAATCTGGTGTTGGCAAATCATGATTCTTCTTATCAACATGATCATGAGAAAGGCGCCCGAGTTTAACAAAACTCATTTTGTTGGTTTTCCAATCAACGTGATCTTGAACTGGCCAATGGCAACTACGGCTGGTTTTGCTGCGTTCCTGAACGAAAAGGTAAACAACGCAAACTTTTAGAGTTTAAGCTTGATGCAACATCTCAACCTTCGTACCAGAGAATCTGATAAACACGTTACATTGTTATTTTACAATGTGTGAGCTTGAATATAAAGTTATCAAAGAAATATCTCCCTGACTGTATAAAATCGTTTAATATCGTTTGAGATTCAGGTCTCAACACCATGTTGGGTTTTGGTTCGGTCAGAATTTTGTGCAAGCAATCCCTCCCCAGCAAAAATTGGTGCGTAAGTTACTTTAAATAAATTACATTACCTTTCTCATCAGGTGAACAAATTATTCAAAAACATCTTGAATTACTGGGGCGAGTATTTGTCCAGCTATGAGTCTACGTATGTCTTGAATGAAAACAAGGAATCTGGTTGGTTTGGTGAAGATGCGATGGAAGAAATGCCGAATTTTGTTAAAGAATTTGAATGTGATCCTACTAAACCACACTATGGCTTCACATCGTGGGACGATTTCTTCGTTAGGAAGTATCGGCCTGGAATACGGCCAGTCGAATCTCCTGAAGACGACAATGTCGTAGCGAATGCCTGTGAGTCTGCACCCTTCAAACTGGCACATGACATCAAACAACGAAACTGGTTTTGGGTCAAGAAACAGTATTATTCACTGGGTAAGCATATCAGAGTATCGTCGTTGGGCAGCTTTTGTTGTTTCCTTCAGAAAGAAAAGCTCGCAACAAAGGAATGCTTATGTTCTTGCTCATGATCAACGCACGACTGCAGATCTTTGGTTCTTTTTTGTGCGATATTATAATTTGGTGTCGCCGCCGCAGTGCTTAATTGCGTAAAATATATAAATGAGAATCAGGCTTGCCAGTTGCCAATGATCAAACCTACCTTTAAAATGTAAAATTTCTTTTCGACCTCATGTCTGTAATTGAGAGCTATAGGATATCATTTATCTATTAATATTCCCATAGATCATTTGCTCAACAATAATGCGATGGCTAAGAAGTTTTATGGTGGAACCCTCTACCAAGCCTTCCTCAGTGCAACCAGCTACCATCGATGGCACAGTCCCGTCTCTGGTCACGTTGTGAAAACAGAGTTGGTCGATGGTTCTTACTACAGCCAACCTTACAACTTTCGAGACAATGATTCTCAGGGTTACATCTGCCAAGTTGCTGCAAGAGGTATCATCTATATCCTGGCCGACAATCCTGATATTGGTCTGATGGTTTTTCTCTGTTGGGATGTCCGAGGTCTCCACCAATGAGATTACCGTGAAGGAAGGTGACTACATTAAGAAGGGAGATGAAATTGGAATGTTCCATTTTGGTGGCTCAACTCATTGCCTCATTTTCCAGCCTTGGGTGAATGTTTCGTTTGATTTACGTGGTCAAACACCTGGCACATATAAAGATCTTTTCAATATCCCTGTACGATCGAGAATTGCCGTTATTTCCAAACCGAAGGTTAAAGGAGGCAAATGATATTGTCATTCATACTTGACTCTCTTTCATTATTTGCTGCTCGGTAATTTGCTAAGCTGATGTTGTAAGGTATTTGTTTAGCATTTGTTTAAAGCTATTTTAGTATATCAATATTAAAATAAAGTTAATCAGGAAACGTTCATATCAAGGTGTGTCTTCGGTGATGGCAAAAACGTGTGTTTTGCGGGCGGCATGTCAGACATGCGTCAAACCGGCACTCTAATGAATTAGTAGATTCAATATGGTATCGCACGCGAACATCATTTGACCTGCTCAATCAACCAATTAGACTCCTTTTCCATTTGGCGCGAAAAAACAACGAATAACAATTCAAAGGTTCACGCATAAGCATCATGCACAAGCTCAATCTTGCCACTTGGCAAATAGCTCTGGTCAAAGAAACAGTTTGCAAAATTTAAAGAATTATCAGAGATGTTTCCTGCCAGAGATGGTCAGAGATGGTTCCTGCAACTTCCCCAGATAATCCTCGACAGGCAGCGTCAGCGAACGCTTTCAATGATGCTCATGCAGGTAGCGCAAATTCAGGCCATCCTCGACAAATCGGCTGGACAGATCGCGACAACCGCCGCGACAGCTGCTGTGGCATCCATGCAGAACTCCGGTCAGAACTCCGTCACCAACAGCGTAGATGAGGCCATCGTTGATGATGCTCCTGAGCAATCCGTAGCCACGCATTTTATAAACTCAGCTGTTCCTACCGCGCCGTCACCTCAAGTGCCATACAGCCACGAATTCCACGATATTCCCGCAGCATACGTGAGACAAATTCAATCGGGTGAGTTTTTTTACTTAGGTAAGCTTCTCCCAAAAAACTTCTCTAATGGCTCTTACAACGAGCCTATTAACTTGACGCTTGAGAACTCGGTAATTAAGGTTATAAGGTCGTCTCAGTCCGTCGCAAAAATTACCGATATTGAACAGTGGACTACAGCTTTCAGGATCTACATGAGTGTATTGACACATTCGTTCCCGGGACGGGCTCAGGAATTGCTGCAATACATCAGTCTAACGCACCACGCAGCTCGTACTCATCGCGGCCTTTGATAGTGTATTTACGACCATAGGTTTCGCCGAAAAGTTTTCCTCAACGCATGCATCGATTGGTTCAACAGTTGTGGTTGATGATATTTACTGTATCTCCCTATGTACTTAGAAGGGAGTACCCTCTTTTTCATAACGGACTCCAAAAGCAGTTTTCCTCAGAGGGCGAACGAGGTCTCTGCATCGATTATATTAACCGATCTGGATGTTCCCATCAGCCGTGCCGATATCAGCACGCATGTAGTAAATGCCGAGGCCTACATACAGCATATTTTTGTCCGACCAAGACCGCCGAAGATTCTGAAGCCTAACGCATCTTTAAGCGCCATGACACCAACCACAGACCTGCCAAGTCAAAGCACTAACCTAGTTCCGAAACCCATCGATGTAAATAATTTAGAAAAAGCCCTTACGGGCAGCGCACGCCACGCTTTTCCAAAAATTTACCGACGGCGCATGCGGACCCTGCAATTGTTTCATCTAATTTAGCTACGAAGTTTTCGGTAGGTCGTGTTGCTGGTCCCTTTAACGAGCCCCCTTTCCGAATTCTCAAGTTTCTCCTATCTAGTTAGTCCCTAAAAAGCATGCGGAAAATTTCCGCACTATATCTCATCTTTCATTTCCGAAATCGGGTATGACCAGCATAAATTCTTTTATCTCACAAGACGACTTTAGTCTTCAGTACGTTACTATCGACGATGTGATCAAGGGAATTATGCGTTTTGGGCAAGGTCGCTTTCTTGCAAAAACCGATATCGAATCTGCTTTTCGGCTCATACCTATACATCCGGACGATTATGAATTGTTAGGAATGTGCTGGGCGGGAAAATATTACTACGACAAAGTTCTGCCATTTGGTCTGCGCAGTGGATCTTACTAAATAAATGCCCTATTTCCTTCGCATGTGATATCCTATATGATTTTTGCTCATTGAACCAAAAGCACCCGCTTTGCCCTTTGACAGCATCTGTCAACAAAGTTTATCTGCCATGCATGCTTCTTGCATTTCAAAATATAAAAATACCGATAGCCGCCGGCAAAACACATGGTCCGTCGCAAGTTCTTGAATTCATGGGTATAATTTTAGATACGGTTCAAATGCAGGCACGTCTCCCTCCAGACAAAATAACACGGTTGCATGACATATTCATTAATTTCCAACACAAGACCTCGTGCACATTGAAGGAACTACAATCCCTCATATAGGAACTTTGAATTTCGCATGCAAAGTTTTGCCACCCGGCCGCCCCTTTCTAAAACATATGATTGCCCTGACTCGCAACGTTAAAAAGCAACACCATCACATCAAACCCAGTAAGAGTTTCTACCAAGATCTTGAAATATGGAAGGATTTAATATTAAATTGGAACGGGCTAATTTCTTTTTATCTTCCGAATAGCAGGATTCAGATAGATTAGTGTTATACACTGATGCCTCCGGGACACTTGGGTATATATGGTGGCATATTTGGGACCTAATGGCTCCAGGGTACATGGCATGCTCACCAACAACTAGGAGTTCCCGGTATAAGCATTGCATGGCAAGAACGTTTTGTTACCGTCGTTGCATGTCAAATTTGGGGGCCCCTGCTGCGCGATCAACGCTTAAATTTAAGTGCGATAATGAGGCAGTCGTCAACAAGATTATAGCACCAAACGTTCCAAAATCCCTCGGGTCATGGATCTGCTTCGTCATTTAACTCTTCTTACCCTGCGATATAATATGCACATTCGGGCAACGCACATTTCTGGAAAACGGAACGAAATAGCAGACTCCATTTTTCGTTTTCAGCTTCAGCGATTCCGTCAACTAGCACCGCAGGCGGATATCAACCCATGTTTGGTCCCCGAAATAACAGCTTAAGTAATGGTTAGAATAAATAAACTGTTTTTGCACAAGAAAGGCTCTTGTCAGTTTAAATGAAATTTTTTGTATGTTGTAAGTGTCGTATTGTTATTTAAAAGGAAACCATTTTTCTTCTAAAAGTACCGTGAGACGTGCCAGTGACATTGTGCAACTTTCACAATTTAACAATCCAACTCTTAACTTTAATATAACTTTACGGCGATTAATACGAACAATTAGGCCTTAGTGCTAATCCTTTATCTCAATGGCATAAATATCGGGGGTTGATTAACATCGGAAGAGGGGCGTCTTTACAAAGCACCACCATAATTGGTGCTAATAGAGAAATGTTTCAAATTTCATTTTGCTTATGAACATAAAAAGGTCAGTATGTGATGCATACACAGTACTGACTGTACTGTCCCCTGAAATAATCTAACAAAAACCGCAGTTAACCTCGGTCGAACCTCGGTCTGACAGACATTTCCCAATTAAGATGTTTTCGATTTTATTATTGTTTTGTCGTTCTCAGCCGTTCATAACATTCCGTTTGGAAGCGAACGGCCACTTCGATCGTATTTTTTTCTTTGAGGTCGTCTGCGGTTTCTACCAGTTGACCGCGACCGAACCGCAACCGCAGTGTCAGGTTAGTACTGTATGCTCTTCGATATCACAAACTTCTCGATGACCCCCAAATGATTGCTCCAATTTTTTATGTGACGACTTTTAAAGTTTTTATAGTATGTTGTGTCCACCTTTCCGGCATGTTTAAAACGTCAAAGCTCTCTAAGAATTGTTTGATACACATCTTACCACACCATTTTATTATCATCTTTTTCTAAACATTTTTCATTTTTTTTATCATTTACAACTTCATGACACTTCAACAACCTAACTGAAAAATAGCACCACTCGAATATCAAAATTAATGAAAACCCTTGCATTAAAAATATTAATAATAAGTAATGTTGTCCTTCAAGTTCACTGCAAGCGTTGACTTCCTTTCAGTTGTTTCTAAACAAGATAAAGTGTTTAACCTTGTCAGTTCGTTATTCGAATATTTTTAATTTCTCGAATTTCCAACCGATCGCTATCGTCGACTCATTCATGTAAGAAATATTACCATTTTGATACAACATGATAATAACTGGGAGACGTTTCTACGGTGAAGTATAAAGAGGACGATTTAAGTAGGGGTATAAAAAGAAAGCAGATAATTAACAGTTAAGTATTGAGAACACGAGTTGTATATATGTGCCGTGATAGTCGACGAGGCGTGCAGCGTTGAGTTAGCTATTAGTCATAATTATACGACGAGAGTGAGCCAAATAACTGTTATAATTATTATATACAGAAGCGCTGGATAAAAAAAACTTTCAAATATTTTGTAAGCCTATATTTTTTAGCCTATCGCTGAATACTTTTATTTCAAAATTCGTCGCCTTTCGGTGCACTTTGTTGTACTTTTCTAAATTTCATCGTCGCTGATCTCCATAAACCTTCCCGCCGTTTTGTTTACGTTTCTCTACTAAACAGATATGAGCTAATATATCTGCAGTCTAGTAGAGAACCAATCAGATTGCAAGTTAATTAGCTCATATCCAGCGCTTGAGTGTATAATAAAAAGTTATGTAATAAGTGATATACATTGGAAAATTATATTAGCTAAGTTTGTCAACGAAGAGTAAGGTTGATTTAACGACAAGCTAAAGCTTGATCATTTTGCATTTTTTTTTTAACCAAATTCAATACATGTTTCACATTTATTTGAAAGAATGATCATAACGACTTTTTTCGCCCGCATTTGTGTTTCACATTTTCTGCGCTTGGGACGTTGATCATGTGATGCAGTTATAGAGTTTGTCACTGATATTAGATTCAACAGCAGTGAACTCTAACAAAATTGGAACGATAGGCTAACTCCAAAATAAAGTCCAGTCATTTGATCGGATGAAACCGATTTGAATAATTCGTTGATTGTGGCGGGAAACGCGCAGGTTCCGCGCAGTTACCGCATCAAAAGAACTGGGAGACAATATAGAAGTAAAAAAATCCGTAAAAATTGTGATTTGGTCTAAAATATGCCAGTAAAGTGCATTTTCCACTGATGACTTCAACTTTACTTGTGTGTAAAACCGGAATTGTTTTAGTGGTGTAAATTCAGCTGTTCGCCTTTATTATGGCCTGGTTATTCTCCCAGTCTTTTTACACGCGCACTGCGCTAACGTCTTCGCCAGTAGTGTGCTGTCATAACGTGGAATATAACATTTCTGTCCACGTTATACTTAATAGCTTTTTGGGAAAGGTCGTATCGCGCATTTTGAGGAAACTGGTTGGATACGACGATCTTACTCATGACTTTTTTAAGGTTGTAAATTCTTTCTTATAAATTTTTTGCTTATATTGTGTGCGCATGCGCGGATTGTCGAAAACAAAATGGCGTCCATTAAAACGTTTACTTATTTCGGATGGTTCCTATTCTTTGCCAGGACAAAAAAGTTGGGGAAGTTTATAGTATATAGATTATGTGACGTGAGGATGGCGTTTATTTTATTACAGCAAATTACATTAAAATGTGTTTTCATAAAATGTATATTCAAAAGCGTCACGAAAGTTTTCTAATTTTTTACTCTTCAAACAGTTAAAAGCTACTTTATATATGAATTTGATAAGATTTCCATGACCAGATTTCAAGCTTTATAGAATAGTTTTCAAACTCGGATTATAGAATAGTTTTCAAACTATTCTATAAGGCTCAAAAATTATAGAAACCTCTTTAGTCTAGTCATAGAACCCTCGTCAAAATTGTGCAATCAGTTTCTTCATTGAATGTTGTACCGAGTAACTTTTAAATTAAAAAAATACAATAGGAAAAAGGAACGCTATTCTTATATGACGGGTTGTTAAATCATAATAATATTTAATACGATTTAGAGTATGCGATGTAGAAAACTCCCGCAACATTTTATTTTTTTCTCTGAAGTTCTTTGTTATTAATTTTTAAGGTTTCTCCCAACCGTCATTATGTTTTCGACAATCTGGCGCCACGCAAACAAATCGCACCCGTGTTGTACAAACATTTACAAGGACTTTGTAAACTCACCATCATTTGAATTTTGGAAGAAAACACAATCCAACTCATGATCAGACAATGTTGTTTTCATCGGGACAAGCTGAAAGAAACAAGAATTCGTAGGCGTAAATTCAAACTTCTATTTTGATGAAATTCGTAGATAATAAACTAATGTTACAACCACATATTGTAACCAAGGCGTAAGAAAATGTTTTATTCAAACCCTTACGGCTTAGTCACGACCGAGGACGAGGGAAACTTTTTTATGGTACATGCAACTTTAAATGAATTTTTTTAAGGGTTTACAACAGCTAGTGGAGAAACCATTCCGCGCCCGCTCCCACTTTCTTTACCTGCCTTAACCCCCTTCTTGAAGCATGATACTGTTTGATGTTATTCGAGTAATATTTGCTTACCAATCTTCACTTTTATTTTGTCATTGGATAGATCAACAATGTCAACAGCTCCATCTCCATTTAGGTCAACAAATCTCACTTTTCTATTTGGCAATGCGATGTTATAAGGTGGGGTGAATTTGTCATCTCGTTTCCAATCACATCCGGTATTGATAGCTGCTCCTTTCTCAGAGAAGCCTTTTCTCCAGACAACGTCAGATAATCCATCCCCATTTACGTCGACAAACTTAACTCCAAGTTCATCTGTGTTTGTTGGTATAGTGTACTTTTGTACACGAATCCAAAGATATCCATTGTTTATGAAACTAGCTTTTAACACTCTCTGAAAAAGGTTTTAGAGATTTAGATATAATTGTCGATGAAAAAGTGGTGGTGGCGATAACTTATTAAAACATGCCCACTAATGGTCATTTTATGAAACTAAAGAAGGTAAATATGTATACTATAGTCGATAGGATGATATGAATTATTGTTCGGCTTTTTTTTTGGATATTTCTCATTCACATGTAGGTAATCAGGGGATCAAAGTATTAATATCAATTAATCAGAACGTTGAGCTGAATTGAATTACCATTCCTTGCATTTCATATTTTCATTATGATTTGAGAAACACCTGTATTTTTATTCCATATTTTGAGAGACACTATGATCTCAGATCAGCAGGTTTTGTAACACCAACCATATGCTGCATGTTTTTAATTTAATGTTTTTTTCACCTATATTAATTGGTCCAATTTCTCCTATATTAATTCGCACAATTTCTCGATAAAATTATTGGTTTTATTACACTAATTTCGCAAATATACCCTGCCCAAAACATCACGTAGTACTACCTGCGACTCAAATTTTCTGTGGTAAACTAAATCAACTTTGCCATCACCGTTGAGGTCAACAAATCTTCCTCCAATCATGTTAAAAGGTGGAGTAAATTGTGGAGACCAAATCCATGTTTGACCATTATTAATGTATGCGCCTTTTTCTATAGTGAAACGGTCCAGCTTTTTATGGTAAACGATGTCATCCCGGCCGTCTCCGTTCAGATCAGCAAATTTAGCGCCCTCGTTTCCACGGTCGTCGGCTATATGGTATGGAGGCGTAAATTGTGGTGCCGGCGCCCAACCCTTTCCTATGGATAAACGAGATGTGAACATTATTATCATATATGTATTATGGCTACCTCAGGAAATCCTCTGCTTCACTTGAAATAGCGGGGGTTGCTGCATGCACTTATATCAGGACAATCTGGTATAGTATTGTTCTGGTCCCGTGATATGTTACTCGCTATTGGCTAGTGTTGATGGCCAGGAGGTAGTTAATCGGCTGAGGCACATTGTTCTAGATACGCTTGTGTGGGCGTTCCTTTTTCAAAGCAAAAGAGTTATACGAAAAAAAGTTGAAAAACTTATTTTCACTATAATCAATTACTATTACGCGTAAAAAATGGGTAATTCTAGGTTATCTTTCTTCGATTCCAATGATTCGCAAACAAACTTTCCAATCTTTCCAATTTCGCGGTAATCTTTCTCCGTGCACTGATTACTGTTTCTGGTTTTAAAGCTAATTTAAATAAGAGAACTACTGTTGGATTACCTGTATTGATGAATGCTCCCTTTCTTTCTTTCCCTTTGAGAGAAAGATGATACACGAAGTCCATTAAACCATCGCCGTTTAACTCAACAAATCTGGCTCCAGAATCTTTCACCCCATCAGAAGTGATAGGATATGGCGGAATAAAGTGTCGAGCTGGCTGCCAACCTTCGCCTGTATTAATATAAGCACCTCTGACTTGCTTTTGTGTTCGACTGTTCCATCCGTGATACACCACGTCTATTTTTCCATCCCCGTTCAAATCAACAAAGCGTGCGCCTGAAAGTTAATTAGGCAGATTTAGCAAGAGGAAGGGAAATGGCGCCAAAAATGGCGTGATTTGCCTATAAATGGTATGCCACGCCATATATTCGGCATTTTTACGACATGTTTAAACTTCACGTCGTGCAATAATTCGTGGCCTGCTACGAACGACGCGGCTTGATTTGAAAACGCACAGTCCACGGAGTATTTTTTATTTAGGGGTGCCGATTTTGGGGTCTAGAATAAATTAAGCATCATTTAAACGTTTACCTAAATCTTTTCTTTCATGAGACGAGATAGCATGTGGTGGTGTAAATTTCGGCTCGGAAATAAACTTTTCCGCGACAGGATCGATTAGGTACGCTCCTTTTAACACCACTCCTTTGTTTGAAAAATGATATGCGAAATCGAGATTACCATCTCCATTCAGATCGACAAATTCTGATCCTTGGCTGGGAAACTTTAAGAATTTCGATGAATCTCCCAAGTCTTCCGACCACCCTCCTGAAATATTTGAAGCAAGCGTTATCAAATATTGTTGAATTATTGAATAATAATTGCAATGCATATGGTTTGCGTTAAATCGTATGTGTCGTGAGCCATGGAACCTGCTGTTCAAAAGCCGATTAACTTAACCCTGGGTTAAAGCAAATCTTTGCATGAATTTTTCAAATCGCTTGTTTACGATGTTGAATATCTTTTTCCATAAATATTGTCTGGACTCTGGAGTGATATAGAAGTCGTTTTTGAAGAATTTTGAAACAAACCGCGGCTCAGAAGCAAACAAACCAAAACAGTGGGGAAATTTTCACCAAGAGTAAGCGTATATAAGCGAACCACTGGCTCCATGCAGGTGCATTGCTGGTGTAATAGAATATTTTTATGTATGTGAATTCAACCAATGACCTATTTTAAGACAGAAATGTGGACTATTTCTAATAGGTAAAAATGACGACAATTACGACTGCATTTAAAATATATTAATCAGACATCTCCCGTTTTTTACGCATCGTTTTACGCCGGATTTTCGTATTTCTAAATAATGTTTTTCCATGAAAACCTGACAATATGATTGCAATTTAGAGCGGTAGTAATTTATTCTGACTTCTCGTGGAACGCCACTGGTTAACCGATAAACAATTAAGATGCACTCTGAAAACGTTATAAATGCCGATTTCCAATAACACTTACTCTTACAGCTCTTTGTCGTCTTTGGACATCTGCAAACACATTTTCCGCTCATTTCGTCCGTTTTGGCCCTCCCAAGAAGGCAGTCTAAAGAGTTGGAGAATTCATTTAAAGTGAGTGATCGAGCTTTAGGGCCACTCGAAAGCGAGTTATTATGGAACAAGAAGTGAAATTTCAAGTTTAACAGTTTAAAATAATTTAGACCGATATTTGATCTATATTAGATATTCCATCCATATTACAGTATACTGTCCAGAAATAACCTAACAGCGACACAGCGTATAAGTTTTCTAATGGAAGAGATGTCAGATAATTCTACTCTTTAAGCCAAGTGTTGGCGATTCAGAAAGATGCCAGAATGTTTGGATTATACCGAACGTGGCACGCTAAACTTTCTTGATCTTCATGAATTTTATCGTTTACTATCCGTTGCCTTCAGAGTCGCCGTTGTTCAGTAAATCGTAAGGCCTCTATTATTCTGGTGCAATCGAAGTGAAAATATGACTGTTTTTAGCCCGCTATAATCCGGACAAAAATGATCCACACTCTGTAAACTAATTTCAAGTTGAGTGAAAAATTATTGAAAAATTTACTTTCAATATCTTTTGCGCGTATAGAGCTCGAGCTTTTTAGCGCTTAAGACTTAGCGTTTAAGTTTTCAAGATTAGTTTGATAAATCAACGTTCCTTACCTTTCCACGCACAGAGTGACATCCCCTCAATTGAATCACATACACGCCTACGCTCGTCGACTGACGATTTGAATGCATTTTCTTGAATGGAGACGATATTTTTAAGATTGTCGCAATAAATACGAGACATGCTGGATTTTTCAATTTCTTCAACCTGGCTTTTTGTAAATATTCCAGCTTCCTCGTTCTCGTAAAAGTAGCGATCACCGTCTCTCAATTTCCCAAACTGCTTTCCCACAAGATGACGAAATGTTGGACCAACAACTGAATCATTCACCGGGGTCTCTGCTATTCCTGCTACCCACAATTCGACTAATTCGGGGTTATCGTTGTAAAGATCACTTAAAATACGCCTGTTCTCTGGATCTTTTATTTCATTCTCGGTCTCGTTAAAACAATGCGCGCTTCTGAGTCCACACAAAACCCTAAATGCATTATATCCAGGCAATCCATGATCCCGAGAACGCTGTATGTTTAATGCTGCAAGATTTTCACCATGCCCACCGTCTCGTTCGAATAGATGGTCAATGATCTCAGGTGACAAATGCGTGTCCACTTTTTCAGATATATTTCCGACAAGTCCTAAAAGTAATGGCCACACCATGATTGTTAATCGTTGTGCTGTTAAAGAATAATAATCGTAAATTTATCGGTGGCATGATAGAGTTGAAACTGGGGTCAAGCATATCAAACTTTGATCTGATCATGCTGTGTCCCAGTCTGTATGCGAGGGTAAATACATTGAATATGCTGGGACTGACAGATTCGTTGTGGCCTTTGTATTCAGAAATACCCTCGTTTCCGAGAAGAATCGGCAGGTAGTCTTTATAGGTAATTTTTTGTATTTCAGCTCCGATAATTTTTCTGGCTTCCTGGAATATGACTTCGCCATCCCAATGAGGATTAATCTTCGCCAGTATCTTAGCAACGCGGTTGTGTTCACGAAGCCACAACGTATGGAACGCTGTTAATCCTTGTTGGTCATTCGGACGAATATCACCGGCTACGAAGCAAGTCTGCACGCAAGCTGATCCTTTCGCGCTAGTATCCAACGGAAGCAAGTCACCTTCTGACGTGAGCAACAGTCCTTCGTCATCTAAAGAGACGTGTTTATCGTTAACGCTTGGGCGAAGAAGTTCAAAGTTTGAGCTGAACTGAATTGACAGGTTAATAAGAAAATTTCCAGGATTTCAGAAGAAAATCTTGGTAAAAATTGAATATGATTAATTATGATGCTATGTGGAATTACAACTGATTGCAAGATGATACTTGCAAAAAGTTCAATTGATACAATTGTATAAATATCGCCGCAAAATATCGATCGTAGTTCGCAATAACGGTATATCTGTTATGCGTGGTTCAGACGATCCAACTTTTTCGGGTCTGATTCACCTCTGACGTATGGAATGTAATCATTATTATTATTAATCGAATGTATACAGGATGAATCGCTTCAGTTCAATGAAGTACTGTTATCAATGCGAGTCCTATAAAATCTGTTATTGATAAAGCAGTATTGATTCAGAATTAGCTTTAGTCGATTAGCTGCACATATACATACATTGCAAGTCGACAGACAAATAAAACATTAATCAAAACTCGAAAGTGAATTAGATCCCACAAAATTGGAAAGTGTCAACAGACCTTTATATCTATCTCAAAAAAAGGATGTTCTGCATAGAATTGGCGCATGTTGTGATGTTCCAATTTCAAACTGCCTATCTTTTAAAAAAAGACCTGATATCGAAATAAAACCTAGTAAGATCAATTAAGTTTCAATAAATAGTTTACACCTTACTCGTGCAATTCCCGGAAAGTTGTTTGTCGATAGCTAGTAATGCTCCTATGTGTCTCCGTTGCTGCTCTTACCTGTTGACCGAAAAACTTTTCCTTCTTCGTCCAGTATATATTGTCCAGTCCAACCTGTTGTTACGTATGATGCTTCACGAAGAAACTTCCACTCGTTGCCCCAGAGATTACTAGAACTCACGCCTTCACGGACGTATAGCTTATCTTCAGAATCAACGGCGTAGACATCAGAATCGCCGCCAATTTCAATTTGTTTCATCTTTCCATCAATTGGAACCTATTGGTTGGTAAGAAAAAAATATGAAAAACAATTCGTTGCCGAAGTACATTACTGTACAAAATGGACGTACAAAATTGTTGCTCTTTCAGAATATCGTTGAATATGCGAGCAACGATTTCAAGGAATCGTGCTTCCGTTATGCTATGCAAATTACTGCTTCTTTTTAATAAGTCCATGTTTTCATTGCAATAATTCCATTCACTTGTACATCAACTTGCGCCAACTATGTTCTGATTACAATATAACTGAAATCCTTATTTAACTTATTCCAGTCAGTTTTTGCAGGAAATACAAAATAATATAAATGCTTTATAGATTCTTTCCATTTGTCAATTTCTTGACACAAGGAAAACAACAGAGGATTTCCGCATTGAAAGAATATTGAAAAAGAATATATCATGAAAGCTTTTTAAAATTTGTAGCCAGATTAATACAAACTTTTATGAACTGTGTTTATCTCTTAACACCAAAACTGATGCCAATCTCTAATACCAAAAACTAATTCATAGTTCTGGGGTTATCCCAGTGAACGATTATAGAAGAGGAATTCGGCACCTTTTTAAATAAAGTTGACCTTCATATGTTTAATTTAAATATAGAAAAAATAACTCATTTTTGCTGTAAATTTCAAAAAGTATTAGTAACCCTTTCTTTGCAATGAGAATTTTAGAAATGCCTACTGTAATTTGAACGGTATTACCTACTGATGGTCATTCTGAGGGCCGTACCTAGACCACTTAATTGGAGAAGGGGGTGTGTATATTTATGTTTACACGCTATAAGAACAATAGAGTACAAAAGAAATCAGACGGGCATAAGATGAATATATGAACATACACTCCGAATTTAAGCCTCTGGCCACGGCCCTGACCATTCCCTGAAAAGTTATCAGTAAAAATCATGAAAAATGGGAGAGTTCCCTTTAGTTCAACATACCCAGCTCTTTGCAATGCAATTACCCTGACGGTTGACAACTCAAGATGGTAAACAGAACCATTGAAAGGCAACTCCCCAGCATCCCAGTCGCCCACAACTGATGTATTTCGATTTGGGAACACTCATTCTTTTCCAATTTGTTCCAAAAACTTTAAACGGTACTATTCCCGAACGGCAGACAACGTCGTTTCCTAACGTTACTCCAAGAACCACTCCTTCAGGCCCTGAATCGATTTGCTGAAGTTTAATCCCAGGAATTACTTCGAAGCCATCCTTTCCATGTCGCACGGCATTCTTATCTTTATCCACGCCCCATATACCTTGAAATGAAGAGAACAAGAAGACATTAAGAGGGATAATTCTTCATAAACATAGAAATTTCTTTTCAAACAATTAAATCTCAAATTATTTGCCATATTTCAAAAATTGCATAGCGAGCTTCCTTAATCTGGAGTATGAAAATTTTTGTTCAACACCGTTTGCGACCCATCATCCCTGGAGGGCTTATATTTCCTCGGATTTACATTAAGAAATCCGATTGTCTGTATAAGAGTGTATTTTTTGATTCTATGAAAATGATTTAGATACGGCAATAATTTCTTCCAAGCACTCGAAATCCTTCAAAATAGTAACATATAATGGAATAAAAGCATCCCCTCGTATTTGCTAATGTGAAAACCTCGTATTTGCGTATTTGTGAAAATCTCGCGTGCTTCTTTCTACTCACCTGCCCCTCCGACACTGACATGTTTCAGATCAAATTCTGTCTCCACCCAAATTTTGTCTACCCTTAAACGGTATGTCTTGCCATCTCTTCCAATTGCGAACACCGCACTTCTCATGCCAGTGTCAATTTTTTTCATGCGAGGTCCCTCGATTTCAATCCACAAGCCTGCAATATGGTACGTAAATTATTCATCGAGTAAATTTACAACAAACAGTATCTCAAAAATACGCAATTTTATTTCCCGAGCCAGCGATTTCTTCTCGAGAAGGAAACAAGGCCCATGGGATAATCCAAACCGAAATCCAAATTTTTCGTTTAAAATTAATTATGTATCATAATAGTCGAAAACTTTGGTTTTCATGTAGTACGAGATTGACTTGAATTTTTGGAATGACTAAAAGTCAAACCTTGACTTACTAATTCCGCCCGCAGACTTTAATGATACACCTGGGTATGCAAATGCAAAATTGAAGTTTATAGCCATTATGTCGTGGACGTTGCGCGTTTTAGTAAGTTTTGCGCATGCATTATAGAGCGATATATGTATTATGGACATTATAGAATTACAGTACAATGTATGGAAAACTACGGTCAATACTCTGTGCGTTCGAGAACTAAAGATCTACTTTGAAGTGTTTTTTGTTGACAAGAGCTTCGGGGGGTGGGCCTAGCACTTGTGCAAATTATTGCATGACACATGAAAACTGCCAAAAATAACCACTTTGTTTTGTAATGGATTAGTGCTCGATCCACCCCTGAGAGATTCATAAGTGTAGCAGTTTCTCTCTTAAATTGTGAATTTTTCAAGTATAGTTTCCGTTGTAATAATTATGAAACTACAATTCACTGATTTCTTATAGGGACGTTCTCGAAATTTTTTACTGTCACAGTAACGGGGTACAGCCCGTAATGTTCACAAACGCTTTGTGTACATGACTCCGTCTATTCAATTTCCTAAAATATCGAGAACTTTTAGAGTATTTGATTTGCTATATATTTAAATGAATGCGAGAGAGAGTTTATTTTAGAGAAATACAAAACATGCGAAATTTAAGTAATTTTGAAAAAACTGGTCTACTCATTGTTATGAGCAGAACCGATGCGCAGAAGTGACTTTACCCCTCCCCCCCTTAAGTACAGTAAACTAACAGCGAGTTTGAGATAAGATGAACAGTGGAGTGATTTATCGATGGAAGCAGTTTCTTTAAATAACCACAATTAACTATAGACTTACTTCTTTTGTCTCTTAAGTCGTCACTTGTCGCCTTGGATGATCCATAAATCTGGCTACCATCGATCACGCCTGTTACGTCGTTGATCTGTTCTCTATGCTTCGGGTAATCGTTTTGTTGACACATTGCTGCAGATCTTACCAGCTTTATACAAGGGTGATTACCTAATGGCTGGATTGGATAACATGGCGCATCGTAGTTATCTTCCGAACCATCACAGCTGCAAGAGAATAGGAATTGGGAAAATAAACAACTAAATTTCAATATAAGTTCTTCTTACTAATCAATGTTAAAACGCATTCCAACACACTTGAGGATTACTTTTTGGAAAATAATAATTATATGCTTATGTGGTCATTATACAATTTGGAACACTGTTTGTGTATTTGACACCACCCTACCCGCATGGTAATCAGATTTTCGGAATTGGAGTTTAGAGGTATCCCGAAAAGCTTCAGTTGACTGATGTAATATTATTTAAAATTTGGTTTAGGAGGCTGAGCTAATAAGGTTAATGAGGTTTCTGTTTACTCAAAGAGGTTTCTGTCTACTCTGAGATTGCACATCACATCACATTTTACTAGTTACTCAGCTCCTACAGACTCCGAATTCCAAAAAGGTGTACTGCCAAACGTTTATCAATGTGTTTTCTACCCACTTGTTTACATTATTTGACTGCAAATTATTGCGTCAGCATCCGCGACTTCTGCCTTTCGCCATCTAAGATTTACTTCCGACTGGCGTTCGTGAATCAAAAGCGTCGTATTTTAAACTCATATTATGTAAAGTATATACATACGTTTTTGCCAGGCATTTCTCAGCTCCCACTTCTTCAGCAGAAAGAGTCAAATCATGATCCATAAACTGACCAAACTGCATCATTAGTGGTGTTAGTTCAGGATCCGTTGAGTTGGCTACTTCATCTTTTATGTAGTTATCAGTTACTTCAAAGGGCGAGGGGAGTAGAGGCGCATCAGGTTGATTAGGAAAACCGAAAGGATCGTTTAAGCCGTCTGCATCATAATAAATCTATATGTATAACAAAAATATATTTAAAAAAATCATTTTATGTCATTTTGTGCCTGTCTGCATGCATGTTTATTAGCATATGGTTTAAGTAAATGTCTAAAGGTCTATGCCCAAGATCCAATTGTGTTCGATCCAATTCACTTCTGATGGATATAGTCTGTTGTCTTGTATTCTGTTGAGATTTTACATCCTTGTGAGAAATACACGGCAGGTTACGCACCATAATTATGTCAGAATACATTTTATGCCGCAACAATGTGGTTGGAAAAGAGACCCGGAACCGAGAAAAATAACTACCTTATGAGCAACGCTATTATCATACAGATTAGAGATTGATTTGACTTTGATTGAGTGATTGAGCCTGATGCAAAAAGTAACCTTAAAAATTATTTTTTAAGCTATTCGGAAAGGCTTTTCACGGAATGCGTGATGTATCATATTCCATAATGGGGAACATTGTTAGCTAATTAATTCTGTTTTTTTTTCGAATGGTATGGGTGTTTTCAGTGACGTACGGGAGACGATAAATGGAGATGAGGGGGGGGGGGGCAGCAGATATGCTCATATATTCATGTTAACAGACCTGTAAAGACAATGCATTTGAAAAGAAATTAGTCTTGCACAATATATATTCATGTACGCCACTGGGTGTTTTTATCAGCCTATAATCAGATCAGCGGTCATACACGACCAAAATTTTGGTAGTGAAATAAAATGTGCTTCAGATATGAGTAAAGGTATTTTTTGAAGTTGTGTCTTCTTACCGCAGGCAATAGCCGCTCCAACTGTATTCCCGCTCCTCCAGATACAGGCAGTTTGAGGTTGCTGCATTTCCCGTCCAAACGGCGGTATTTCGCTTTCTTCAGGCAAGTCACAGGTGTCGTGGCGATTGCGCAGTTCGCCTCTTTCTCTAAACTTGTAATGATCGTTCTCGAGAAAAGTTCATGTATTTGTAGAAAAGCAAGAACAGCACCTTTTTCAAAGTCTTCCTTTTTTTCTATTAAAAAAATTACATGAAATTTTAAGATAAGTATGGTTAACAACAGCCTAAAATATAAATATTAAGTCCCATCTATGTCTAATGAGAGACGTAAACAAACCTTCTTAACAAATGGTGTTGTAAAAACATATTATCAGCCCAAAATAATCTCCCCCTAACATTTTCGTCCTTCTAATTTATGGCAATCGCGTGTGCCCGTTTTATTTCCACTAACACACTATAACTTATTACACTTTTAGCTAAAAACTAAGGAAATAATAATAATTCATTACTCTTATCTAGTGATCAATGAAAAAAGATAAATTATAGCGAATAAATTTAGCTTTTAGTCTAACTGAATTTACCTATTTGAAATAACTTTGAATAATTCACTCAGAATTATTCAGAATTGAAAGATGTAGTAGAATGTTATGATAGAGGCCGCGGGAGATCCTTAACTTTGGAGACAAATATTCATAAATCTGTTTTATCTTATAATTTGAAGAGAAATGATCAATGTTTCTTTCCAAATTGTACGTTTTTACCGTCTCCCTCTCCCTCCTTTAAGAATCTCCCGCGGCCCTAGCGTGGTCTTTAAAATCATTCAAAAAAACTTACCAGTTTTTTCAATGATAATTTCGTGGACTAAATCAATCGTTTTTTCGAGGATAGCCTCAGCTTCCGAAATTTCGTAAACTGGATCACCTTCAGCTATTTGTTGCAACAAAATATCCAAAGCTGCTGGAACAAAAGCTGGCGGGAGTGGAATTCTTTTATCTTTTCCAAGCTCCTTGTGGACTTTGTTTATAGCATCGAATGCAAACTGGTCCCCATAGTGCGAGGGCAAAACAAAAATCTTTACTTCTGTTGTGGCTACTTTGCTCAAGTGTTCTGCGGTGATTTCAAATTCTAACCCATCCAAATTATTACCGTCTTCGAGCAACTCAAGGTGTCCTGTATCTGGATCGATTCTGAAATATTGCGTATCGATCAAGCCCGTAGCTGGATCTCAACTGCTGGGGGGGCAGTTGCTAAAAAAATAGCACTCCGGTCGCAGCCTAGGAAAAATTGTAATAGTATGTTCTACCAGTCGACTCAAAATATTTGATATATATTTCTCGAAACGTAAAAGAAAAACATAGAAACTCTTTGATACAACAAACTCTAACTGAAGACTGTTATGCAATTAAAATGACAGTTAAGTCTTATTACAGAGACAGTGCCCGTTCTTTCAGTTTCCATACTCTAAGAAAATCGTCAAAGCTAATGTCATTCATTAGTACTTTACTTTCGAAGCTTAGATAAGCAAGATCTGCCTCCCTCTGTGTTCTCATTGATCTTCGTTGAGGAGAATCAACGCGAGTTAACGACGAAAATACGCATTCTACTCGCGTAGATGTGAATCCAGAAGTTAGTGCAACTTTATATAAGGAAGATAGTACAGGAGCTCCTTTCTGGTGATCATTAATGACAACAATGGCAACCTCGGTCAAATCAATTTTCCCGTTTTCGTTTTCGGGCCATTTTTTTTCTTGGAATACTCGAGAGAATATTCTGCATTCAGCTTCTAAATCTTTTGCTGAAAGTTTTTCTTTTAGATAGTAATCTCTCAGCACAGGAATCGTAGCAGAATAGTCAAATAAAGGCTTCAGAATATGATATTTAAGGTACATATCAGACAATGGCGATAACGCAGACATAGCTTCCCACAACGCAATGTTCTCGGTGGAAAATCGTCGAATGAATTCAGCATGCAGTAAATCCAAGCATTCTGTATAAATTTGGATGTTTTGACGTCTTTTGTTCTCACTTGGCAAGGTTTCAGTAACCAGAAAATCGTTAAAACGAGAGGGAATTGTTGTATTCCTTTTGGGCCGGCGTTGGTCTCCACTCGTTGTTGTGACTCTTACGTCTTCCAAAAAATCAACGACCATCTTTTTAGTTTTCTCGCTTGTAGCACTTTCGCGCTCATGTTTGATTTCTTCTTTGACACTGTTAACGACCTCTAATGCTGATATGAAATTTTCATTGACGGATTGCAATTGTTTGACCATAATATCAATTGGTTTTAACACCTTCATTAACATACAGTTAATGAATACAAATGAATGATCATCGTCATCGTTCATTTGATTAAGAAGCCCGATTGCCTGAGCTTTGTCTTCCCCGGATAATTTTTTGTTTTTCGATGCCACTAAAAGAGCTTGAATCAAATCGCCGTAATTATTGTTTACGTGACTCGTACTTTCGTAGTGACCAGACCATCGCGTTTCGATCAATCTCTTCAATGCAGTACCTTCGTATGATTCTAGGACGGCTGATTTTTTAAAGAAATTGTAAAGCGCCATTATTGTGCCATAATATTCCTTTATTTCGTCAAGATTTTCTGTAACAAATGTCACAACAAGATGGATTTTGTGGAGAAAGCAGTGTACATATAAAATATACCGATCGCAGAAATCACTAACAAGCTTTTGCAGTCCATTATAGTCCCCAGACATTACGCTAGCACCATCAAAAGACTGTGATACAAGACCGTCAACTGATATTTCAAATTGTGCTAAAGTTTCTTTGATGAAATTGAATATACCTTTAGCAGAGCGATCATCGATTCCTTTCACGTTGAGACAATGCTCCTCTACTTTTCCCACGGAAGATAAATAGCGGCAAACGAGGCCTTGAATTTCCTTTCTGTTTTTATCAGTCGTGCCATCTGCCATAATGGTAAACAATTCCCGCTTTACGTACGTCGTCAGCAATTTTCTTTTTTACTAAGGATGCTAATACTTCAATTACTTCGTTCTGTATATCAGGAGAAGTGTACTTAGCGTTTTTTGGTAGATTCTTGTGGATTTTTTTCCATTTTTCTTCCAATGGAAACAGAAGTTGAGAAAAAGCTCTTAAAAACAAACCATCTCCTTTGTCAATATCAGACTCGTTCGTGCCCCGAAATGGAAGGGAATTTGCACATAAGTATCTTGATACGTTGAAAACAGCAAATAACCACTGCTTATGATCAGTACTAAGCGACACGAGAGATGCTACAACAGTACAACCGCGTAAATTTCGCATTTTCTTTTCTTCGTAAATTTCGATTGCTCTCAAATGATCACTGGAACATTGATGTTTGTTAAAGCCCTTTCCCTTTTCCTTGGCGTGCTTCCAATCACGAAAGCCTGTTTTAGTAAACGCCGACTCTGTCGGATTTGTTAAGAACAGTCTACAAGGAAAACAAAAACAAGCGTCCATCTCTTCATTATATTCCAACCATTTATATTCATTGTACCAACTAGATTTGAAACATCTTAATCTAGTTCCAAATCGCGTTCCTGGGTATACCTTCAGGTTGGGTTGATAAGGAGCTTTTTTATTTGCAAAAAAAGAAGTTTTAAACGGTTCCTCTCCCACATCCTGCCCAACGTGTAGATTTAAATCAGTAAGAAATGGCCTGCTGTCGACATTGGGGGTCGTACCTCTTGTCGCTCTAAACATGCTTTCTGTGAATTCTGTACTTGAGAAAGCACCAGACAAACATGCTTCCGTTGCTTCGCGTTTTTGCTCATGGTGAATGTCAGTTGCCGGGAAATGCAAACGTTCTTCGAGGTCGATACGTGTTTCATTTTCATCAGAAATTGACATCGACATTCTAGATATATTCTCCTGACTTTCCACAGATGAATACCCTTTCCCTTGCAAATCACTTTCATTTTCGCTGCAAGGCTCCTTTCGTTTTTTTGAAAAATAATCGAATAATGTTTTCTTCATAATTCACATTGCAAAAATATTAAAATTTAACAGTGGATTTAACAACACATGTTTCCACAAAAAAATTCTGTCGTAAAATTCCTGCGTAAATTTCTTTAAATTTCTGTAAATTTCCGTGATTTTTCCTTTAATTTTCTGCTATGAATTAATTACGAATTATTTGTATAACTTATATTAATTAGCTTGCGAGAAAATAACACCGAGAATTGTTTAATTAAGAGAGTAAAGCAATGTCAAGTGGGCGTACCTTCCGGAATGAAAGTCACTAAAACAGAGGAATAATTTGGTGAGCTGGGGGGGCATAGTTTCAATTTTATTTCTGAATGGGGGGGCATTGCCCCCCCAGGCCCCCCCCCAGCTACGGGCCTGGTATCGATACTGTACTCCGTTCCATCTCGGGCGTCATCGACTGTAATTTTACCAATACCTCCTCTGGGATAGTTATTTGTTAGAACAATTGCGTATTTATCGTGGGAAAATTCAAAGCCTATAACTGAAGGATTATACGATTTCAATGAGCTGTTTTAAAAGATGCAAAATTTAGGCATTGTAACGGCAATATGCAATACTAAATATCGAAAACGGAGCATGGTTTTTTGTATTAAAATGGTCAAAAAACTGCTGAACAGTTTTACCTTGAACGCCGATAACCACCCAACAAGTCAAAATAATTTGTACGAGCTTCATCTGAATAAACCTAGAATCGACAAAGCGAGTGTTACTGGATTTATTGGTTTTAGGCGTTTTGGCTAATAATCGATAAAATAATCATGAAAAAATAAAGGTATTTGCTGGCTATTTCCGGGCCGCATTGATCATCACATTGACAGATGCATTAAAATAAACGGAACCAAGGGTGTGACTAACTTTAGAACGATAATTGGGGGGGGGGTTGGGTGAATATTCATATATTCAGTCCTGCCTGATGGATTTCTATTCTAAGCTATTATTTAAGATTCTTTTTTACAGCATGAATGCGATCAGATTGTGGTTAAAACGGTCAACGTCCAACATGCAGTGATGCAGAACTGATGAAATTCAGCAGTGATGTAAAATTGCAATACAGATGAGTACAAGTCGCCTCGTTAAAGTAATGAAGTTGCACAGTCTTTAACTAGTAATAAATCGCTACGCTTCTTCTGGCGAATTCGTCGTTGGATGCAGACGAATATACGTATTAGGTAATGTGGTTTATTTGAAACATTTTTTTTGGGTTGAAAATGTTTGAAATAAAGTGCTCCCGGAGCACAACTCATTGGAACGAATTATTTAAAAACTTGTAATAGCTTCCACTTCATATGTCCCGTTTGTTGATGATTTTACCGCCAATGAACATAAAAACCTTCTCATTAGGAACCGACAAAGAACTTATTAACTTATAAGTATATTAAAGCGCGCGAATTGACAATTTATTTTTGTTTCGGAGGTCTCAACTGCAACCATCTGGAACAAATTGCCCAATGATAAAAGAATAAAGTCACTTCGCGCGAAAAATATCGCTAATGGAAAACCGGCTTTAGACTGAGAAAACTGAGATTGTTTTCAGAACAAAACCTTATATGATTATTAATTTTTGTATATACGTGTAATTTTATAACGCCAGGCCTCTATATATATCTCCTGGGGTGTTATCCCTCTGGGGCAATACCGTACCGTGCCTTATGTAGGCAAAATTAGGTCGTAATGGCACTAAATCCGATTATGTGAGTGATTTTTGGTAACATTAAGTTTTAATTTTTTTTTACTAACTATCAGATTCAAAATTCGATTTTCATTTCTATCAAGCAAACAAATTAATTGGAATTATGTTCAAAAGTGAAATACACAATGATTCTTTACACGTATTTATATGGGATGCAAATTTACGCAAAGCGTCTAAAACGTCTAAAACGTCTAAAACGTCACACTTAATTAATTTTACTGAATCAGTAATTATGAGTCAATGTTATATTTTAATAACAAGCAATTTTTTAAATCATGTCAAATTTTTACAAAGAATTCCTAGCATGGTAAACTGACAAATTAAAACTGAAGTTTAATTTGGTTTTTGCAAAACTATAGTACCATTCAGTTTGCACGACGCACGCTTGCCAAAAAAGCGATGTGTGTAAAATAAGTACAGTATTGAAAACATCTTTAGAAGTCGCCGCAGCCTTTTAAACGACAACATAAAGGCGATATAATTAGACCTAGGTATTTGTGTGAGTGTGTCACTTTTAAAAGGATGCGTGAATTTTTGCGTAGAAAGTGCATAAACGTAAACAGACATGAGCTTTTAAGGCATAATTATTTTGAGGCCGCAGATATGCGTAAACTATATACGCGGCAATTGACAAAGTGCCAGATTAAACAAAAACCTGAACTGCGTAAGAATAGATCACGCTTAGAGCTAGGCAAGGAAAAATTCAGATTTCACTGTAGACGGGACTACATATAAAATTATAGACACAGTTGATTAAGTCAGTCAGCGCATGCCTATAATATACTCCGGAGTATCTGAGTCACGGTTGTTTCAAAACAGGCCGTGCTGGGTAAACATATAAATACTAATCCAAAATTCTCTGCACAAGTCCTCGTAGCGTTGCAATGCAGCGTCTTACCCCATAGCCCTCGAGGAACCGACTAATGTTGATGAGGCTGAAGCTTCGATGAGATTTCAAGTGCAGATTACGCCCAAACATACATTAACCGCGTAGGCTAATTCGTATGCTACACCATGAAATAATATACAATTACTCGCTAAAATGCTACTCGTCTTGCCGTTTTTATTTCCTAGCCATGTTCTGAAGACAAGTCTTAAGTGCTCTGTCTAAGTAATTAATTAAACTCAACCGGCCAAGCCAGCTACACATTCGCATACATCAATGATCACTACACTCTACCTATATATATAGGTCGTGCTGTGCCAAACATGAAAAAGAAATGAATAGTTAGACATATCATAATACTGTTAGAATGCTTACCAAAAGTTTTTACAATTTGAAGACCACTTATATCTTGATCGTCGCCAAACCTAAAATGAGCAGATTTGGAATGACTTTCCGATTTTGTGTAATTTACCGATGCTTGAAATGACTTTCCACGTTGTGGAAATGATATTGTTAATCGCTCAATTGCCGGAAACATAATGGGTTCTGCTACACTGAGCTTATATCCTATATAAAATAATAACTTTTAATAGCATGTAGATTAGCCATAAACAAAAAGTGTTACGATAAGATTATTGTTTATCTGCTCTTAAACGCGCACTTAAACTGACGTCGGAACTATACCCTTTGGCAAAATTCAATGTTATTTGTTATCTGCTGAACAAAGACAGGACAGAGTTTTTGCGTAGGTTTATACATATTAAATATAAACACCTTCTACATGTACTTATATAACCTCAGGCAAAACAACATTTAGTTTATTTTTGGACAAAAACATTCATCTAATACAATCATGATAAACACAATCCTTCTGGGGCCTGTTGCTCAAAAGCCGGTTAGCTTAACCCAGGGTTACAGCAAATCTTTACATCGGTTTTTTTAAATAACTTGTTTACAAAGTTGAATATCTTTTGTCATAAAATATTTTCTGTACCGATAGAAGTCATATTTTCTAAAGTTTCAAAACGAACAGTGGTTCAGAAGCACATAATCTAAAACACTGGATTAAAATTTAACCCATGCAGGTTTCCCAGGGTTAGCGCTAACCTAGCTTTGAACAACTGGCCCCTGGGATCATTCAAGATTGATTTTAAAATCGTAAATTACAAATTGTGATCATTCTTCACTTGACAAATACCAAATGATTGCTGTATACCGGATCAATTGCACTCCAGTCAATGCTAATTTCTCAACCATTTTGAGCATAATCATATGAAGCAAAAATGTTAGTTCTTGTTATTGAGATTTAAATACTTTTGTTATTAGATATTTGCCGTTAGGACTCGGTTAAACGCTCTGTGTGGACGTCCATTAATTTTAATCCTCAACACATCAAGAACCTCATCAACAACATCATGGAGTTTTTAGCTTTATCATGCAACTAAACGAATATAACAGAGAAATAATAAAGGCACAAATAAATAACTGAGAGAATAACAAACAGTAGAAAGTGCTTTTAAGCTCTATATAGTGAGAGAAAATTTTTAACAATTCAAGAGTGCAGTTTCCTACGTATTTACAAGGTAATATATATATATATGCATGATATTTTAAAAACACAGAAATAAACAACATTCCGCTGTTACTCAGTCACTCGTTTAATTACTGGTAGATGTATAATTAAATATATGGGCGCTTTTGCTAGGTAGACCTTTAACTTGGCGCAGGCATTGCGTGCGTCCTGTGAATGCAGTACTCAAACAGGATTCGCTTGAAACGTCATGATAAAGCATGCACTTAACTAAGCCAAATATAATTAAACTAAATATAATTATATGATAAGATAAAATGCATAAAAGGGGGAAATTATTCGAGCATTTAAAATCCCACCATGCAGAGCCTTCGAAATGAATATAAATAACTTTAGTAACTTAGCCATAATATCGCCGTGGCGGTTTACCATTTTTATATAATACACGTGTTCAGGTGATACATGCAACAGTGAAGCTAAAAAACTGCACCTAAATCAGTGAAAAACCTACAGCTTCCAGTTAATTCTTTGATGTTTTTACAAACACACGTTATTCCGCGCATACACAAGCATTTCGCGGTCACTGGTTTAAATATTGGTAGATATAATGGTATAATTATAGGGACACTTTTTCAAGGCAGACCTTAAACTTGGTACATTGCGTGCCTCATGTGAATGCGGTACTCAGAAAGCATTCGCTTGAAACGTCATGATAAAGCAACTTAACAAAGCCAAATATAATTGAACTAAATATAATCATATAATGATATAAAATGCATAAAAGGGGGAAATTATTCGAGCATTAAAAATCCCATGTACTAGAGCCTTCGAAATAATATAAATAACTTTATTAACTTATAATATGTGACCTTCCACGGGAAAACGTACGTTAACGATATTTCGTTGAAACGGCAAAACGAACGGATAACGAACGGGTAGTGAACGATCTGTAATAACGTTTTAACGAACCCAAAAAACGTTTTGACGAATTCAGCTAAAAATGTGAACGTTTAAAGTCGAGAATACGAACGGATAAATAAACGTTCAATCTGAAGCCGTTTGAACGATTTATGTTTATGAACGGTTTTAACGAATTAGTCTGAACGCCTGTTGCGCGTATGATTGACGCAAGATATTATTGACTAATTAAAAGAATAGGAAATATTTTCAAACACGTAACATGTGTTGGCGCAAGTATGCGTGTACATATAAATAGCTATACCTTCATTTCAATGTTTAACTAAATCTATTAGCTAAACTACCTAAATCACATTATTTTATACTTTATGTACATATATATATACATTTGCATTTTGCATCTAAATTCGGGTTTATTAATCGTTAGAAAGCCTTCAGTTATTAGCACAAATTATCATCGTTACGTCAAATTAATCAATGCATCATCTGCAACTATACCCATCAAAATATTCAGCGCGTGTTTATTTGCAACAACGTAACAGATTTTGTAAATCTCTCCACGGACAAACTATATGTATGGGTGGTTAAGGACATATAAACACATCATGCATGCATCCGTTTTATTAACACGGCTCTAAACCGAGAGTAAACGAAGATTGCCATAAATGGCCTGGCTTCGATAATAATATCATAGGCAATGTCATTGGTCACCGTCTAAGTTTGGTTGAGTTTCAGCTACTGGATACATATTTTATGTTAAACTAAACACAAGAGATTCCATTGTACACTATTGCTTATACTCTTTGACGCGCAAACGACTAAATTAATTATCGCAAGGATCAAGTTGTTTACAGATGATAACCAGACATTAATAACAGTTATACAGAATATCGCATACGCAAAGCTCGTTTGTATACGAACCAGCGTAGTAACGTGTGCTTGCATGCTGTCAAAACTTATTTGGTAAAAATAGCCTACTACATTAAATATCCCAACCATTTATGCACGTAAAAATCTACATTTCAATTTCAGCAATGCATTGCGCGGTAATAAAATATTTAAAATATAAGCTTGGATATTTACCTAGTGCTCACAATATGTTCCGTGCGGCAATAGCCTCTAGCTGCGGTCAAGCTTGTCGCGGAATGTCGCCTATACACAGTACTGTCAGACTGTCAGTAGCAACTAAGGGCATCATTATACCTTAAGAATATTTAAAAATTTGATAATAATCTATTTTATCCACTGCATGCACCATCGCCATATTTTCTTCGCAAAGCTAAAACTGCAATGTCCCTATTTCTGCCGCCATATTTTTTCATGTAAGTGATATGTTTTGTGACCATACGATCACATATGCATGTGTTATGACTTATGAACCAGTATATCGCTAATTAATACTTGTGATATTAAATTAGCTAACTAAATTCCTGGTGGTCATATTCATCAGGAAATATTTTATTTTCCCCAAATATTCGACCATCTACATAGGTAACTGTGTAAATATACCTATGCTACCTGCATGAGCCTAACAATAGTGACCTAAAGAAATAGAACGCGCGTAAATTAATGGGATAATTTTCGAAATCTTCATTTCAAACCACCGCGGCAATCCGCAATCCCGAAGGTCCGAATTCAGTTCCGCCCTGCAAAACAACTTAATACTCAACCCCGGCAGCAAGAAAAGATTGCACAGTATTTTCACTAAAGCATATAGCAATAGCAGACGCCTATATAGAAACCGGGTTTTTAAATCACAAAGAGTGCAAATAATTTTTTCTGCAAAGCATATAGCAATGCTGCCGCCCATATAGAAACGACAATGCCAAATGCATGCACAGGGGAGTTTATACTCACCATTTTAAGAAACAAACGATCCTCAACATCTTCGAGACATTTACTTGTGACACAATTTGTGCCTCCTGCTTACAGTAAAATTAACTAATCAAGATTATTTAAGACATGCATGAAAGCATTAATCCATTTTGTCTGGCGAAATCTTTTTATATCATATAATTATATATATTTCGAGGTAGCATCTACCCCTTTTTTATGAAAAATGTCAGCAAAGTTTGTAAACAATTGTTGTTTCAATGTAAGTAAATGCATCCTATAAATTGTAACCACCACGGCCCAAGCTAACAACTTTTCTAACCTCAGCCAAGCCATTTTCAAGGTCTGGCAACCTTTCATGTCATGTTTATTCGGAATGATTGGATGATCGTGGCCCAACTTGATTCCACCGGCCATGATAAGCAATCTAAAGAGGTATATTGCAGTGCGCATTTATATCCGAATACATTTTACTCGCGTTAACATATACATAAAATGCAATTGAGAACGTCTTGTTATATACAATTGCATGATCATCTATATGAAATCTTACTTCGAATGCGTGTCATATTTCGATATATATGCATGGTCAATAGAGAGCTACAGTTTAGCCAAGCAAATACACTCAAGGGAAAAAAAACTTTAGTTTAAATCGAGAGAACCGTTATACGAATTCTGTTGATGATTTCATCAATAAGCCTAATTTAATGCTTGGAGGAAAATAATTGCAAGCGCGCCTAATAAAGTGCCCAGTCATGACTTTCCTTATATCATAGCTAATGCATGTTTCATTTAGTGTTCATACCTGGTATTAACCTTTATATATGTGTTAAAACGCCTTGACTTCTCCATAGATGCTAATATCCAGCAAAATTTGGGACAGTCTTCGCGAAATTATTGGTAAAGATCTTTACCCGCGCGCTCATGCACGCATAAACAGTTGACAGGCGCCATTTCAAATTTGCTCATTTTGCCGCTCTAGCTGGCAGGCTTCAAGGTGCAATGACCATGCATAGTTGCAATTTAATATCCGGAATGTAATTTCTAATCAAGGGAGCCAAATCAAAATTAGTGAAAATTTTCCTGTTGCCCAACAGCTGATATGTTGTCCAAGCAAGATAAATTCCAATGCTCCTTTTCTGATGAATTATATATAGCGAAATATACAAAATATCTGAAAGGTCAAACTTAAATGTTTGTAAACGTTAGCTTGGCAACTTGCCCTTTGGGCTTGTGTCAGCCCAGTTGTGCGCAATGAAGGACTGCACGCACTTTAAAACATAGCGCAAAACTCAACCTCACAAAACACGGAATTTTTTTGTAATAAAAAAGTCACACAATGAACATCATTGATATAGGTTCATTACTCTCATACAGTCTCTATCATTTATACGATTTGAGCCTTTTCCGCGTTCCACGTTTCCGATTCGAGGAGCAAGTCGAGAGAAATCAAATTACAACCAAAATATACATGGGGAGTGAATTGTGCTGAAATGTGCATATATCAATATATATGAAGTATTTTTTTGTGAATTAAGAGTCTAAATAAATATTTACAATGCATGAGTTATATTTATGCCATGTATAAGTTATATTTATGCAATTGCCACCGTTCAACATGCCAGCAACGATCGAGCCAGATGGCTTAGATCTGGGGAGACAAAGATACCTTTTTAAGGAAATAAGACAATTTTGTAAGCGGGGCACTGAGGATCTTGTTGCTGGCTCTAGTTTTAGACTAGATGCACGTACATATTTAAATTGCTATTATATTCATGCAGTGGCGTAACGAACAGAGCTGAGCCTGAGGATGGGGTCTTGAGGTATACTTGGTACTGCGGGGTCCCTTAATTCGCTGTTTGTCATAAATCACGTTTTGCTTATACTATGATATTTCGTTATCTATCCTGGCCTCCAATAAATGAGGATCTCTTAGTTCTCGTCGTAACCCTACCGAACGCGCGTTAGGTTACTGTATTTATGTCTTCAAATATTACCTAGGGTATTTCAATTGTTGTACAGAGTGTCCCAAAAAAAGTCCCCGCTATTGAAATGAAGCTTTTGTTGGAATTTGAATGCATGATTTGAACGCAGTAGTGTGTAAATAGCATATTTATTAGGTTGAGGCATTCAAATAAAGCGTCTTGCTTTCAATTGGGTTTATCATAATATTAAGGCAATCAGATTCGAACAAAGGCTTGATTTCAATAGAGGGGACATTTTTTTGGGACACCCTGTATAATTTGTAGCTATGTCAGACCATAGACAATCCAAAAGACAGGGACTGGAAACGCTGTGATAAAAGCAGCGATGCTGGCGTGCAATCCGTGATGCGCCTAAATGGCTATTTCTGTTTCCCCTACTCCGAACCCTAGAACTCTAGTTTGAATAAAGTCCAGGCTTCCTAATTTACATATTTCGAACAAAAATAGACCCTTGGGTGCACTTAACCGAATTTTAAGCATATATTGGGTCAAACAGAACTAAAAACTCCCTTTGAGTGCTTGCGTATTGTTTTTGTCTGTAAAAAGGTCGCCATTCTTGTTGTCAAAGTTTGTACTCAGTTCGAACCCTGTAACTATAGTTTTAATACACTTCAAGCTTTGTAATTCACATCTTCTGAACAAAAATAGACCTTTGGGTGCACTTAACTGATTTTTAAACCCATATTGGGTCAAACAGAGCTAAAAACCCCCTTTGAGTGGCTGGGTATTGTTTTTGTCTGTAAAACATCGCCATTGTTGTTGTCAAAGTTTGTACTTACTTCGAACCCGGTAACTACAGTTTTAGTACACTTCAGGCTTTGTCACTTACATCTTTTTAATAAAGATAAACATGTGGATGCACTTAACCGATTTTTAAACCTATATTGGGTCAAACAGAGCCAAAAAACCTCTTTGAATGCTTGCGTAATTTTTTGACTGTAAAAACCGAGTCGCCATTGTTTTTGTCAAAATTTGCACTCATTTCGAACCCTGTAACTATAGTTTCAATACACTTCAGGCTTTGTAATTTATATCTTTTGAACAAATATAAATCTGTGGATGCACTTATCCGGTTTTTAAACCTATATTGGGTCAAACAAAGCCGAAAAACCTCCTTCGAATGCTTGCGTAATGTTTTTGACTTTAAAATTAGTCGCCATTGATGTCGCTGCTGAGTGCTGTCCGCATCACGGATTACGCGCGAAGAAACAATAGCGTTTCCAGTCCCTGTCTTTTGGATTGTCTATGGTCAGACTGCATTAAAGACAACGAATTTCAAGCTGAAAGGTCCGTCCTAGGATGCGGTCCTTAATTTTGAATAGATTTTAATCAGTAGCTGCTTCGTACGGAGGCCAGATAAGTTGATCAGATGTAAATAAATTAGCTATATATACACATGGTTTAAAAGTACGATATTAATATGTAACACGCAAAATCCCTCAATTCATTTTAAAATCTGGTTTTGTCTGTTTACATACATTTAGAGACTTCCGACAATTATGCAACTTAATTAGCACCTTGCCAAGGCATATTATGGCTCGTAATGCTAATATATGGCTTGCGAGTTGTTTGGGTGCGCGGTGAAATATGGCTTATGGAAGCTACAGAAGTATAGTAAAGCACAAATTCTAACCATTTAGTGCATTACCGAAATTCAAAAAACGATAATTTTTTGAAAGAAAGCTTAAGACGTGAAATTTGACGCTAATGGAATAATTGCATGCACTGAATCTTAATAGCCTTCTGTCTGCATGACGCTAAGCATAAACCATAACATGAAGCGCACAAAATAGCATTCGATTAGGCTAGATTGATATAACCCCACTATTTCCTTTACAAGCCTTCTATACTAAGGAACTGAATACGTTTCTGGGAATATTTCTGTGTAGCACATTCTGCGCTTCTTTTACAAAGTTGTAGCATTGCAAATGTTTAATCTAATATGTTGAACCAAATGCAATGCGATTGAACGAAATTCCGGCAAACGTTTCAACGAACGGTAAATCAAACGGTTGAACGCTTTCGGACCAATTTTCAAACGTTTTTTCCTAAGCGTTCGAACGGGCAATTTCGAACGATGAACGATCTCGAAAATCGTTTCAACGAACGCTTCAAGCGTTTGAACGGCAAACGAACGGATAACGAACGATATTTTCGAACGAACGAAATAGCGTTAACGTATGTTTTCCCGTGGAAGGTCACATATTGCCCTGATGCATGGTTTAGCATTTTTATATAAAACTGAATGAGATCAGGTGACACATATAAGCATGCGACAATGAAGCTACATAACTGCACCTAAATGAAAAACATATACAGCTTCCAGTTAACTCTTTGATGTTTTTATGAACCATTAGGAATTGCATCCCCTATAATTATTATGTTAAAGAAGCAAATGCGAATAAATCTGTGTATAAATAGAATTATAGCATACAAATGCATTTGTTATATACGTGCTGTGTATTTTAATTAAATGAGATTCATTCGTAGTCAAGGAAAAAGTGAAAAAATGTTGCCCGCTTATTGTCATATATAATAAATAAAACAGAAACGCAGCCGAAAACCAAAAAAACAATGTTTTCTCAAGCTTGTCAAGCGATGAAATTCAACTTTTAATACAAAAAAAAAAGATTCAGAAAACAATCGGAAGTCAACAAAAAATGTAGTGGACGAAATCTCCGCGGCTGATTTAAAGACTGCCTCGCGGAGCAAATGTGACCATTCAGTTAGGCGGAGCAAATGTGACTATTCAGTTTTACAAGAAATGACATTTTACAGTTATATTGTTTGTTAGAGGTTTAATCGTTGGCTGCATGCGAAGGCTTGAGAAAGCTTGTTTGGTATATTTTAAACTTAATGAGATGATAAACCTCATTGAACTTCATTATCATCTCATCTATTATTATTCTTGTATGTTTGCATGGTGACATCAATATAAATTATAAGCAAATTTTGAAATTCAAATTAGCTGCGAACTTATGGCTGGAATATGACAATTTCCATGTACAATCAACAAAAACGATTTGATAAAACTGTTCTTTTGTATTTACAGAGCTTAGAATGCATTTTATCTCCCAATGGGAACAAACTTTATGTTTTAGGTTAATTAATATAATATGCTTCGTATAGCTATGAAATATTTTAAGCAACTTCTGTCACATTACAGCCGCTATGCGACTAATTTGAATTTCAAAGGAGTCAGTTTTTTTATTCACCCTGTATATTGTTCGAATTGCATTCGAAGCAACCAAGCTAAGACGTTAAGGGCCGATTACATGAAGCGCGTTATCCCGACCTAGCCTGCATGGCAGGCGGTCCCTAAATTCGGGCAAAGCGACAACGGCGAAAGACCGCCTGGCGGTTTTGGCTATGTTTTTTGTCAAACGCCCCTTTTCAGTCCCAGCGCAATTAGCCAATCCACAAACAGTTAATATTATAATAGGAAAACTGTAATATATAACTAACAACTGGGATATATTATTTACCGGCTGTAAGTTTATTTATGAATCGAAGTCCGGTTTTTCGATATATTGATATAATTATTTAAGATTTCAAAAGAAACGACAAAGAACGTTTAAACCAGGACAAGTGGTAGAAAAGCCAGTGCGGAGAATGTAAATGCTACTGTTGTTGTTTGTGCATGAGGCGACAGCTGAATAAATGTCTGACTCTGTCTTGTAAATAACGTCGGAGAATTTGTGCATCATATATTATTTGTATATTTATAAATACACGCTATGTGAGTGTAGCAGTAATTCTTTTTTCCCAGTGAATTTGCCTGGCATCTTAGGGGCTGTTTACATGAGCCCGGTTACCCGAGATTCAATGAAGCGTGAGATGATTTTGAGGTATTGAAATGAGCAGATGACATGACCCTGGCAGTCGTATAATCACCATAACAATAGCATGTGCTTGTTTGGTGTCATAAAGACTTATTTCAATACCTCAAAGTCCTCTCACGCTTCGTTGAATCTCGGGTAACCGGGCTCATGTAAACAGCCCCTTAGATAGTATAGTGAGAATCCTAAAGCCAGTTTTCCACTAACAAAATTTTTCGCACGAATCGACATTTTACTCTTGTTTCAGAGCTCTCAACTGCAACCATCTGGAACAAATTGCTCGAATACAATGGAATAAAGTCGCATCGCGCGAAAAATATCGCTAGTGGAAAACCGGCTTTAAGAATCTGTTTGCGTTTCGACTTTTGAAAATTATTGATTTAGTTTTAGAAGAGCGGAGCGAACGCAATCGACAATAAATTCCGCCAAGACCAGACGCCAACAAATTTAAAAGTTATATATAGAAAAAAAAATATTTACTGTTGATTGACAGCAGATTAGACTCGCAGCCAATCATCAATTCCCGTCCACCAGTGGACGGGTTTGCAAAATACTTAGCCAAACCCGGCAGGCGGTCTTTCGCTGACGTCGCCTTACCCGAATTTAGGGACCGCCTGCATCGGTTGGCCAGGGCGAGTTGTGACATGGGATTACATGGAAAATGTTACATAATTATACTTAAAATTTCTAAGGTTAATTTCTAATACTCAAGAATATCCTTGCCGTATCTTTAACTTATCATCTTTCTGCCGCTCTAAATACTCATCACGATCTTCGGCGTCTTCGATTGGTGTGATACTCTCTGGGCCAAAAAGTGTTGAATCTTCAGAATACTTGGAAGCCAGAATTACCCGTACTGCCTCGTATTGTTTATTTTTGTCAGCATTTAAGTCTGTATTATTAAATTCCATTTGTGTTTTATATTCTATAAGTACATCAAGTAAATGTTGTACTATTTCCTCACTCCATTTAACTTCGTTGCTGTCTGCATTTTTGTCGTTTGCGTTTTCTCTTTGCAGTACTGTTCATATTTCTTTTCGCTATCATGAATACATGTAAATCAACTGACAGAATAATCCATGCACAAGTCAGATTTCTTGCCGCTCTGGCGCTCTTTGCCGGGTCAACTCGCCAAAATGCAATTATACATGGCGAGAAGTGTCCCACCTAAGCGAGTTACTCGGCAAGCGAAAAGCGGGATCCCGCCTAAGCGGGACAACTCGCTTGCCATGTTATCGTAACGTTATTATAATGGGGAATAAGTATACGAAGCGGGTCAACTCGGCAAAGCGAGTCAATTCGCTTAGCCAGGAAAACTCGTCCATGCATGTAATCGGCTCCTTAACCTAGGCTCCTAAACATGCTGGACATTTTCGCCACTGAATCTTCGGACGAAGCCCCACTGGTTGAGACGAAGCCCCACGCTGCTCCCTTGTTACGCTGAACATTTGCAACCAATTCTCTTATTCTTTACCTATATTTTTTTCAATTCACATCGAAATCCTTCAACAGCGATTGGTTCATTTAAACCATTTCATGATAAAATTGTAACCGCAAATGGCTTCCCTAGCTGAAAAATTGCTAGGGCTTGCAATAGTGAGAGGCTACTGCCCCTTAAGTGATCGGAACATAAGAGATCGGAACATTTTCGCCACAATGTCGAGCCAACTTCGGAAACACGAGATTTTACGAAGATAGGCAGTGTGATCAATCCATTATATGGTATAGATTTTGCAGCTCAGTGGATATGCAATCCATATTTCCAACAATAAAAGTTTATTGTGAAATATTTTTATGCATGTAACAAACAAGGGGGGAATTTCGTTTTCCAATTAGCAAGTTTTTTTACATTTTCAGTAACCCAATCAGCATGCATAAATTTTGATAAATAGTACCATATATAGCTACCATTTTACATGAAGTATTAAAAATTTAGGCATCCTGATTGGCTTTGCCAGAAAAATGTAAACAAATGTGGCGATTAGTTTGAAACGAAATTCTTCCTTGTTCAGGTAACACGAATAGTTTAGTTTTTGTTCAAAAGCAAACGTAAACCGCAAATATTTTGACAATTTTTTTGTACAATAAAGTTGGGCACGGTTCGACAACGTATCTTTTACCTAGAAAATTATTTTAGACCATTTTTCTTTTAAATTACAGATTTCTTCATCTGTAAATTTGGCAAAAACAACTCGCAGATATTTCGAAAAATCTGATCAGCTGATTATCGCATAATAATCCGAGATCGCTCGACCAATCAGACGCCAGAACTTTCAAAAATCACTTTTGCAATTATATACGAATTCATTTCACATTATTAAGCTTATAACGCCATGCCTTGTGGGCCTTTTGGGTTAAAATCACTGATCAATTCACGCTTCGTTAAAACGCTTGATGGCAACTAGCAAGAATTACCCTAAAAAACCATCGTAAAAATAATTAGGCTCAGTTTAGAAGAATCCATCTTTTATTGGTTAACATTTTATTGACAAACTTATTTCACTAATTAATCTAATGTTCAACATATTTCTAATGTTCATTCGTCAAGATTAAAATGTCAAATTCAACCTATTTAGCTACACACTATTAATATTGGTTTTATATTCCACCAGACGTCACAGTATAAGAATATAGAAATATTATAGATGACGACAGCAGTTATCAACACTGGTTAGGGTAAAATATTGACCATATGAACAAAACATTATATATCTGTGCCAACCTATCTTATGTTCTATAAAATTTTTTGAACACTAACGAAACCTCATCAGACGTCAGAGTATAAGAATATAGAAAATTAATATTGCAGATGACAACAGGAGTTATCAACATTGGTTTGGGTAAAATATTGACCATATGAACAAAACATTATATATCTATATATATATTTATCTTATGTTATATATTTACACACTAATAATATTGGTTAAACCTCATCAGACGTCACAGTATAAGAATATAGAAATATTAACAACAGCAGTTATCAACCTGACGTGGAACAATGGCTGTTTCTTGATATATGAGAAAACCGAAATGTAAACAAAATACTTCATGTTAGATTCAGAGTTATGATTAGGGATAGCCTTCTGGTTGCTCATATCGAGAAAGCGTCGAGACATTGTTTGACCATCACGACACAAAGATATCATGTCATATTCATGCAAGGACACAGTGAGAAGTTTATATTGAGAAAACGTTCAGATGTGAGGTTTCACCACAGCATTTGCCCAACATCTTTTTTCTATCATTCCTGGCAGTTCTTTCCAGCTATCTCCACCAATGGTGAAGGTTTCCACTGAGTTGAGAAATCCCTGCTCCTCATTCCATCCACCAAACACGACAATGACGTCATTCAGTATGACAGCTGAGCACCCAGCCCTTTGGCAAATCATGAAGGGCAGTCTTTCACTTCGCCCCGTGTCAGTGTCATACATGATGACGTCATTTAATGCCTGACTATTCGTATCCATACCGCCAAGAATGATAATCTTATCACCCCAAGTGACTGTGGACATATCAAAAACAGGCCGAGGCAACGATGGACATGGTTTGAACTCATTCTTAACCAAATCATAAACAACAACACCGTCAAGAGCATCTTTACTATAGCCGGTGGTTGTTCCGCCCAAGATAAATAGTTTTCCATTAAGCAGTTCTGCTCTGTGAGCATCTCTTGGCCCAGTCATTCTCGCCAGCAACTTTGCAGTATAAGGTGGAGCAAGAGAAATCTCATAAATGGCATTCGATGTTTTTGTATCATTCCCGTCATATCCTCCTATTACATATAATTTTCCTTGATAAACTATGACGTCATGATCAGATAATTTGACAGGCAGTTTACCATCAAACATTGTCCATCGCAAAGGATGTTGGTTCATCTTCAAAACTTCAATCGTTACAGTTCCACCTTCACCATCGAAACCACCAACGACCAGGATGTCATTGTTGTGAACACACGATGCTGATGCTCCTCGACGATGATTCAATTGCGGCAGCATTGTCGACCTCTTCTCAACAATATTATATTTCTCATCAGTATTCAAAGGGGGTGCGTACGCAACAGAATACCAACCACCAAGAATAATAACGTCTTGGTTGTTAGTTGAAATTGTGGGATCCGTAGCTTGTGCACCATTTCTGTCGACAATATTTTCTTGGAATAGTTTGACAAATAATCCTTCAACTCTTTCAAACTTTTGTTTAATCACCTGAAAATCATCCTAAATTGGTAATGAAAAGTCACGGTGTAGCAGCATTATAGTGCTCTGAAAGCTCATAATCAACAAGTTTGAAAAATTTAAAAAAATTGCTTACCTTTATTTCCATTACTTCTTCTTTTACCGCTTTCTGGCTTTGTTTCATTTCATCAAAACGTTCCTAAAGGACAACAGGCGATCCCAGTTAAAACACTACCACGACACAGGAGATGTAAGCAAGTTAAAGGTTAGGAACTTTAATGGAAGGGCACACGAAGTAGACAGGACAAGAAAAACGTACGGAGACCCGAGGGAAGAGCAGGACCAGAAACACACATGTGAGGGCTTTGCTCTACAACAGTGCTTCTCTCCCCTTCTACTAACAAAGTAATGGGAATTGCTAATTTTAGGAAGGTCCAAATTTTTTTTCAAACGAAAAAACATCACGAATCGATAAAATTGTCAATATGATGGTCGAAATAAAAATAAATTTTTTCAATCACCTTCATTCTTTTTAATTCCTCATACATATCATCATGTTTTTCTATCACCTTGTCTCCCTTTTCAGCGAAAAGTCTCGACATCTTCACAGTTTGAAGATTTTGACTTCCGGCTTGATCCAGAGTATCAAAAATTTCCTCTAGTTTCCTCTCAGTTTCCTCTCCCTTAGAAAATTCTTCATCTTTTATCTGACGGAAACTCTGCTGGTCTTTGCCACTCACTTGCGAGCTATACTTTTCGGCAACCATTGTTGGGCGGTATTCACAACCAATCACGTGATCTTCAAGATCTCGAAGCTTAACATTTTCGGGACACCCTCGATCGTTGTAATCGCACTTTATTCTTAGTTCTGACCAGATGTTTGTTAAAAACCTTTGAGGAAGCTGCAAGGTTTCCAATGTGAGGGGTTTCTGACATTCCGAGCATGTTTGAGACTCTTTAGCAAGGTGTTGTTTTATACAGTTGAAACAAAAGTGATGTTCTCCTGCCTCGCATATTCTTGGCTCTTTCAATACACGGTGGCAAATAAAGCATAGCAAATCTCGTTTAACTTGTAAAATGAAGCGATTTGGATCATAGCCTCGGTCCATTGGTACTTCATTTTTTCTTTCTGAAAAAAAATTTAATCTGATGTCCAGGTTATTAGTTCTTCAATAATACGGTATATTTTATATCCTACATTCTAGTTAACAAAAACCCTATAGAATTTTTCCTGTGAATTCAATACTGTCAGATAGCCTTGAAAGCTCATCACTTAGGGGCCAAAATTTTCATTTTGACCAAGGGCCAAAAAACTATACGCTTTTTCCTCCGCGCCCCATAGGAATCCCAATAAATATTTTTGAAATAATAAAAGTTAGCCCAGTTCATTTAAATATAAATGATTAATTTCTATAACATATTTGAGGAAAATGTCAATTAGCCCTCCGGATTCTCGACAAGCACACGCCGTTTGTTTATTTTTTTCACCAATCAGATTCGTTCCTCAAACCGCATTTCATGTCTCGCATCGTCCCACGATATTTTTCAACAATTAAGCCAAGTTTTGCACATTTTTTGTACATTTTTATTTGTTTCTGTAATAATTTTGTGGAATAATGTTGTTCGGATATCTAAAATATATTTGTGATAATTTATTTGAGGGATTCTCGTTGTTTTCATACGAAACTTTGCTAGTGAATTTCGTATATATGTGAATATTATTGCAAGAGTTTCCATCGTTCTCAATAACTATATCTATATGCTTCGCGATCCCTGCCCTCACTGAACTGGCAACGAAACTGGACTCACTTTTATAATTTCAAAAATATTTAATGTTTGTTGCACAAATAATTGATATTTTTCTTCAAGTATAAAGCTGCGTTGGCTGTTGGTTCAAGCCCGGAGACGAGGTGAGTCAAAAGGGGAGTGTCCTTTCGTCCGCAAATACACTGAGAATCACGTCCAAAGAAAAAAATTAACCATTTTTCGCTTAGATATTGAATGCCTGTTCGCAGCTTGTGGTGGTCTTATTCTGCATTTTGGAGTTTCTACAGACAGACACAAAGACGACACGCAAAGTCGTGCTGTTCAAATTGTTTTTTATCGATGACACATTTGCATTTTATTGGCATTCCAAGTTCAACTTAAGACTAGAAGTATTTATAATCATAGATTGTGTCATTAATTTTAAATATACAGCCGCGTACGATTTGTTAAAACAGGTTTGTTTTAAAAATACCATTTTTTCACGAGCATCATGCTGTGCGGAAATGCAGCAGCGTAAATTGCAGCATTCCATTTTGATATACATTAGCATTTGTGTTTAGCTACCATTAATGACAATTATCAGACCACACTAGTCGCCTCGCTGTTTTTGAAGTCAGACAAAAATTGCATTGGCCAAATAACAGGTGAAGTTGTTAAATGCTGCTAACTTCGCACACGATATCGCTTAAAATACAAACAACTCCTCATTAGCAATTTCTATAGCGTAGAAATCGCTATCTAATTCGTCTACCACTTCACATAACATCTCGTATTATTACCATTAACCTCTGTCATGAAACCAATACGAAGACAGCACAATATTCTTGAAGCTGTTCAGATGGATCTGACCCCCATCCGTGGGCAATATTCAATGCACCTTAAACGTTACAAGATTGAAATTTAAAAGTTATTACTACATGCACAGTCAATCTTAAGCGTTTACACTACGTGCTTTTACCTGGCCTAGACCAGGCCTGGACTTGGACCTATAGCTGGTCTAGGCCAGAGAATCCAGGCTAACAGCAGAAGGTGGCCTGGACCAGGCCTGGACCAGGCCTGGATCTGACCAGGAGCAAGATTTTGGTAATGGGAACAGGCTTTACGTAGACCTGACAAATTTTTTAACTTAATATAGTGTGATTTGTATAGGATCCATATAGTATTACCACTTTTCGTCGTCTTTTGGGTCTTTTGCCAAGTATTTTGTCAATTACTTTGGCTATCCGATATCATCAACAAGGAAGACAGTGTGAACGCGGCTTTAGACCTAAATTTTTAACGTGGTATAATTTTGTTATCGCACTTCTTTGCACCCTACGAATTAACCTCAAACGTCGCGTATATAACAAGACGGCACAATGCAGCTCATATATAGCAACATTATAGCTACCTGAATTATCGTACTGTGTTTGGTTCAAGATTCAAACGATCATCCTTCAGTAATCTAGACTATATATTCCACTGCTCTACCTATTGAATTATCAAACCTACAGAGATTGCGAGATGTTATCTTTTATAAAAACATAAGATTTAAACTATTAATCTTCAGAAATCTAGTCCTGTGATGTCCAGTGTTGTACGTACCTGTACCTATTAAACCTTCAGCGGTTGATGTTGAATGATTTCATGAATCGAATTGAAAACATTCCAACATTTAACCGATTCAAAACTAATCAACCGAACAGTTTGATATCAGATTTAAAGTTTGAAAAATAAGGCTATGCAACTAGAATTAGTCAGTCAATCGTTTTGATTTCAAGAAAGTGTTAATTTCGTAACCAGCAAATTCTGTCCGTAAAGTGCAAACTGTATGACTTAACGTTTGAATAAATGCATTATCTATGTAATGACGAGCTGATATTGACAGTACGTGACACACCATGCAACTTAAACCGCACAAAGATAATCAAATTAGACTTACCAAAGATGATGAATTGTGACAGATTTTCACTTTAACATTCTGCAACAGATTGGTGTAACGTCGTCAACGTTATTTTGTATTTAAGACAACACCTTGATATGTCGTAATGTTTATTTTGTTAAACACTCCAGGCTATGAATACTGGGAATCTCGTATCAATGCAATTAAACAATTTTCAGAGCATAATTGATGGCAAGAATGTTATCGTTCAAGCAGACCATTCATTCAGAATAAATAAATCTAAAGTCTGATATTAAACCACGCGATGTTTGAAGACAATAAAAATTACGAGATATCAAGGTGTTTAGAAGCAAAATATTGTTGATCGCGTTAAATTGGTTAAAACCAGCTTGTTTTAGAACGCCAAAGTCAAAATATAACATCATTCATCAACTTTGGTAAGCCTAATTTGGTTATCTTTGTGTGGTTTAAGTTGCATGGTCTGTCACTGTCAATATCATTATATCAACCTCGCTACCAATCACTGCAGGTTTGATAGTTTAACTGGTTGCCACGTTTACACTTTACCAGATTCCCGAGACACGAGATAAACACTTTCTTTCAAAGTTCTTGTTAGATTTTATGGTAGAATATAGTGTTTTTATAAAAGATTAGATCTCTCCATCAATATTTGGTTTGTTGGTTTAACATGTAGACCAGTGGAGTAGATTTCCGAAAGTTGATAGTTTAAATCTTCGTGTATATAAACATCTGAGAACTCATCACCAATCTTTATCAGTAGCTTAAACATTCAATATTTCAGATACGTATTACTAATGGCTACTGGTTATCAACCAAACCGCTTTATTCACACCGTTCACGAAGATTATTTGTGCAGTATTTGCCATTTTGTATTACGAGATGTACGATTATGCAAAGCACAACATCACTTTTGCTCCAGTTGCATAACCCAACACCTTGCTCATTCTTCAACATGCCCAGTATGTCGGCAACACCTCACTCCAGAGACTTTGCAAAGTCCCCATCGGTTTTTTCGGGACCGCTTGTCAGAGCTGAGAATCAAGTGTGATTACTTCAATCGAGGATGTCCTGAAATACTTGATCTTGGAAATCTACAAAATCACGAGAATGGTTGTGGATACCGTCCATTGCCGTGTGAAAACTGTGGCGTGTACGTAAGTGCAAGAGACAAAAATATCCACCAAAATTTTTGTGGTAACAATATGGAAAATCTTCAAAGGGTGGGACTAGATGAATACATAGACGCCAATGAAGCATTTCGTGCCTCAACAAATTTATTTCAAGAGAGTATAAAAAATGATGTTGTTGCAGTTTGTCAAAGAGTAAATACAATTGAGGGAATATTAGACAGCTGTTTATCACCGTCGTACTAAATACCGTCAAAAACCTTCGAGAGATTGTCAAAAGCTGTCGAAAGCCGTCGAGAAGCGAAAATTGATGCATATTTTTATACTAATATTTTTATGATTAACTTACAGCAAACTAATATTTTCTAAAACAGTTGGATTGTAATTGCAATGCTTCAATATTTTAGGTTTAAAATATCAGCTTGATATGTTGTAATATTTATTTCCAAATCATTTTAAAAACATTCTTGCGGGCCTTAGTTTTGACAATCACATTATTAACATCACGCTGTGAAACGTGCTTGATGTTAAAACATTTTATATCGCATTTCGATAGTTCAAGTGTCGATATGACTTTCCAAGTACTATCAAAATCAAATGGCTCGTTGATTTAAGTTGTCACCGTTTTTACAAGATTTGTAAAAACGAGTTTCGGTTTTGACACCGCAACAAGATTTATCGAAACTAGGTTCGATTTGCCATTTAGCATCATGCTGTGAGAGTTTTAAATATTTGTATTTCTTTGTTATTCAAAATATCAACTTGAGATTGGTATCATTGATAGCTAAGTTATTATCTCGGATACAAGATTCAAAAATGGTATTCATTTCAGTCTCTCAGACGCTTTCATTTTTTTGTTATTATAAGTATCAAGATGAGTTTCCTAGTATTATTAAATGGTTCATTGATCGGGTCATTACCACAAGATATAAATTTACAATATTAGTCCCAGCCACATGCTGAGAATCTATGGCGCTCTCTCTCGCTATATTTAGTATTTATTAAAGTGGTTGTTGTTTTAAGTTTTAATGTTGTCTTACTTAAATGTTTCATGCTGTGTAACTAAGTGAAGCTATCAATCTCGTTTTGGTTGGAGTGATTATGGATTTGTGTCCATTTCAGAGCTACTCTCCCAGACGGACTCGACTCATTGACAAACAATAATAAACAACTGTTTAACAAGGGTTTAAATTATGTCCATCGTGATTAAATATTTCATACTGTGACCCAAACTGAAGCCATGAATCTCGCTTTGGTTCGAGTAATTGATTTGTGACTATTTTAGAACCAGTCTCACAGAGGAAGTCCAGGCATGAAATAATAAATAAGTTTTTTGACTTCATCAACGTATAATAGCACACTTCCTGATAAAAAGTATTCTATAAGAAGTAATTTAAAGTTGAAAATTTTCCAAAAAAATTAAGAAATTAAATTAAGACCTATCAACCCTTTAAAAATTAACCAACATCGAGTACAGTGCTACAAAATCTCAATTGATTTATTGGAAAGTGTTTGAAATTCAGATGAAGAAACAGAAGACGTAAGGATTTCAAAAGCGTATTCAAATACCGCTTTTATGCGACGTTTTAAAGGGAGGGAGGCTGGGGAGATGCCTACGGAGACGTTGTTATGACCCATGTGTCCAAGAGCATAATTCGTCAGAAGTGGTAGTACATTCATACTAACTCTCCTGACAAAGACCTTTAGTTCGAAACGTCGAGAATTTTTTCCGATCTAACAGTTTTCAAACCATATTTGATGTGAAATTTTTTCATCATAATTATTTACATATCAATCTTTATTAGTAAAAAAATTATTCGATGTACATGGTTATTGCTGATGTTCACCGATTAATATTGAAATGCTGAAATGAGAACCATCATAATATGCAATTATATCAACACATCAACAATGTATTCACAGTCCACGCACATATTCACACTAATGATTACACGTCTATAAATACAATAATACACGAGCATAATTCTAAATCTAATCTTAAATCTAACCCTAATCCAATCCACAAATCTATTTAGTTTCCGATAATAATGAGGTTTAGGGATGGATTTGGAAAATACCTTATGTGTAATGACCTTATAATGACGTAACTAGCCGTGACACATGCAGGGAATTCTGGGCTTTGTAGTCACGACGGGAAATTTTGAAGTTGAGACGTCATTCAAGACTTCATACGTCATTATGCATAAGATCTAATCGTAATAACTTTCCTTACATTGATCAGCCGAGAAAATTATATCATTAAATATACCCTGATATGTCCATATCCGTCTTTACAGGTCTCCTTCAATGATATCAATAGTCCCCATTTTAACCTGAGAGTTTGAAAATTGAAAATGTTAACTACAATGATGAAATTTTTTAACTGGGCGAAACACTCTAAACAAGTATAATTAATGATCCACATAAATTAACCCAATTCTGAATATTTATTACCCTCGTGTAGAATTGCGTTAATATGGAAGATATTCTCTGTCGTTTTCAACAATTGTAATAAGCTTATAATTATATTAAACGTCTTTTTATACGCCCTTTCAACTATGGTCCTTTTCATATATATTGTTCTCTCACACTACACTTAAAAGCCATCGCTCACGTGGCGATTACTTGAATACCACATCCCTCCCATACTTTAAAGTACTAAAGTTCCTTAAATAACGAATAACATAATGTCAATATCATTAAATAACTAAGAGTTCAACGTTTATGTTTCATAATCTCTAAGCCATGCTGGTGGTTGCCTTTCGTGTTCCGGTCTTGCCATAGGTGGTGCTTCGTTCGCGCCAAGTGCTCCATCGTCCTCTTGTCCACTATCTGCTGCTTCGTGATCGACTTCCTCTTGGTCTTGTCCCTCGAGATCAGACTGTTCATTTGAATCGTTTTCAGGCTACTGCCTTCCCTCGCCGTCACGTTTAGTATTTGTCGCAGGTAAACCTCCATACAACTTGCGGAACTTTGAAGCATCTCTTGTTATTGCCCAGTCCCTTGTGCTTGCAGTAACCATTGAACCTTTGATGGCTGTAATTGTTAGTGGTGTTGGGTCAAACACGGTTGTAAGTTTATTCTTTTTCTTTTGCATCACGACAACATGATCTCCGACCTTTAGCCGATGTTCCTTAGCGTTGGTATCTCTGGAAATCATTTTGGCTCTCGTGCGCTCTACTTGCTCTCGATCGATGACGTCATCACAGGGTATCTCCATTGGTAGTTTTGTCCTCATCTTTCGTCCTCCATGCATAGCCGCGAACGGGCTTTTCTTTGTCGCCGTGTGTGGACTTGCTCGGTAGGACTGTAAGAAGGTTGTAGCTGACTCTCGCATTGACTTTCCTTCTACGTGTCCAGCCTGTATAGCTTCTTTCATGCACCGATTAAATCTCTCAACAGTTCCGTTTGCCCGTGGCCACTCTGGTGTTATATGCCTCAGTGCGAATCCTTGTTTTGATGCAAACGCTTTGATGTCTGCTGATTGAAAGGGTTTGCCATTATCTTACTGGCATACCGCGGGTATGCCTTTGCTGGCGAAGATAGTTTGCATAACGTTGATGATGGTTTTCGAGGTTGGTGGTTTTCGAAATTCGGAAAAATGCAATCTCCGGCCAGTGACTGTACCGGTCAATCATTACAAATACGTATTCTCCGTTTGGGTAGGGTCCTTGAAAGTCCATTTCGACGAATTGCCAAGGTCCTTTGGGTAGTTCTGACGCTTTAATTGGCTCGTGCTGTCGACTCGGCTGCGTCGCTTGACAGGCAAGGCATTCTTTGATTTGGCGTTCCACTCAAAGAATGCCTTGCCTGTCAAGCGACGAGTCCAGTCCAGGGAACCAGCAGAATTGTCGGATGAATGATTTTGTTTTACTCATTCCCTGGTGGCCTTCGTGTCCAAGCTCGATAACTCGTTGTTGTAATCTTTGAGGCACGATTATTCGTTTGCCGCGATAGATCACTCCGTCTATGACGTGCAAATCGTATTTTACTTCTTCTGTCATATAGGCTGAGATATCTTCATCATTTTCATTCTCCCCTGTCTGGATGGTTTGCTGAAGTTTCCTGCAGGTTGGGTCCCGGTGTGTTTCTTCTCGAATTTCCTGCATCATAACCGCTGTTGTGTCGTCGATTTTCAAAGCTCTTTCTGCCTCGACTACCGTACGTGCGAATTCATCGATTGCGGGATTGGTACAGTTGCCTGTTTGTGATCTTGGATATCTAGACAGATAATCCGCGATGTTGGTTTTCCCTGGCCGATACTCCACAACGTACTCATACTCCTGCACGTCCATGACGAACTTCTCGACACGAGGGGGCAGGTCGCCAGCGGTTTTCTTAAACATTGCCTGTAGCGGTTTGTGTTCTGTGATCACTTTAAACTCCGGTGCTCCTAAGAGGTATTTTCTAAACTTCTTGATACCCCATCTAATGGCCAGGGCCTCTCTTTCCGTTGTTGAGTAGTTTGACTCTGGTGCGTTGAGGCTTCGGGATTTGAATACTACAGGTCGGAAACCTTCAGCTGATGATCGTTTAGATCAGTTAGAGCAGTTTAGAGAACTTCGCCGCACCTTGGAATTTGTTGATCACATCCTCCATCGTGGGTAGTTGTGTGTATGGTCGGAGAATAGCCTTGTTTGCCATCCTCATATCCACGCATAGCCGGATCTGATCAGAGTTGTTTTTTGGAGCGATGACTGTTGGGCTGACCCAACTACGTCTTTCGTTATCTGGGACCTTCTCTATGATGTCTTGGTTTATTAGATATGCAATCTTTTCTTCTGCCTTCGCTGCGAGGATGTATGGGGTACGTCTTGGTTTTTGGACGAATGGGGTAACCGTCTCGTCTGTCATTATGGTTACTTGTCTGCCGACAACTTTTCCGATACTTGGACGGAAGACTTCACTGTGGTTCTCTGGGGTTTTTCTTACATTAGATCGCACTCTCTTCGCTACTTCGTCGAGGCCGCCATTCTCATCGACTTGTTGGACGAGAAACTTCTCGTTATACTGGAGGAGTCCGAGCTTTCTTAACGAGGTTTCCGATAGAAGTGGGTAAGAGGATGCTTCCTTCCTAACAATGATGGTTGTTTCTAGGCTCTTCTCCCCAGCGCGCAACACTGCTTCGAACTGGCCGACCAGGTCGAGACTTCGGCTGCTGCCATATGCGAACGACTTGATTGGAGATGGTGTTAGTGTCATCTTTTCCCCTGTTTCTTTCTCGTACTCTCGTAGTTGTCTTTCGTCCATAATGTCTCGAGTAGCGCCTGTGTCTGGTTGCCATGTTACCTCATGACCGTTCGTTTTGACTTTAACCAGAGCTGGTCGTGCGCCGACTTTAAAAATCTGATCGTCCGATGTGGCTTGTCCATACTCTATGGTTGCGTTGTTAGGGCACTGCTCTGGGGTCGTTTCTGCAATTTTTGCAACATGTTCATCGCTGTCTGTCTCATCTGTATCACTTTGTTTGAACCTCTCGTCGATGCTGTTCACTATGTTTTTGAAGCAGACTTTGGCAAAGTGTCCAGGTCTCTTGCAGAAGTCACACTTCTTTCCTATAGCTGGACACTCTCCCCGTTTTTGTGTCTGCGGTTTCCACAACGCAAACACGGCTCGTCAGCTTTACCATTGTTCTCGTTTTTGCTTTTGTCTTTTCCTTGTGCTCCTTCCCTGCGTGAGCGTGTATCTTTGAAAAGGCTTCGTTGCTTCACTTTATTGACCATTTCAGGGTCTCCGTCCTTTTTGTGCATGACCGCATTCATGGTCATTGCGTCTTCTCTTTTCTGCGCCTTCTCTAGTAGTTGGTCCAGTGTAAGCTTCTTTTGCAGACACATTAGTCTGAGTTGGTCGTCCTGTAAATTGCTTATGATAAGACATTTTATCATTTTATCTGCCGTCTACTCCGTGAAGTCGCATTTTTCTGCTGCTTTCCGCAGTCGCATAGCGTAGTTCCCAGTCCTTTCACCCACTTCCGGTTTCACTCGCATGAGCTCAAACAAGGCAAAATCGTTGGATTTTTGAGGGAGAAAATATTTGTTTAACTTCGTCTTTGATTTCAGGTAATCCGTCCAATCTTCTGTGGTAACACTTGTTGGTTTAGTGGGCGATGGCAAGGAGTCATGAATGTCTTCTACCTGTGGCCCGGCGTAAATTAGTAGCGCCATTTGTGCAGTTTCGCTGCTATCTCTGTCGCTAGGGTCGCAACCGTTGTATTTTAAATCGCGCTCGAACCTTTCTAGCCATCGCTCCCAACGTTTGCCTAAGTTCAGCCTGTCTCCGTGTGGGCCGAACGGTGTTACTTTGAGTTTTGGTCCTTTCGTGGCCATGTTGTTACCGATATTTACTTGTCATAAACTTTTGCACGCCGATTTACTTTCGTTTTGTCGTCATTTATTTGCTCAAAATTCAGGGTATATTCGGATCCGGCTGTGATTCTTCGTCTACGTCGTGAATTACTTCTCCAGTCCTCGAATTTCTTTTTTTTTTAATCCCTATCTTCGTCGTCAATGTAATAAGCTTATAATAATTGTATTAAACGTCTTTTTATACACGCCCTTTCAACTATGGTCCTTTTTTCATATATATTGTTCTCTCAAACTACACTTAAAAGCCATCACTCACATGGCAATTACTTGAATACCACAACAATTCTCTTGATACAAAAGCGATGAAACTTATTTCTTTATTTAAGATCATAAAAAAAGGTTTCCTACTGAAGAAATTAAAGTCTCTTTATCAGCTTATAATGCACTCAGAGATATAAAATATTACATTATTACATTCAAATGATTACTGGTTATATTTTACAATACGGGTGTATAAAAAGTAACCTCACTTTAGCGAGATATTGTATGTAACTCTCTTGGTCAACGAGAATATATTTCGGATATAAAAACAGAACAATCATTTCGCTGTTGATTGAAATATAAGTCGATTAAAAATCGAGAAAATGATTGAATTTCAACACACATCCTGATGCATGTTTGTCGCCCATGCATAATAAATTGATAATTATTCTAAGCATCGTTTAACAAAAGGCAGTTTGACAAATCCGTGATCAATTGCTTTGTTCTTTTCTTTATCAGAGGTGAAAATATGTGACCAGGATTCTTCAACCAACTCGTATTTGCTTATCAACAGCTAAAAGCCAGGGGCCGGTTGTATGAAAGCTGGAGAGCGCTATCCACCAGGTAGTGGTTTTTTCAATCGCTGTAAAATCGACCGTTGTTGTGTATAACTTTGATTAAATCTTAGCACTCCTAAATTGAGGGTCTTTTTTAATTGTGGGTTCCAAAGCGGAAATTTTATTGCTTTTCAAGGAAAATATCTTCTCCAAATACTTTTGGTTATATCTAATCAGCCGTCACAGTATAAGAATCTAAAAATGTTACTGGTCTTCTTATACTTTCCTTACACCCTTCTTTAAAGGGGTAGCCCAGATTATTCGATTATTCCTAGTTTTTATCTTCTTTAATACTTATATGTTTATTCGTTTATATTAATACAGCTATTTTTAATACTTGCACATAATTATGTATTCTTAATCTATTGTAATTGTTTGACGCCCCTCACGAAAACCATCGACAAATTATGAGGGTAGCGTAGTTAAATAAAGTTTAATTGATTGATTGATTGACATGGCCTTTCGATTAGCTCCATTATAGAGCGATTACCACCAATGAAGCTTCTATTATTATTATTATTATTATTATTAAGTCTTTACATATAAAATCTAGCCACAACAGACGTGTGACCTTACAATTTAAACTAACATATACTAACATATACAGGAATGGAATAGAATTATTAATGTACAATATCTATTATGACTAAAGTTATTAAAAGTCAATCCTTTAAGTTTACTATTAAGATTATTAAAATTTAAGATTATTAAAGTTAGCTAAAATTGTTAAAAAGACATCTATTTAAAAAAGACCTTTTAAATCTTTCTGTTTCGACTTTGGGTAAAATAAAATCATGCTCTCGTTCCCTTAAACGCTTTTTCCTTTTAGGTGGAAGTAGTTTGTATAAAGGGTGGTCCAGATTACTACATATTTTACCAAATAGGATTTTGTCCTTTTCCTCGATCACATCCATTATTCGAACACATTTTGTTGTGTATCCATATTTATATGCTCTCCGTAAAAATTGATCAACCGGTTCTCGATATTTCTTCTCAAGGGCGGAACCCCATATTTCAATTCCAAAAGAAAACAGCGACATAATGAGGGCATCGAAGAGAGTTTTTAACTGTTTTTTTGAGTAACCGTATGATCTGCACATCCTCAAAATGTACATTCGACTACTAGCTCTAGTTAGCAAATTGTTAACTTGAATGTCCCAACACGACGGATCATTCTGCAATGTTATTCCCAACAGTTTCAGCCAAGATTTACGCTTAATACCCTCTATTTGTTTTGGCGGAGGATTTTTTGATTTACGACTTATAACCATTTCCCAAGTTTTACCTAAATTTAATGACATTTTGTTTCTTTCTGTCCATTCTTTAATATTGTCTACTTCAGCTATTGCGGAGTCATAATTCTTTCTCACTGGAACGCTGAGAGTCATGTCGTCTGCAAATTTGACTAGAATATTGTTATGTGAATCTTTGACTGCCAAATCGTTCATCATCAGGGAGAATAAAAAGGGGCCAATAACTGTGCCTTGTGGTACTCTTTTATTAGTACCTACATAGTTTGTTTCGATCCCATTTAGTATTACTCTCTGTCTTCTATCTGTCAAAAAATTGACAATCCAGTTTATTACGTATGGGTTAATGGTTGTTTCTTGTAACTTTTTGCAGATAATACCATGAGAAACAAAGTCAAAGGCCTTCTTTAGATCAAATGAAATAACCCATGACATGGTCGACGTCGTTATCTAGCCAGTTTAGCCGTTTATGATGGCACATTATTAGAGCATCAGTTGCACTTGTTCCTTCTTTATATGCGAATTGGTCACATTTTATTATTTGCTTTAATTCTGATGAGATCTCTTTCTTAAGAACTATTCTTTCGAATAGTCTCATTATTACATTTGTGAGGGATATAGGCCTTAATTGAGTACATTCCGTAAGAGGACTTTCCTTAGGTACTGGGTTGAGGTTGGCGGTTTTCCATAAGAGGGGAACATATTGTTGCTCTAATGACATGTTGAATATCTTTGTTATAACTGGGGCTAAGTATTTTGCAAAGTCTTTCCATAGCCAATATGGTAGGCCATCTAGCCCTGCCGATGTTTTCTTTTGTTTTTGCAAAAACCTTTCTACCGTGAATATGTCAACATGTGGTACTCTAGTGGAATTTGGTATAGGGGCGATTTCCGGAGATGTGTAGTTGTCATCTGTATTCATCGCCTTGAAATAGCCATTTATGACATCTGGATCTATATCTATACATGTGCGGTTCGCTTTCCTTCCAGTAATTTTATTTACTGTGTCCCACCATTTCTTCGATCCGGATACATATTTTCCATTTGTCTTCTTAACTGCTCTAATCATGTTTTCTCTGATGAGTTTATTTATTTTCCTTTGTAAGTCCTCGTTTATTCCTTTCTTTGCGCTTTTATTACGCATATTGCATAAATGTTTTACCAGAGGAGACATATAAGGAGGATCACGTGTAGATAATTTTACTTTGATTAATGGGAAGCTTTTGTTGAAGGCCGAAGTAATAATATGTGACCTTCCACGGGAAAACGTACGTTAACGATATTTCGTTGAAACGGCAAAACGAACGGATAACGAACGGGTAGTGAACGATCTGTAATAACGTTTCAACGAACCCAAAAAACGTTTTGACGAATTCAGCTAAAAATGTGAACGTTTAAAGTCGAGAATACGAACGGATAAATAAACGTTCAATCTGAAGCCGTTTGAACGATTTATGTTTATGAACGGTTTTAACGAATTAGTCTGAACGCCTGTTGCGCGTATGATTGACGCAAGATATTATTGACTAATTAAAAGAATAGGAAATATTTTCAAACACATAACATGTGTTGGCGCAAGTATGCGTGTACATATAAATAGCTATACCTTCATTTGAATGTTTAACTAAATTTATTAGCTAAACTACCTAAATCACTTTATTTTATACTTTATATACATATATACATTTGCATTTTGCATCAAAATTCGGGTTTATTAATCGTTAGAAAGCCTTCAGTTATTAGTACAAATTATCATCGTTACGTCAAATTAATCAATGCATCATCTGCAACTATACCCATCAAAATATTCAGCGCGTGTTTATTTGCAACAACGTAACAGATTTTGTAAATCTCTCCACGGACAAACTATATGTATGGGTGGTTAAGGACATATAAACACATCATGCATGCATCCGTTTTATTAACACGGCTCTAAACCGAGAGTAAACGAAGATTGCCATAAATGGCCTGCTGGCTTCGATAATAATATCATAGGCAATGTCATTGGTCACCGTCTAAGTTTGGTTGAGTTTCAGCTACTGGATACATATTTTATGTTAAACTAAACACAAGAGATTCCATTGTACACTATTGCTTATACTCTTTGACGCGCAAACGACTAAATTAATTATCGCAAGGATCAAGTTGTTTACAGATGATAACCAGACATTAATAACAGTTATACAGAATATCGCATACGCAAAGCTCGTTTGTATACGAACCAGCGTAGTAACGTGTGCTTGCATGCTGTCAAAACTTATTTGGTATAAATAGCCTACTACATTAAATATCCCAACCATTTATGCACGTGAAAATCCACATTTCAATTTCAGCAATGCATTGCGCGGTAATAAAATATTTAAAATATAAGCTTGGATATTTACCTAGTGCTCACAATATGTTCCGTGCGGCAATAGCCTCTAGCTGCGGTCAAGCTTGTCGCGGAATGTCGCCTATACACAGTACTGTCAGTAGCAACTAAGGGCATCATTATACCTTAAGAATATTTAAAAATTTGATAATAATCTATTTTATCCACTGCATGCACCATCGCCATATTTTCTTCGCAAAGCTAAAGCTGCAATGTCCCTATTTCTGCCGCCATATGATATTTTACGATCACATATGCATGTGTTATGACTTATGAACCAGTATATCGCTAATTAATACTTGTGATATTAAATTAGTAACTAAATTCCTGGTGGTCATATTCATCAGGAAATATTTTATTTTCCCCAAATATTCGACCATCTACATAGGTAACTGTGTAAATACCTATGCTACCTGCATGAGCCTAACAATAGTGACCTAAAGAAATAGAACGCGCGTAAATTAATGGGATAATTTTCGAAATCTTCATTTCAAACCACCGCAATCCCGAAGGTCCGAATTCAGTTCCGCCCTGCAAAACAACTTAATACTCAACCCCGGCAGCAAGAAAAGATTGCACAGTATTTTCACTAAAGCATATAGCAATAGCAGACGCCCATATAGAACCGGGTTTTTAAATCACAAAGAGTGCAAATAATTTTTTCTGCAAAGCATATAGCAATGCTGCCGCCCATATAGAAACGACAATGCCAAATGCATGCACAGGGGAGTTTATACTCACCATTTTAAGAAACAAACGATCCTCAACATCTTCGAGACATCTACTTGTGACACAATTTGTGCCTCCTGCTTACAGTAAAATTAACTAATCAAGATTATTTAAGACATGCATGAAAGCATTAATCCATTTTGTCTGGCGAAATCTTTTTATATCATATAATTATATATATTTCGAGGTAGCATCTACCCCTTTTTTATGAAAAATGTCAGCAAAGTTTGTAAACAATTGTTGTTTCAATGTAAGTAAATGTAAATTGTAACCACCACGGCCCAAGCTAACAACTTTTCTAACCTCAGCCAAGCCATTTTCAAGGTCTGGCAACCTTTCATGTCATGTTTATTCGGAATGATTGGATGATCGTGGCCCAACTTGATTCCACCGGCCATGATAAGCAATCTAAAGAGTTATATTGCAGTGCGCATTTATATCCGAATACATTTTACTCGCGTTAACATATACATAAAATGCAATTGAGAACGTCTTGTTATATACAATTGCATGATCATCTATATGAAATCTTACTTCGAATGCGTGTCATATTTCGATATATATGCATGGTCAATAGAGAGCTACAGTTTAGCCAAGCAAATACACTCAAGGGAAAAAAAACTTTAGTTTAAATCGAGAGAACCGTTATACGAATTCTGTTGATGATTTCATCAATAAGCCTGATTTCAATGCTTGGAGGAAAATAATTGCAAGCGCGCCTAATAAAGTGGCCAAGTCATGACTTTTCATAGCTAATGTTTCATTTAGTGTTCATACCTGGTATTAACCTTTATATATGCTTGCGTTAAAACGCCTTGACTTCTCCATAGATGCTAATATCCAGCAAATATTTGGGACAGTCTTCGCGAAATTATTGGTAAAGATCTTTACCCGCGCGCTCATGCACGCATAAACAGTTGACAGGCGCCATTTCAAATTTGCTCATTTTGCCGCTCTAGCTGGCAGGCTTCAAGGTGCAATGACCATGCATAATTGCAATTTAATATCCGGAATGTAATTTCTAATCAAGGGAGCCCAAATCAAAATTAGTGAAAATTTTCCTGTTGCCCAACAGCTGATATGTTGTCCAAGCAAGATAAATTCCAATGCTCCTTTTCTGATGAATTATATATAGCGAAATATATGTGGCAAAATATCTGAAAGGTCAAACTTAAATGTTTGTAAACGTTAGCTTGGCAACTTGCCCTTTGGGCTTGTGTCAGCCCAGTTGTGCGCAATGAAGGACTGCACGCACTTTAAAACATAGCGCAAAACTCAACCTCACAAAACACGGAATTTTTTTTGTAATAAAAAGTCACACAATGAACATCATTGATATAGGTTCATTACTCTCATACAGTCTCTATCATTTATACGATTTGAGCCTTTTCCGCGTTCCACGTTTCCGATTCGAGGAGCAAGTCGAGAGAAATCAAATTACAACCAAAATATACATGGGGAGTGAATTGTGCTGAAATGTGCATATATCAATATATATGAAGTATTTTTTTGTGAATTAAGAGTCTAAATAAATATTTACAATGCATGAGTTATATTTATGCCATATATAAGTTATATTTATGCAATTGCCACCGTTCAACATGCCAGCAACGATCGAGCCAGATGGCTTAGATCTGGGGAGACAAAGATACCTTTTTAAGGAAATAAGACAATTTTGTAAGCGGGGCACTGAGGATCTTGTTGCTCCGGCTCTAGTTTTAGACTAGATGCACCTACATATTTAAATTGCTATATTCATGCAGTGGCGTAACGAACAGAGCCAAGGATGGGGTCTTGAAGTATACTTGGTACTGCGGGGTCCCTTAATTCGCTGTTTGTCATAAATCACGTTTTGCTTATACTATGATGTTTCGTTATCTATCCTGGCCTCCAATAAATGAGGATCTCTTAGTTCTGTCGTAACCCTACCGAACGCGCGTTAGGTCACTGTATTTATGTCTTCAAATATTACCTAGGGTATTTCAATTGTTGTATAATTTGTAGCTATCTCAGACTGCATTAAAGACAACGAATTTCAAGCTGAAAGGTCTGTCCTAGGATGCGGTTCTTAATTTTGAATAGATTTTAATCAGTAGCTGCTTCGTACGGAGGCCAGATAAGTTTATCAGATGTAAATAAATTAGCTATATATACACATGGTTTAAAAGTACGATATTAATATGTAACACGCAAAATCCCTCAATTCATTTTAAAATCTGGTTTTGTCTGTTTACATACATTTAGAGACTTCCGACAATTATGCAACTTAATTAGCACCTTGCCAAGGCATATTATGGCTCGTAATGCTAATATATGGCTTGCGAGTTGTTTGGGTGCGCGGTGAAATTTGGCTTATGGAAGCTACAGAAGTATAGTAAAGCACAAATTGTAACCATTTAGTGCATTACCGAAATTCAAAAAACGATAATTTTTTGAAAGAAAGCTTAAGACGTGAAATTTGACGCTAATGGAATAATTGCATGCACTGAATCTTAATAGCCTTCTGTCTGCATGACGCTAAGCATAAACCATAACATGAAGCGCACAAAATAGCATTCGATTAGGCTAAATTGATAGAACCCCACTATTTCCTTTACAAGCCTTCTATACTAAGGAACTGAATACGTTTCTGGGAGTATTTCTGTGTAGCACATTCTGCGCTTCTTCTACAAAGTTGTAGCATTGCAAATGTTTAATCTAATATGTTGAACCAAATCCAATGCGATTGAACGAAATTCCGGCAAACGTTTCAACGAACAGTAAATCAAACGGTTGAACGCTTTCGGACCAATTTTCAAACGTTTTTTCCTAAGCGTTCGAACGGGCAATTTCGAACGATGAACGATCTCGAAAATCGTTTCAACGAACGCTTCAAGCGTTTGAACGGCAAACGAACGGATAACGAACGATATTTTCGAACGAACGAAATAGCGTTAACGTATGTTTTCCCGTGGAAGGTCACATATGATTTAGAAGTATAACTGATTCGTTCAAATCTCTACACTCTTCAATGCAGTTCCAGTTCTGTGCTTCCAGCTCTTCATCATAGCAGATTTTCGGTGGTCTCTTGCATCTCTAAAGTAAACTGATTTTCTCTCTGGTTTAATTGCTTCTCGCGGAGTTGTTATAATGATCAAATGGTCAGATTTTACCAGACTATCCAGAACTTTAGGATTTTTCTATAAATGTGGACAATTAGTTAGAAAAATGTCAAGTACCTTGTGACCTCTTGTAGGTTTTTTTACCATTTGTTCCATATTATGTTGACTTATGATGTCCTTTATCTTTAGTTGATTTATATCTCCTCCAATTATAATTCGGGCATTTGATTCACACTGGAGGATTTTCTCAATACTCTCTGATATATGATTCAGTAATTCGTTTTCTTCATATGTCGGATCCGGGGGGTGGTACACGGCTGCAACATAGTATTTGCTATTTGTCGTCTCAATGTCGCACCAAATGCATTCCAAATTATTTCGGAAATTTAGAGGCTTACACTTCCAATCTTTCCGATAAATTATAGCAACACCTCCTCCATTTCGGCCATCACAGCGATCTTTTCTGATAATTGAATAATTATTTGGGCATATTAGGTGTGATGGTATCTTGTCGTGCAACCATGTTTCGCACACAAAACAAATATCGATTTCCCAGGTACGAAGCTCAACATCTAACGCAGAAGCAGCTTGAGGTTTAGCAAGAGAACGAGCGTTTATAACCATGCATTTAGGTATGATCTTTTGCGCAGGTGGACCATTTCTAATAAGTTTTATAGTAACTAAATTCGGGTTGGAATATGTATTTCGCAATGACATGTCTCTCCAATTTAATTTCGTATTTCGATAACTTATTCTCACTGGAATCTTGTAATAACTGGGAACGTGTTTTTGTGAATTGTTATTTATCTCGACATAATCAGTTTTACTAGGCGTAAATGGTTCCTCCAATCTAGGTCCGTGGATTTTGGTCGATGTTTGTGGACATACCCCTGCTGTAAATGGTCGGGCGGTACTGTAACTATGCCTCCCCAAAAAGGGGTCAAATTTGGTTGATTGAATTTGCTTCTTTGATTAATGCGGTATTTCTTTAACTGGTTCACAAAGGAATGAGAATTACTGTTAATTGCTTGGTGGCTACTTCTGTTGGGTGTATCTTCCATACAAGGGTTTTGTGCATCAATTGGGGTTAGTGGATTAAATTTCCTTTGCTGATGAATTTGATAATCTCTTAATTGATTCGCAAAGGTATGGGAATTAATGAGGGTTTCTGTAGTGACTGTCATGCTGAGAAAAAGCACGATATATCATACGAAGCGGCCACGATAATTTTACCATTTCGGGCTTATTTTACTGAAAATTACGCGATAGAGGAACAACAAGATACCACATGCAAAGATCAAGTATTTCAACTTTGATGTAATTTACGTAAACTATAAGCAAATATACAAAGAAAATCCTTTAGTATAGAGCTACCTGTACTACCGAGGAAATATCAACAGTAATACTTACATATCTAACCCAAACATCGACGTTTGTGCGGATTATAAGAATCCTTTTGTGTTCAACGCGCCCATGCCATACAATTGACAAAAATAGTCACGCTTAAATGAAATTAATGACAATTTATGCTAATTATGGTAACTCATACGATTACAATATATATAATTATTGCAAAGGTGATTGGTAAAACGTCTGGCCACAGATTTTTGGTAGAATTTCCGATAATTAGACGACTAGTGTTAACGGTTATTATACCTGCCCGGTTTGATGATAATTTACCGACAGTGAACATAGAATATTTCTCATTAAGCATCGACAAAGTGTCCGAAAAGTATTTTCAACAAGAAACCCTGAGTGACATACCAGTGTTTCGATATGGATTCTTATTGCTAAAATTAATCCCTTTGAAACTCATCCAAGAGAAATTCGAAGTATTGCTTTTTAGTTTCTTATACGACGACATCGTAAGCGATTACGAGCTGAATTCACATCGGCAGACATGGTCTAAGGCGTTGGATAATGTGGATAGAGAAAAAAAGGGGCACATGCAATAATAGCTGCGCGAATGAAATAGAGAAGCATGCAATGAAATCTTTGCAATGTTTCGCGAATTGCCCTTTGTAGTGTTTCCAACTTAATTCTTGTCAACGATACAACTCAACGTCAGCCATTACGATTTTTCGTAAGACAAAACGCCAACGCATTCGTTGCTCCGATGCATTCTGAGTCATACACTACATCTCTCCTGACTAATAATATAAATAATCAAACTGTTAACAGTTGGTGTCCACAAATGTTCGCACCCTATTTTAAACATATATTTATAAATGGTGGTCTGTCCGAACTAACTATCAAATCCTAGTTTAACCGGTTCTTGCCAAAGTCTGAGAGGATGACGTTGTTCAAATGGTTCTACCTTATCCGCTTCTCGGTTTGGTTCGGGAGGTCCTTCCTGCTCTTGTAGGCCCAATGCTATCTCGTCTTCCACCTCGTTCTCATTTTCCCTTCTCGGAGCATCACCAGCAACTGCTTATTCCATCTCTTGGGTCTTGTTTTTGTTCTCTGAAGCGCGTAACTGCATGATCGATATGTCTCCTCCAGATAACATTTGGTGCGACTTGACTTCGTGGGAATAACAACTCTACCTCCCCACATAATTCATACGTGGTGCACGGTCAGTTCGTTTCTCCGTGAATATATGGTCCGAAAGTGGGGTCTTTGTTTTCGTGCCAAACTTTCATGACATGTTCACACACTTGAGCCAGGGTCGAATCGCGTTGGGTTTTTTACGTACATGCTGACAAGTGACAGGCAACATATTGAACTGTTGTGATGCGTGAAATGCATCTACTGGGTCAACTGACTGATCTTTATCTTCCGTTGTTGCTAGGGGTAGACGGGATAATCCATCTGCATTACAATGTTTTGTCGAACTGCGGTATTCGTCTTTTGCGGTATTCGTCTTTATTTTATACTGTCTTTTATACACCCATTATAGTTTTAGAGAAAGAATATCATAGCCACATTTGAAGATTCTAACTATCGCGGAGCGAGAGTCCAAAACAGTGATGATTACTAAGGGTATATACTTCCTTTTTTAATTTATTCTAAGGAAATTTTACGGCCGAAAAGGAGAATTTCAGGAAAATGTATAATCTAAGGAAATCTAAGGAAAAAGCTGGTATTTTAATTTTGCCTGAAGTATACTTAATCACGGTACTATCTTTAAGAGTCCATGTGTAGAATTAATTTTAAGTCTTTTGACATTTCAGGGAAGTAAACAGGGAAATAACTTCAGCGAGTTCCGCGAAATTTTTGGTGCAAAAGTAGGACCTTTTGATTTAAAAAATGGAAGCACTGCGCCAAATCACTATTCCGTCTATTCGTCTTCTTGGAAGGCGGAAGTATTGATAAAATATAATTGTGGCGATTATACTGTGCGCACAGTTTTGCTGGCTGTTCATTGTTGTTTGGTAAAGAGTTACAGCAATACGAAGTTGATTAATTGGGTTACTTGAAAGATCGCAAGGTTAGCTATGCATATTCTGATATGTTATTTATGGTAACATTTATTATGGTAATGAGTATAATTGCTACAAATGTATTGGTCAAATTGTGTAGTGACTTCAGACGGTTTAAAGTTCGTCGATTGTTCAAATTGGTCATTCTTAGAACAGGCCTTCATAGCTTAGTCAAATTTAATTCGAGAACAAATGGAAATGTATGAGTAAATTAAGGGCTAAATCAGCTTTGACTTAAGGACAAGGGGCGATATCGAGCAACAAAGAGGCCTGCAATGCTCTGGCGTTAACTCCGGCGTGCGTGCTACTCTTATCAATTGCAAAGCTTCTGGACAACGCTCGCATTAATTCCAGTTCTTCTGAACTGACGTGATTACCCTGCTGAAATAAAATCTATTTAATTTAATTAACACTATACATAGTTTATATTCATTCACAAGCGTTGCGAACCTGAGTATTGTTGGATATTTAGACGAGACATCGTATTTTATAGCCTCCTCCGCAGGCATCTCTTATGAATTAAAAATCTGCATATTTGGCTTGGGCTACTGTGTAGGGGGAGCGAGACCTCTATATTTAAAATATGGCTTCAAAGCCTTCGAAATCGCACTGTTCGCACGAAGAAAGCTTTCTATTCCGCTAGCTACTACAAAACTAAAAAGAAAGAACTGTCGCACGCACACCCAGGAGGAACAAAACGAAAAGGTTTGTTGACTTGTATTTTACGGCGTTTATGGTAATGATGCATTATTAATTGCACTCACTGCCATATAAAATGACATTGGAAAACGTTCGATACACATTATATATAGTATATATGGTTGTTATTTTACACAGTGGTATTTGCAATTGAGTTGAAGTGCACATTAATTATGAACAAATCCCTTATTACAGTTAGGTTCAGTTAGGTTCGGTTAGGTAATATAAAAATTATGCAAGCAACCGCATTCAGTAAAAAATATTGATCTGACTTTTTAATTTTTAATTTTATTTAATCCATCATGCACTCAAAACCGGGATGACAGAGAAAATAAGGAGGACAATAGTTTGTTTTGAAGGAAAAGAGCTTACAAGTGACCCTGCAGTAATATCTAAAATACAAGATAATTGTAAAAACATATCAATTACCTACACTGTAGTTTATCATCATGGGTTGTAAAATTGCAATTATAGTACATTTCCTAATTATAATTTTGTGTAAACAACTGCGTTAGGGTAAAATTGTTTGAAGATCAAATAATGCTATTCATTATGACACCATATATTAACATTGTAACATGATTACTGAAGTCTTCACTCTTTTAATAATGATTTGTGTGGTATAATATGGGATCTGCACCCTGTGCTTGTCATTGGTGATATTTACTGTGTGGATTACATAATATGTAGGAAAATATCAGTAAGTTAACCCAATTCTAACTTCTACATCATATGCAGTTTTTGAATTTCTTATAATATAAGTTCCCCTTTATTTTTTATTCCCTTCCATTAGATCCTCCTGTTATAGGTGCTACTCTGAAGGAGCATAATTTGAATTTGTTTAGTTTATTGGACTGGATGTATCCTAAGATTAAGAAAATATGATAAATCAGGTCTACCTGGTCAGGTCTATCAGGTCTACTAAATCAGATATTACCCTGATTTGCTTTTTATTACAGTCCATCTGTTAGCCATTGTAGCAAATAATCTAATTCTAAAATTTCAAGAGGTGCTTATACTGTATACATAAGACCAAATTTTTATTTGCTATTTAATTAACCAGCGAGAGTGTTTTATTAAGTCTTAGGCCTGGTTTTGACTTGTTACAAATATCTAACCTGACCCTGGTAGGACTTTATTTTGCAAATGTTTTGGAATTTGGACAGCATGTCTTTGTCAGTAAATTCTAATTCATTTAACAGGAGATAGCACCTAAACTGTATCCCCATAATTTAGAGCATACACACAATACTTAAACAGGTAAGTTTATAAGCGTCAAACAAGATTTGAATGTTGCAAAACAAAAGATTAAGGAACTCAACAATCAACCTTACATACAATGAAAATATGAAATGACACAGGAGGAGGCATACATCTATGTCTATGATCTAGGCTAGCAATACATTCAACTCGACGATCGAACATCAATCCCACTTTTATCGCAGCCTCCCAAGAACTATTCGCTTGAATTAAAAGGCATAACCCTTCGTCTTCACAGGCTGCGTTAAAACTGTACGCGTTTACTGAGCCAAAGCAGGCAAATTCGATATTTTCTCGATAACATTTGCTCGATTTCGCCTAAATGCACAGCCATGTTGACATGTGAAATAATAGCTATTTTGATATGGATATAATCCATATAAAAAGTATCAAATTACATTCTACAGACTACACACTTCACGGATTATCATGTCAAAATTACAACACACAAAATTTTACGCAAATTTGTAGCAAAATGCTTTCACTTCTCTTCACTCCCGCCTATACACGGTACGATTTTAACATTTTTTTCTAAAATTTTTATGTATATAGTAATTGGTATGCGCAATGCAATTTGTTGTGTCGATTTATGGCCTTCTCTGCATGGCAAAGCTCAGAGGACAGAGCTCACCCATGCCTTATAATAACCTAATATAATTTAATACATAAGAGTTGTCTGTGGAGGAGGCTACGTAATTTAAGAATAGAAATTAAAGAATGTGAATATCCATGTTTGTTTCCAAAGCTTCCTCTTTTAATTCGTGTTTTTTCAATATAAGCCTATATTCAGGGCCGTACCCAGTAGCGTAGCCAGCCTGTCGATTTGTCCCGCTATGCTAATATTTTAGTGTTCACTGACTGTGAAAACAATAAATTTCTAAAGACATGAATAATTATAATAACTCGAAATTTACATAGCGGGACAAAATCGTCAGGCTGGCTACGCCACTGGCCGTACCTAGTAATTGTGGAGGGGGTGATAAAATCATATCTTCGTGTTTTACACGTAATAATTATGTGCTCTTCACAAATGTAAATATTTCATGCTGTATTGCTGTATTAGTGTTACTTGATTGTATATATTCTTTATCAATCATGTGCGACGTGTCAACGCACCACAATCGACCACATCTTTAAAACTGTGAAATAGAAGGAGCGTTATTACATATCTATGTTATTAAAATAGGACCAAATTCACATGCATATTCAATGTAATTTTACCGCAGTGAAACCGAAATTTAATCTAACTTACTAACAGTAATCAAATTGTTGACTATAGGTGAAGTTGCCATATCATGTGATTATTAAAAAATGAAATCGCGCAGCGGAAAATTGACCCATTCATTATCGATTAGAACACCACGGCTGTTTCGAGGCAAAACGCTGACCATACGATCTTTACACGGCTAAAATCTCTGAGCCTGCGGGCTGCGTTTTATCAGCATGGAACAATTTTGTTGTGCTGCCAAGCTGTTCACACTTGTCACCAACATTGAACAATATTTTTGAAAATGAATCGGGTGTAACAAGATTGTTCAATGTTGATAACGACTCTGAACAATGTGGGCCGCACAACATTGTCAACCTGATCGTTTTTAGGCGAACTTCACATCATTTCCACTAATGCTTGGATCCGTTATAGTTTAAACTGGGTCTCTAAACTCATTGATTTAAGGGTTGCCAGATTACTGAATAATATGTAGTTAAATATTATTACCGCATCCTTTGTTTTCGTTGTTTGAGACATTAAAGAAATCAAAGAGTCAGGTCTATTTACTCAGTTTCTGTAGTTTAATCGGTTTTAAATGTTTAATCAACTTTAAATGTTTAATCCGTTTTTTAATCTCACAAACGAAAATCTCAAATTTCGGTGAAATTCTTTCATTTATTCTGATTAGTAACCAGCGCACTGATTCTTTCTTGGCTGGCACGGCGGAGCACGAAAAAAAAAGCTGGTTATGGATGCGACCTGCCAGTGCCCGAACTTAAGATAACACATGCGCAGTTCCAATAGTTCCGAACGAACTTAAATATGGCGCTACCTCGATCCAGGCAGCCTAGCATATAGGTTTTATCTACACTCCAGATGTCTCAGCTTGGAAGAAGAATTCAGCAGAAGGCTTATACTGGGTGCTTCACCTTATACTGGGTGTCATACTGGGTATATAGGGTGTTCGATTGTTTCTTAATGATAAAAGTTATCGAAATGAAACAAGTTTTATTAGTTAGAGGAAAAACTAACTTAAAGTATAATAATGTCTTGGTTCCATTTTAAGAAAATTGATCGAGATAATCATTATATACTTTTCAAAATCGGTACACCAATTTGTATGTTCCCCCATTTTAGGGATGTAGCTCTAAAATATGAAAATTACGCTTCATAAAAAGAATTGCTTATTTGTTAATTATTATTAATTTATTACCCGAGAAAACAATTATTTAATTGCGTCTTTGTGAAAGTAGTGTCGCAGCTCCTCGCAAGAATAATGTTCATTGGCTGAACTTTACAATACATTTCTGTTTCAACGAATAGATTAGCTTCGTTCCTTAGAAGAGCATTATCCAATCGGACGAAAGCTTGCGAGAGCTGCGACATGTCCGCTTTGTGATATAATAGAGGAATTTTCAAGGTCTTGCGAAATGGTATCATTCACGCTAACCATGACGGCTGATAATTCTTGATGTATCACATGCAACTACCTCATCCAGTCATTGTTTAATGATATTGTACTAATAATGATACATTTGCCTTTATTTGTAGGAATGTTAATATGTTGGGAATTTTTGGAGCAGCTCAAAGAGGAAATTTTAAGCGTGTTAAGGAGTTGGTTGAAAATGGTGTCGATGCTAATGGAGTGGACTGGTCAAATAAAAATATGACAGCTCTTCACTATGCCGTCATATCTCGCTCCTTGGATATTGTAGAATGTTTAATAGGACATGGCGCGAGTATTAATTGCGGAAACAGCAAGGATAGGACTGCCCTTCATTATGCGGTCAAATCTAAATCATTCCACATAGTAAAATACTTGATTGAAAATGGTGCCGACGTAAATTGTAAAGACCGTTTGAGTGAAACTCCTCTGCACATTGCTGCCACGTCAGGTTCACTGAAAATGGTGAGATTTTTGGTTGAAAATAATGCTGATGTGAATTGTAAAGCCCCCGAAGGCAAAACTGCTCTTCATTTTGCAGCCGAATCCAAAGCGTACGAGATTGTCAAATATTTAGTTGAGCGTGGTGCCAAGGTCATCTCTGAATACAATGAAAACTTCAAGACTGTTCTTTATGTGGCTTGTGAATCCGGTGACAGCCAAATAGTTGATTACCTCCTGCAACACGGAGCTTTAAATGATATAGATAGACACGATAATTTAGACTGTTCTCCTCTAAAAGTGGCTTGCTTTAGAGGCCATACAGCCGTTGTGCAAACTTTGCTCAAGTTTAACGTTAATATAAAGAATAACAAGCAATTGATATGTGGCAACGAAGAAATCTTGACTATTCTGAAGTTTGAATTAAGGGAGGTTCCAAAGTCCGTTAAACATGGCGAGAAATTCCACATTTTAAAGAATATCGATGTTGAAAAGCTAAAGAAGGTACATAGATTAATTTTAGTCTGTATTTATTTTAAGACAGAACTAAAATATCGCTCGAGAGTCTTAACCCTGACTGAAAGTAGTATGAAAATATTTATCAAATTCGAAATTTTTTCGTTGTATCAATCTCGTTCACAAACTTCGACAGTTTAATGGAATTGACTTTATTTGTTTTAAGTCGTAGCACTTTTTCCATTCGTAGCAATTTTCCCATCTCACTTGGTGATGCATGGTCTTTATACTATCCCTGCCCAAGTTGCATCTTGGGAGTGTCCACGCACGATTATTGTGTGAACCAATTGCTGGGATATTTGTATAAGAATGTGGGAACAAAATGAACAAAATCAAGTGCGTGATAAATTCTGTAATATAATAAAAAAATATTGTTTTACACAGTTCATGCATGTTTTGTAGTAAAATATAACGTTCATAACGATCTAGTTCGGTATACCTTGGAGTGCATTCCGTCTGGTTAATTTTTGCTGTTGAGACATTTCGAGTATTTCGATAAAATAAAGGCACCTCGCGCGTTTTCTATTTTGGCGCCCTTGCGTGAAATAAAAAAAATCACAAATCACAGAATATTTTAAAAAAGTTCATCGTGAGGGCACGGCCAGTTTTTAAAATATTTTCATTTCTTCTCTGATTAATTAGCAAAATTACTCTGAAGCCGTACTAAACCTACTACAAATTTTAAATCTCGTCAAGTACAAAAATATTTAACACCTATACCCAAGGTATGATCCTAAAAATAAGCTAAATTTTGAAACTAGACTATTTCCAAGCCTATTTTGACGAAATAATTATCTTTGTATGTCAGTATAAAATATCTTTTGGCGTTTGCTTTTTGGAAAAATTTTACAACAACGCCTGCGAAGCAACCGGGTTTAAAACATTTGGGCCCAAGATTATGATCCCTTTTTCCCTGATGACATTATCGATATTTTATACCATCAAACGCCTAACAGGTTTTTCATTTCTTTTAGCTAAATTTAAAATTGAGACCGCGGGCTATTTTCTTAAAAAGAAAAAACTAAATCTTGATATTTTCAGATATTTGCAAAATTCATCAAATTTATTGGGCTTGCCTTGTATTTTCAATGAAACCTGTAAACGTTACATTAAGAAACATAAGATGAAAAGTTTGAGGTGCAAAAAATAAATTTCGGTTCAGATTTCATTCTTATGTCACGTCTTTCTTCGTTGAAGCCGGTTTTTTGGAACTAAAGCAAGCCGATGCAATCGCATGCCTCGACGTATACGCTATTTGCCTCCATGTCACGTCGCAAAATGCACTTAATTATTCCACTTAGTTGATTGCAAAGAGAGTCATCCCAAAAAAGAATCCAAGATCGATTAAACAACAACAACAACAATAAGATGTAGGTTATTTGAAAAATAAGCAAACATTTTTGTTTTGAATGGCCTGATGTCTGCGATTTATTGGTCAGCGTAACAATCTTTTTTAATTCGCACGTCACCATAGTTACATCCCTTTGTACTTTTGAAGCTAAGCATGCCCGCACAAACATACACTCATCACGTGTTGCTCTTAGTTACCTAATGACCTAATCTCACAAATATATTTCGAACTTCGTGGTTAACTGATCATTTTTAAGTTCTTTATTTTCAATCTAAATATTTTTTGGGAAACGTCTGTAAAGAGGTCTTAAAAAACTTGTGACATTATACTCGTTTCAATGAGGAGTCCAGCTTTAGGAATTCGTCTTTAGCATGTTACATGTTGCTTGTTTTATATTTCCTCCTTGTCCCGTAGATTGGGCCTCCACTACAATATTTTGCCTCAGAGAAGCAGTTAAGCCTTGGTTGTGGTTCATTTGGCACGTCTGTGTACGTCGGAATCTTAGAAGATGGTAGCGAAGTGGCTGTTAAAAGGATATTGCGTGAAGCTGCCGATGAGAATGAAATTGCTGTCCTGAGACGAATAGACACAACGAAATTGCCATATATTTTGAGCTATCGTTATTTTCTTGAAGACGAAAACTTCAAGTATATAATCTTTGATCTTTGTGAAGAAACATTGAGCGCGTATGTTAAGGCCTTGATACACTAGGAAATGTTTCCGAAACAAAGTTTCGGAAACAAGTTTCGGAAACAAAAGTTTCGTGTGTATCATAAAAAGTTTTCCGAAACTTTTGTTTCGGAAACTGGAAATTTTGTTTTGGAAACTTGTTTCGGGATTAGAGCAATGTTCTATTTTCTGAAACATGTTTAAGAAACTTTTCAATGATAACCAATCAAACGAGCCATTTCAAACCACGTGACGATGCAGATTTCGGGCATTGGAATTTTATGGCGGAGCAAGATGGCCGGTGGGAAAGAGTTTTGGAATTCGGAAAAAACTGAGCAATTCATAGCATTATGGGAAAGCAAGCTATGTCTGTATGACACGACAAAAGAAGAATATCACGATCGGAATGCCAATCCACTTCCTTGTCCAAATTTTGCGATTTCGTCGTCTTCTGGCTATTCTCCTCAGTATTATATTGACAATGAGAGCACCGCAAATAGCTACTAATCTTCTCTTTTTTAATTTTTGCGCAAAGAACTCCCTTTTTAACATTTTTAATCCTATTTAATGCATACTTGCAATTTTCCCGCCAAATTTAAACTGCGTAAACTATTCAAAACGTGTATATCCGATTGTTTCGGAAACTTGTGTTTCCGAAACTTGTTTCCGAAACTTTGTTTCGGAAACATTATCTAGTGTATCAAGGCCTTAAAATCACAAAATGTCCCGCACCTGCGAGAACAAGGCCCAAGGATGATCAAGGAGATATTACTAGGTGTAAAATGCCTTCATGATCAAAGAATCTTACATAGAGATCTCAAGCCTTCAAATATATTGGTTGATTTTGAGGGACATTTGAAAGTAGCAGACTTTGGACTCAGCCGCGTTTTGAAAGAAGGTGAAACAACAGTTAAAACTTATGCAAAGGGAACACGAGGCTGGATGCCTGCCGAAGTTATAGAAGCGGGAAATGAAGAAGAAAAAGGACGTTATAAGAAGAAATCCGATATCCAATCTGTCGGTATGATCGCTTTTTTCATTTTAACAGGTGGTAAACATCCCTTCGGGGCTACCATGCAAGAACGTATGACAAATATCTCAAAAGGAAATCCTGTTGACCTATGCAAACTTGAAGATGCTAATGCCAGACACTTTGTAGCATGGCTGATCAGTCATGATATTGACAATAGACCTTATGCCAGTGAAGCATTGGAGGATTACATGTTCCAAAACATTAAAAGTGTTGAGGAACCTCAAAATTCTCTTATAATCTCGCGTGAGAGTTACCTTACTTTACTTTTTTAATGGTCAATTTGAGCCATTATTGTGCATGGTCTTCAATACTACTACCGTGGATGAAAAGTTTTTGTAACCGTTTCTCTTCTTGAAACGACAATAGAGTTGGCACTGTAATAGTATTGGACTTTTTAACCTAATATTGCCAAAAGGTAATTCACTAGGTAATAGGTAATAGAGTATTGCCAATAGGTAATTTACTTTAATATTTTTAGCCTTTAACTTAGAAACACATTCGATAGAAAATATAGAATATAATTATCACATATGATTAATATTGATATTGACATTAATATTGCTCCATAACATTAAAAGTGTTGAGGAACCTCAAATTCTCTTATAATCTCGCGTGAGAGTTACCTTACTTCTTTTTTAATGGTCAATTTGAGCCATTATTGTGCATGGTCTTCAATACTACTACCGTGGATGAAAAGTTTTTGTAACCGTTTCTCTTCTTGAAACGACAATAGAGTTGGCACTGTAATAGTATTGGACTTTTTAACCTAATATTGCCAATAGGTAATTCACTAGGTAATAGGTAATAGAGTATTGCCAATAGGTAATTTACTTTAATATTTTTAGCCTTTAACTTAGAAACACATTCGATAGAAAATATAGAATATAATTATCACATATGATTAATATTGATATTGACATTAATATTGCTCCATAACATTAAAAGTGTTGAGGAACCTCCAAATTCTCTTATAATCTCGCGTGAGAGTTACCTTACTTCACTTTTTTAATGGTCATTTTGAGCCATTATTGTGCATGGTCTTCAATACTACTACCGTGGATGAAAAGTTTTTGTAACCGTTTCTCTTCTTGAAACGATAATAGAGTTGGCACTGTAATAGTATTGGACTTTTTAACCTAATATTGCCAAAGGGAATTCATTAGGTAATAGGTAATAGAGTATTGCCAATAGGTAATTTACTTTAATATTTTTAGCCTTTAACTTAGAAACACATTCGATAGAAAATATAGAATATAATTATCACATATGATTAATATTGATATTGACATTAATATTGCTCTATTACAACTAACCATTAATCTTATAATCTTTTTATAACTCTTCAGATGCCTTTTTTAAACTGAAACTAATTGTCGACCGCTTAGCTCTCAAATTTTCTTATTATTCTGCCAACAATATTGAATAAGTATAAAGTACGTGGTAACGTATGGTTTATACTTCATACAGACTATCTGTATTCGTGCGGAATACAGATAGTTGTTTTCCAAAGCCCTTAACAAAATTCTCAACAAAATGCACCCTAAATGGTTCCCTCCTCTAACGTTACCACAAACATGCATTAATAATTCCATTTAATTTCGCTTTAATTTTCGTTATTTTCCCTACCAAAACACCAAATGAATGAATGAACTTCACCTGGTTCTATAAGTATAAACTAGCAAACTGAAAATGAGGAAAATAGATAAAAAGTTGTATCTTTGGCCCGTTTCAGATGCCAAACTTTTTATGTACCGAATCAAATCCAAATGAGCTTAAACATAGACTTTATCTCATTAACATTACGTTCGGCACATGAAAAGTTCGACGTCTTAATTAAAGAGGTCTTAAGTTAACGTTTTTAAAAAGCTAGTATCATAAAAAGGTTATATATCCAGGAGGCATTTATACTTAATTATACATGTACACAAACTTAGCCCAAGTAATCCCGTCTTACGCCAAGTTTATACACTCAAATTTTCTTTAATCGCAATTGACCTTTTCAAGCAGCAAATCCTAAGTTTCAAAGTATTTCAAATCAGCTTGACGTTTTAATAGCACGTTTTTTATACCAGCGTTTATGTGTGTGGGTCTATAATAGGAAGTTTGAGCAAGGCAACGAAGTACGAAGACGAAGACAAACTTCACAATTTTTTAACGTCTGCGCATCATTTGCGCATACTCCGCTTAAGGTCAGCGGTGAGGGTTTAACGTCTTCGTCCTGTTGTCCTGGTTTAGGACGAATATTTTGACAAAGTTCGTTGTGGTCAGAACGAAGTTTTCAAAGTAAGATATATTCAAGCCAAATCTTGAATAGTTCTTGTATGGAATATAAATGTTGTTTGAGATTTTTAGACCGTAAAGAAGCATAACATCTTCCACTTCCAAAGCATCTTCTGAAAACATTGCTAAAATAGCCATCTCGTATTCAGCTCTGTTCATGTTTACAAAATTAGTACCGTGTTCGTAGTCGTATAACTTTGACAAAACTGCTCAATTCAAATATCCCGCTGCACGAAGACTTAAGACGAAGACTACTATTCCCAGTCTACCTCGGCCGAAACACGTCTTCGTCTTCGTGCTTCGTTTCCTTGCTCAAACTCGCTAATATGCTGCTAAAGACAGTGCAGCATAACTGCATCTCAATATGATGAACTGCAGATTAGAAAAAAAGATAATATATAGTTCTGATTATAAATGCTTTTAGTTAGTTACAATTAAAAACACTCTGTTGCCTATGAGGAATCAAGTTTCCTGCGAGGTATAATCATAGAATCCTCGCCTAAGCTAAGGAACTGTACGCAGCAGAGATCGGCTGTGGCAAGCTCTAAAAGGCTAATTTCCACTCCGGAAAACGAGCAGCGGATCGGATCGGAACGAAAGATAATCCGCGCGTGCGCCGTCTGTTGAAATTTTTGGCTTATATTGACCCGAAAGCGTCCGAGACCGGATAAAAAAAAGTTCAAATAGTTTTAACTTTTTTTTATCCGATCCGAAATCACTTCATGGATCGGACCAGGCTCGGAAAAAAATCCGATCCGCTGCTCGTTTTCCGGAGTGGAAATTAGCTAGCCTTAATGGGTGGCAGCGAACATGGATTATCACATTTTCGCAGTCGTACTCTTGTTACCGAATACCATTTCAGCAGCGACATTGTTGAAAAAATGTAATGCATGAAATGGGAAAATGAATCTAAAATCTAAAATGAGAAAACATTTATGTATATGTATATCCATAAAGATCATTATTATGTCAGTTTAAATACGAATCCGACAAACTTGGTACCATTTTACATACCATATATATCGAAGCAATCGTCGTGTACGCGGTTTGGCCGGAAATAAAAATTATTTTTCAAAAAAAAATGTAAAGGTATCGGAACTGAGGCGAAGTGATAGGGCATAGATTTGCAAACCGGCCTGCATGCATCTTAGATGGTTATTATCAATATTCGTCACACTTATAATACCAGACATAATCTACATTGTTTATCGTAGCAGTAAACCAGGAGTAGCGAAAGTCGAATGAATGTTTAATGTGAATTCCAATTATTCGCTTTCAAATTATCTATCTAGTTAGGTATAGCCCTGACGAAAAGTTACAAAAAACAAGGAAATAATATCTCAGCTGACAAGAATTAAGAGCCCTAGGGCTGGTTTTTGTTTAGTCGCATAAATACCGTAAACGTGTCAAGTTGATTGACATTGGATTAGTGCTACACGAGTGCGGTAAATAATGGTTGATTTTTATACAAAAAATGTCAAATTTACATTCGAACTACTTAACATGGGCGAGAATGTTCTGTTCATACTAATTGTGATTTATGTAAAGATATTCATATTTTCATTACAGGCACCAGAGTGCCCGCTTGTGTAAGCTTTTTGCTAATTTCAGCGCTGTGTCTATTATCTAATTTGTGAGAAGTTGGTAGCATATTTATTGTGTTCCTTGATGGCGAAGTTTGAAATATACAGGTTTGCAAACCTATTCATCATTTTGCCAAAATCCCCCTGGTTTCATGATTTTATGGCATCTCATCCCATACGAGTAACGAGTTATATTATTTTCTAAAGAGTTTAGAAATAAAAATTACATGAAACAGATATATATTAGATTTTTTGGATGGTGGGGCGAAATTTCTTGCTATGTTACATAAAAATTGTAATGCTTAAATATTCCCAGCACTGGGAAGGGGTGTCAAAGAGCCATGTTCAAGCAACGAAGGAATTGCCCTTTGCTCCCTTGCCACAAGTGAGCCCTTGGGAACTACGGACACGTCAAATTGAATGTAAAAATTGAGTGCATTGGCGGGAATTTGGAGTCATACGGCGTGAGATACGGTATAATATTATTATACTCATCAAAATTACCAATGTATGTGCAAGAAAATCACACCCTTACGTCTCCACGATAATGTGGGTTCTTTACTCTTAGAGCGATGTTTAACGACGTACTGTTGAAATTATCTTCAGACACCATCAGTCACTTGTAGTACTCCCAAGATGAAAACAGAAGTATCTACACAGTAGCATTATCGATCGCTATCCTTCACCAGATACCAAATAAATTGGAGAAAAGAACAATATATAGTATCATAATTCAGCTAAAAAGTACTTGAAAATCATATTGCGGTGTTAACACAAGTATGACTTGTGCATAATATAAGAATTTAAGATTGAAATTACAATTATTACAATGCTATAGTCACTTGCATTTATAATATTAAAGTTGACTGTATAAAACAAACTATCCAGGTCAAATAAGTAGCTTTTCGAAGTTTTTAATTTGAGGGCTACCTAGCTTAGTTGCGTAAATCATTACTTGCTTTATTTACGATCAGAACTTATGGACAATCTCTATTCACCAAGGGTAAATAGCATACCATGGACTAGTCATTACACAGTCTGAAATTAAGCATTCATGTTTTTTCTACTTAACATTGACCCTGTCACCTTCAATTGAATCGACATTGTCACACAACAGTTCATTTGAACACATTCCTTATTTCCTTAACAAATGTATATGTGATGTTGCTACTCTGAGTCACCAATCGGGCAAGCTGAAAAATTAGCTTGACCATAATGGGAATCGAACCCGCGACCTTTGGTTTGCTAGTCCAAAGCTCTTCCAACTGAGCTACAAGGTCAAGACGGTTCGAGTGGTTGATATTTCGGAACTGATTCTAGTCCCTTCCATATCAGTGTGTCTTAAATTGATAGTGATGAGGCAAAGACTCAGGTGTGTATATTAATTGCATTATCACTATCAATTTAAGACACACAGATATGGAAGGGACTAGAATCAGTTCCGAAATATCAACCACTCGAACCGTCTTGACCTTGTAGCTCAGTTGGAAGAGCAATGGACTAGCAAACCAAAGGTCGCGGTTTCGATTCCCACCGCGGTCAAGCTAATTTTTCCGCTTGCCCGGTTGGTGAATCAGAGTAGCAACATCACATATGCAATTAATATACACACCCGAGTCTTTGCATTATCACTATTCCTTAACTGATTATTGACCGAACATGAGGTCTGTACAGAAAAATATGAGGCCTTTGCATAGGCCTCGCTTCGAAAATTGGGGGAGCGAAAAGAGAGAATAACGAAAACAAGAAAAATGTGTCTTAACTGCGTCTCAAGTTCAGTGCCTTAACCAAGCTTTAAACTTGATTGATCTTTTCATGCATACCAAATTTGAGAACTGACAAAAATTTGTGTTCCTCTATTTCTCTGTTCTCTATATATAGAACCACAATTCTTTATACGTATTAAGAGCTTAATTTAAAAAGACGTAGTTCATACTGTTTTTGCCATGGAATGCTCACTCCCGTCTGGTCACTATTGCATGCTCCCGACAATATTGTCGGGAAAAGCAAAACATTAAATATCTCAGCAAGTATTTGGGCTAAAGACCCCGGAATACCACCAAACGATGGAGAATGAAAAGACGATTTAAATAGTATTTTCAAACCCGCATATAGTAATAAATTGCATTTGTATTATGAGTCAAAACATGAATCAAAATAATAGGTTGCTTTGTTATCTCAAATTACTCCCCCATAGCAACCATATACTTTAGAAATTCAGTATCTTCTCGCTTTTTTGTTCTCTGTGTTCTTAACCCGGTAAAAAGTGTTGAATTTGATGAATCGATTTATTTGCTGCTACTTTTTATTGGCATTTAATTCAAATGGTTGTAATGCGGACAGGGTAGAAGCTAAATGCTTTCTTGTGGCGGATTTGCGCATTCTTGTATACATTCTTCTTTTCGGCCAACATACATTTAACTTGAACAATATAGTTTTATGTTGTTTTGCCTATATAAATATTGCACCCTCGACTGAGCGGCCCAAGTACGACCTAGTATGTTGTAATGTTGATTTGTTTATAATTATGCAGTATCAAATTCTTAAGCTTATACTTGTGATATTACAATAATGCATCAATATACAGAAAATTGTACGTAAGTTGTTTTTACAATTGGAAAATATGATGAATAAGCACGTTTCACGAACAGTCTTTTCATGTGCCGATTTTTTATGCAAAGAGAAGAAGTTAATATTTGGATCAAAGAGATAATTAATTTAACGACTTGTAATATGACAGGGACAACCCCAATGACCACATTAAATTAATCGTATTCTTTTGTCAAGGTTAATGTAAAGTCTAGCGACTGATCATATAAACTCCTGTGATGTTGTTTTTAAAGATATGCGTGAGTGAATTTTATTCAAAACGACTATCTGTGTGCTTATTTGTTAGCATTCTGTTTTGTTGAAAAGAACATTTGCACTTCTGATAAAGCCTTTTAGCAAAACTTTATTTGTCTATCTTCATTACTTCGCAAGACATTGGCGAATGTTTGTAATGAGTGCAATTATGTGACGTTAAAAGCAGGGTTAACGTTTAAGAAATAACAACTACATATTTACGCTCTAGTTTATACGAGATAATATTACGCGCGGTTGCCATACCAGGAAACTATCACTTCGCTGGATCGTTAATATGAAGTTACAAAACGAATTTTTGCCCAGCTTATGACGTAGCGCATATCAGACAAGAATATGCATATCCAAAATGGCGGATGGAAGATAATTGCATACGAAAATATCTTCAGAAGTAACAAAATGAACTCCGTAAAAAAATTTGGTAAATAATCATGGGGTTCTGTTAAAATAGATGAAGATACTCTTTATTGCCGTATCCATTTAAAAGCGCAGAGCCCTATAATTATTAGTTTCGTCTTCTGCCTTGGGAAACAGAATGTGTAAATTACCTAAAATCTTGTTCAACGTAACGCACGGTTGTCGGTACAAGCCTACAAATCTAAGCCTAGGGCCTAAGCATTCAAAATTAAGCCTATAGTCTTGGTTTAAAACTTGGGCGACTTAAGTGTAGCCAAAGTAGGACTAAGCTAAAAAGGTCAGTCCTGTTCAGCAAATCAGTACTGTGATATTGATATACCATATATAACTCTTCAGTTCACTAGTTTTTGTTCATTTCACTATATGCGATTGTACATAATTGTGGGTTCGCAGACATGACAACTATTGTAACACCTGTTTCTATGTTAAGATTAACATTTTTTCATTGTGCTGTGATACATAGGGGTTATTGTAGGTTTCAGTTCTAACAAAAAGCGGTAAATATAATTTTTACAGTTAGCAGATTTTTATTCATAACCCTAATCCGTCCTAACTAAAAAGTCGTGGGAACCTACACAAGTCGGTCGTAGACAAAACACACTTGTACTTGTACTTGTACTTATACTTAATTGCAGAACAGTATTTGTAGTATCAATTCAGTCAAAAGAAATACATTTGTATGTGTTAAATCTTGAAAATAATTTTATAAGGTTCTTTGATGTTACGAGGGTAACCCAATAAAATATAATTACAGTTTAAACCAGAACAGATCAACTTAATGCATGTCAGTGTGATAGACCAAACGACATGTGAGTTGTATTCACTTAAAATGCATGTTCAATGTAACTTTCCAGTTGAGTGAATTGTATTACTCTTTGTCATATATGCAGTGGCCGCGCTTTTACCGACACTCAAAACCCACGAGACGTTTGTGTTATCTTCAAAGCGTTATACTTATGCATTTCAATTGAGAAAAAAATGAAATTCGCGATTCTGATCACTGTGAAATTAAAAAATCTCTTGTTTTAATATAAATGCAAATGCTGGACAATTTTGTATGCCAAAACAATAATTGAACAAGATTTTTGTCAATCCCAAACACTATAGTTTGTTGATAATTCTTATATAATAGCCCATTATATACCAGTTCTGAAGAATACAAGCTTTACAGTATAATATTATAGAGGATTATTTTTTATGAACAATGGCTTTAAATCTCTGGGTACTCTTGGCGGCGTAGGACAAACAAACGATTGAGACACAATTTAATTTTGCATCTGAAGTGCTGACGAATTAATAAACAGTGTGAACTAAATGCACTAAATGCAATGGAACTCTCTAAAATCCAGCACCTGACAATGCATATAATATACATGCAACCTTTATAGTTATATATAAAGCCAACTGTGAGTTTTAATGATCATTGATCATCCATGTTCAACACTTATATTTTGTCTGACAATTATTTTCCGAGGACACTCAAATCCACGGAATTACGCTTGTACTTATGTTCTTCACAACGTTGCATTCTTCATGAAAGCTTTTGCGTCAACAGATTTTAATAATATATTTTTAATCAAAAGCATGTATATTAATATAATATTCGGCGACAATATACGTTCGAATATAACCGGGGAGCGGCGTGGCAGCGTTTCCAAACAACCTCTCATTAAATATGGTGTAACCATGACTTAAAATAGACGAAAAATATTTTGCACGTTTTAACTTACGCGGCTTCTTCAACTAGTATAAACTTATAATTTTCTGACGAGTACCCTTATAAAGGTCGAAACGTCGAGAAAATTTTGTTTTTAATTTGTGTGTTTTATTGTTACAACGAGTACCCTTATATAAAGGTCGAAACGTCGAGAAGATTTTGTTTTTAATTTGGGCAGTTTTGATACAACATTTAATTAGATCAACAACGTTTCAAATGCAAAACTCTGTAGTATCAAAAACAATTAGGGGGGAATTGAGGGTATCAGTCGGTATGTAATGCAGGAATATGTAGGTTTTAAATATTTTGCAGTTCTTAGCAAACGGTTAAATGCGCCGGACATCATTTTATATGCTTGTGACGTTCTGCTTAATACTAACTGCTTTTCTGGATAACACTGTAAATAAATGTAAATAATGCTTCGGCCTAGAATTAAGGTGTTTCTTCGTTTGATCCTGGTATAATGCAACAGACATAAGAGTTATAGATTTGGGGGCGTTGCGTCATTCTTGAATGCTTCTGTGGATCGGACAAAATTAATTTTAATTAATCTGTGCTTATAACGAAAACAATGAAATATAAACTGGTACATTTGATTGCAACTTGGGACAAACCTTCTGGTAGCAGACATGGTAACTGTAATTATTTTAATATACCTGTTTCTATATCGAGATTAAGCAATTTTTCATTATCCTGTGATATATAGGGGTTACTGTAGGTTTTAGTTCAAACAAAACCGGTAAATATGATTTTTAGATTTGTTTTTGCCTTAATCCGTCTAAATGACAAAAGTCGTGGCAGCCCAGACAGGTCAGTCGTAGACAAAT